>NW_028270179.1:36509367-36860201 GCF_037043375.1 Chiloscyllium plagiosum
GACTTGATAAGGGAGTTTTAGCTGAAGAAAACGTTTCGAAGCAGTGATTGAATTTACTGTGCAATTTGAAAGCAAGATGATAGAATCAACGGTAACTGTAATACTACCGAATAAAGGCAACTGCAAAGGCATGAGGGAGGAGCTCGGAAGAATTGACTGGGAGAGGAGACTAGCAGGAAAGACAGTGGAACAGTAGTGATAGCAGTCTCTGGGAGAAATTTAGGAGATATGGTAGAGATTTTTCCAGAGCAAAATGAAGCATAATAGAGGGAAGATGACGCAATCATGGCTGACTGGGGGAGTCAGGGAGAGCGGAAAAGAACTGTGACCTCCGGCTGCAGGAAACCAGAGTATTGGAAAGATTATGAAGACAAACCGAGGGCAATAAATAAAAAGATGGAGAAAATTAAATATGACGATAAGATAGACAGTAATATGAAGTAATTTCATAGGAGTTTCATGAGTGTAAAAAAGAAGCAAAAGTGGTCATTGGGCCGCTGGGAAATGGGCTGGAGAGATTTTAGTGGAGAACAAGGAAATGTCTGAGGAACTGAATAATGATTTCGTGTCAGTCTTTACGGTGGAAGACACGAGAAATATCCCAAACATTCAGACAGTTAAGGACAGTGTTGGGTATAGTGGCCTTCACCAAGGAGAACGTGCCAGAGAAACTGAAAAGCTTTCGAAGTGGATACGATGGACTATAACGCAGAGTACAAATAGAGATAGCTCAAGATATAGTGGAGGCATGAATTGTGAAGCTTCAGAAATCGCTTGAACAAGGGAGGTTCCCAGAAGACTTAAAAATGTCTAACAAGGCACACTGTTTGAAAAGGGATTAAGGAAAATTACAGAAAATTGCAGACAACTCAGACGAAACTCGGTCGTGGGAACTGGAATTCATTTTAAAGGATAAGATCGCAAATGTCTGGTAAAATAGAACAAAGTCATTGTGATTTCACCTTGGGGAGGTCCGGCCTGACAAATCTGCTATAAATCTGCTGTAAATCAAAGAGAACCAATGAATGTTATCTAACTGGACTTCAAGGAGGCCTTTGACAAGATGCTGCACAGGATACTAATGATTTCGGTAAGAACTCATGGTGTCAGAGGCAAGGTATGAACATGGATGGAAGCTTGGCTTTCTGGCAGAAAGCCGAGTGTGAAATTAAAAGTTCTTTCTCAGAATGACAGCCCATGACAAGCAATGTTCTGCAAGGCTCAGTGTTCTAAACGGATTTATCACATTGCATGCTTATATGCAGCACAGCAGTTGCACTACTGCCTCACAGCGCTAGGTCCCTGGTTCGATTTCAGCCGTGGGCGACTCTTTGTGTGGAGCATGCACGTTCTCCCCATGTTTGTGTGGCTTTTCTCCACGAGGTGCAGTTTCCTCCGACGGTGTCCTCCCAAAATTGTGCAGGTAAGTTGGGTTAGTCATGCTAGATTGTCCAAGGGCATGAAGGTTAGGTGCATTAGTAGTGTAAGTAGATAGCTAAATGGATCTCTGTGGGATACTTTTGGAGGGTAAATGTAGACTTGTGGAGCTAAATTACCTGTTTCCACAATTTAGGGATTCTGTGATTAACGATCTGGATGAAGGAACTGAGGGAATTCTGGCTAAATTTGCAGACGACAAAAAAATAGGTAGAAAGACATTGGGGAGGACCTGCAGAACTATTTGGGCAAGTTAGAAGACTGGACAAAGAAGTTGCAGATGGAATAAAATGCATGAAAGTGCGACGTCATGCATTTTGGTCGCAAGAATAAGACATCGAATATTTTGAAAATGCAACAACAGTCAGAAATCTGAAGAGCAAAAGGACTTGAGAGTTTTCGTGGAGAATTACTCAAGGTAATCTGGCAGGCCGAGTCAGTAATTCAGAGGGCAAATGCTGTAATGGTATTTATTTAGAGATGACTTTAATATAACAGCAGTGATATGCTGTAAAATTTGTGTATGTCTCTGGATAGACCATATTTGGCATGTAGTGCATGGATGTGGGGCCCATTTCTCAGGATTTACCTGCTCCACGGGTGCTGCCTGACTTGTTGTACATTTCCAGCACCACTCTAATCTAGATCCTGAACTGGACGAGTTCACTGAGAACGGTGGACATGACATTGGTCGCCTAAATTTCTCTGCCCCTCCCCTTAACGATGAGAACCTGTCTTCTTCTGAACTGACTGCACTCCACTTACTCAGTACAAACTGAATGCCACCATGAAACATCAGGTCATTGCATTCACAATGATCACTAATCTTATTCCATTCGATGACATCTCCTCTATTTCTCGAAGTCTCATCGCTCCACACAGCTGGCTTCTTCCCCTTCCCTGAATTCACAAACACGACCTCCCTGGCAGACCTGCTGTTTCTTGCGTGTTCTCACCACACAGAACTTATCTTTTTCAAACAGTAATCGATGTGTTTTTGTTCTTGCCCAGTTCCTTCCAACTTGCACCTTCAATTCCTCCGTTCCTTTAAGTCAGTTTTCAGATTTTCCAGTTTGCTCCAGCCATTCCCTACATCGCATGGGCATGCAATGCCGAGACACATCAATTCCCCTTCAGCGTCCTCACAGAACTCTTCGCTTCTCCCTGGAAAAAGGCATGAGTCGAGATTTTCCTCAACTTGAACGCTAAACCTCTAATTCATCTCAAATTCGTCAGGTCGAAGGGGGCAACCATGGGTTCCAGTTACAACCTTCTCTTTGCATGTTATGAGGAACATTTCTTCTTCCAGTCCTAACCCGGACCTCATCGCAACTGTTTCTCAGGGAAATCGATGAAAGTGTTGTTGCTTCCAGCTTTGGTTCGAATTTTGTAATGCCTACCTATTCAGCTCCAATTGCAACATTGCTCCAACCTTCACATGGTCTAACTCTGAGTCTTCTCTTCACTTAGACTCATAGATGCACAGCATGGAAACGGACTCTTCAGTACAACTCGTCCATGCCGATCAGATATCCCATCCCAATCTAATCCCACCTGCCAGCACCTGGCCCATACCCCTCCAAACCTCTGTCTTCTACCTTCGAGCCAGTTCTCTATCCAAATAGCTAGTTCTCCCTGTCTTCCATGAGATCTTACCGTGCTAACCAGTCTCCACTGGGGTACCTTGTCGAATGCCTTACTGAAGTCCATATGGATAACGCCCACCGTTTTGCCCTCATTAATCTTCTTTGTTACTTCTTCAAACAAATCAATCAAGTTTGTGAGACATGATTTCCGAAGCACAAAGCCATGTTGACTATCCAGAAACAAACCTTGGCTTTCCAAATACATGTACATTCTGTCCATCAGGATTTCCTCCAACAGCTTGCCTACCAGCGACGTCAGTCTCACTGGTCTATAGTTCCCTGGCTTGTCCTTACCACCTTTAGTTGCACCATGTTAGCCAACCTCAAGTCTTCCAGTACCTCACCTATGACTATCAATGATACAAACATCTCAGGAAACTGCCTAGCAATCACTTCCATAGCTTCCCACTGTGTTCTAGGGTACACCTGAACAGGTGCTGGGGATTTATCCACTTTTATGCGTTTCAAAACATTCGGCACTTTCTCCTCTTTAATATGCACATTTTGCAAGATGTCACCGTCTATGTCCATACATTCTATGTCTTCCATGTCCTTTTCCACAATAAATACTGTTAGAAAATACTCGTTTAGTATTTCCCCCATCTCCTGCTGCTCAACACAACGGCTGCCTTGCTGATCTTTGAGGAGCCCTATTCTCTCTCTAGGTACTCTTTTGACTTAACGTATTTGTAAAAAGCCTTTGGATTCTTCTTAACACTATTTGCCAAAGCTATCGCATGTCCCCTTTTTGTCCTCCTGATTTGTCTCTTAAGTATACTCCTCTTGCCTTTATACTTCTGTAAGGATCATATCCATACCTAACATATGTGTCCTTCTTTCTTTTAACCAAAACCTCATTTTGTTTAGTCATCCAGCATTAACCGTACTTACCAGCCTTTGTTCTCTGAGTCTTCCCCTTCCTTCCCTTCCTTCGCCTCCCTATTTCCATTTATGCAGTTACGCTAGCTATCAATACCTACTAGAAACTCATTGACTACATATTTACCTTGATTAACCATCTCCTGTGTCTTTTAAAGTCCCCATTCCATTCTCCCAGTTCCTTCATCTGTGTTGCAACTTTTTGGCAAAGTCAATGTAAATATGGGATTCTGAAACATGCATCTCCTTACTTACCAGAGGATTGCCCAGCAATGTTGACTGGTCACTTGGCCGGATCCAATCCATCTCCCGCACTTCAGTCCTTACCACTTCTCTTCCCTCCTACTTTAGCCATAACTTTTCCCTTGTCCCCAATTCCCACATTCCACCAGCGTCCACATCCAGAGTTTCATTAATCACCATTTCCGACATCTCCAGCTGCATGCGATGACCAGACACATTTTTGACTTTCCCTACCTTATCAGGCTCCAACCAAGATGGTTCCCTCTCGTGCATTCTGGTTCATTCTTCCTTTACGTCTAACGCTTCCCACGGCTTCACAACACTTTCCGCTGCAACTGCAGAAGGTGCAACATCTGCCTGTTGCTTTCTCTCTCTTCCAAGGCCACCCATGACTCCAGAAACAACGTCTAGATGAATCTGCGTTTTACTTACGCTTTACACATTCAAGTCCAATGCATTCTCTGGCCAGAATGTTGTACTGTCTAAACTGGGGCAGCAAAGCACAGACTCAGTTGTCGCTTCCGAGAACACCCCGTTCTGTGTGTAAATATGACCTTAAACTTCTTATTGCTTGTTACTTCATTACACCACATTTTTCAGCGGCCAACATGTATGTTTCAGACTTCTGGAAGTACTTCGATTGTGCCTAGCATAAACCGGTACCACGGCATCTCATTATCACCTGAGTAACGTGTAGTCATCTGGAATTAATATACAATTCAATACTTTCTCCCAATGCCAGAAATCAGGCGTGGTCTTTACATGGGATGTCACCATACACTATCAAACTAAAAGGCCACTCATAACCACCTTTTACAGCTAATCATTCCCGTGATGAACCTTTAAGAGTTCATTTTTTCTGACTAACAGTTTTTCGCTCTCTTTATCTATATCCAATTACCTTTACTGTCTACCTCCACCACCCCATATTGTGTAAAGAAAAACATCATTTTTCCGAGCTACTATCAGTTCTGAAGAGGGGTCACTGGACATTAAATATTATTTCCAATTTCTCTTCACCATGCTGCTAGACCTTTTGGATTTTCTGGCAAATTTATTTTGTTTCAGATTTCCAGTATCCATCGTTCTTAATTTTGTCTGATTTACTGGTTATTGACCAGGTAATTTGCAAAGATTTCTTTTCAGTATCACTCCGCCTCACGCAAGATCCATCTCTTCTCATTGTGACCCATGTTTCAGCACTAAATAACAAAGTTACGTTAAATTGTATTTTGATCATTCCTTTCAGAATCAGCGACAATGTAGAACGACAAGACATTCTATTTTCTTTCTTCCCATTCAATAAACTAAAGTTGAGACGTTGCTTTACGAAATGTCCTTAACTTTAGATACTTATGTACCACCTGAGCAATCAAGGATGGGGAATTACTGCTGACAAACTCATCCCATGAAGAAAAATAGAATAAATAACCTTTATATACTGCTAGAATCACCAATATCTTCACCGTCATCTTCAAGGTGTTTAGACCAATTTTATGAACTTAATAACATTGCCAGGCCATGTACGATCCTCTGGTCTTTTGACCTTCACTTGCGTGTATCTTATTTGTTTGCCAAAACATCACAGATCCAGGGATGATCCCAAAAGCCCAGTCACAATGTCTACAGTTACATGAACAGATGGGAACAAGGAATTGAACATCTCACTTGTTTCGTTCCAACATTCAGACTAATCATAAAGTGGAATCTCTTTTGGACTGATCCTTGGTGCAATTAGACTTGAATCAAGAATTCACATTTCCCGCATTACCTGCTTCTTGTTGTTGGTTCATTGTACATATGATTGCATTATTGTCAACTCTTCTCGTGAACTCCAAGAAGCCTATCAAACATTCAGACTTCGTTTCTAGACAGACGAACATAAATGTAATGTTCTATTGATCTCCCAGTTATTACCTCCACTTGCCTTTACGGAAAAATTACACTTGTGCGCCTTTTTCCAAGCATTGATAACAACAGAAATTCACGGCTTTCCAATCGTCTATGAAATCGTGGAAGATGACTTATCCCAAGTATTTTCTTTCTTCGGAGATTTGAATATTTGAAATATTTCGAATGTCCATTCAATGCTAATCACACATCACTTTACTTAGATGCATGCTCTGATTTTTCCAAAGCAATTTTTTTTAGCTTCATTCAGGAAAACTCGACATAATCCCTCGTTTATTCAAACCTCCTCTTCCTTTCAATGCTGCACTTCCTGATCTTTGCTAGCTAAAATTGTTTGAGTTGCAGCTATCGCTTCATTCTTTTTAATCTTCTTGGTGTCCTAAAAAATCACGCCTTCCTTTGCTGGTTTGATACATTTCCAGAAGGAACCCTGAGTTTCATTCTTTCTCAATCTGCATTTTAATTTGGTATACCCTACAGCAATTATTTCACAGTTTTTGTTAAATGCTCATTTATTTCCGGAGTTTTATTGTCATTCTTCCATCATTGATATATTTTCATGCAGAAACAAACTACTCTCCTTGTCATTTCCATATCTTCGTTTTAAAACAAAAATCATCTCCTAAAATCTACTTGTTCGCTTTTCCAAATCACTTTCTTTTTCTCCTTGGATGCCCTTCCTGATTTTCTCTTTTACATTTAAAGTCTTTTTCCAGCCTTCTGATCACTTTTTTTTCCTTCATCAATAGACATCTTCAACATTTTTTCTCACCTGTTTTGCCATTGAATTCGAATAGACTTTTACAGTCTCGGTTTTGTTCTATGTTTCTTCGTGGGTTTTCTCTATTTTTCTCACAATTTGTCTTTCCTCTGCAGATGTTTAACATATTCAATTGCAACATCCCTACAACTTCCGCTGTTTGGATTCACGTCTGGATGTGCCATCGCAGAGACATTACAATTGACCAGCCCTCCCTTATAAAAATGGTTCCAGCTAACTTTACATATTCTGTCTTGCTCTACTTTTAATACATAGGTTTAAAATTGATTTCCTTGTTTATTTTTAAATGGCCTGCTTAGCATTAGCAATTAGGAGAAAGTGAGGTCTGCACATACTGGAGATCAGAGCTGAAAATGTGTTGCTGGAAAAGCGCAGCAGGTCAGGCAGCATCCAGGGAACAGGAGAATCGACGTTTCGGACATAAGCCCTTCTTCAGGAATGAGGAAAGTTTGTCCAGCAGGTTAAGATAAAAGGTAGGGAGGAGGGACTTGGGGGAGGGGCGTCGGAGATGCGATAGGTGGAAAGAGGTCAAGGTGAGGATGATAGGTCAGACTGGGGTGGGGGCGGAGAGGTCAGGAAGAAGATTGCAGGTTAGGAAGGCGGTGCTGAGTTCGATGGATTTGACTGAGACAAGCTGGGGGGAGTGGAAATGAGGAAACTGCTGAACTAGGAGTTCTTCCCTTGTGGTTGGAGGGTTCCTAGGCGGAAGATGAGGCGCTCTTCCTCCAACCGTCGTGTTGCTGTGGTCTGGCGATGGAGGAGTCCAAAGACCTGCATATCCTTGGTGGAGTGGGAGGGGGAGTTGAAGTGTTGAGCCACAGAGTGGTTGGGTTGGTTGGTCCGGGTGTGCCAGAGGTGTTCTCTGAAAAGCTCCGCAAGTAGGTGGCCTGTTTCCCCAATATAGAGGAGGCCACATCGGATGCAGAGGATGCAATAGATGATGTGTGTGGAGGTGCAGGTGAATCTGTGGCGGATATGGAAGTTTCCTTTGGTGCCTTGGAGGGAGGTGAGGGGGGAGGTGTGGGCGCAAGTCTTGCACCTCCTGTGGTTGCAGGGGAAGGTGCCGGGAGTGGAGGTTGGGTTAGTGGGGGGTGTGGATCTGACGAGAGAGTCACGGAGGGAGTGGTCTTTACGGAATGCTGATAGGGGAGGGGAGGGAAATATATCCTTGGTGGTGGGGTCCGTTTGGAGGTGGCGGAAATGACGGCGGATGATGCGCTGTACATGGAGACTGGTGGGGTGGTAGGTGAGGACCAGTGGGGTTCTGTCCTGGTGGCTGTTGGAGGGGTGGAGCTCAAGGGCGGAGGAGCGGGAAGTGGAAGAGATGCGGTGGAGGGCATTGTCGACCACGTCGGGCGGGGGGGGGGGGACATTGCGGTCCTTGAAGAAGGAGGCCATCTGGGTTGTAAGTTTTTGGAACTGGTCCTCCTGTGAGCAGAGGCGGCAGAGACGCAATTCCCTCCCACCCACCCGACGTGGTCGACGATACCGCAATTTCCCCCCCCCCCCCCCGACGTGGTCGACGATACCGCAATTTCCCCCCCGAATGAGCAGAGAGGTCTGGGAGTTCAGGTCCATTGTGTCCTGAACGTTGCTGCACAGGTGTATAGAGTGGTCAAGATGTTGTGTAAAAGATTTCAAAAAGTTTTTCAATAAAGGATGCGAATAGAATATTACAATTGTTCAGATCAGATCAGTAATGAATGCTGAAACAATGAGTTTACATTTCAACGATCCTCGTGGGAATATCCCTGGAATTATTTATTCACCAACTCCAATAACGTTGCATGCAACGAAGCCTCATTCAGTTCAGAGAATATTTTGTCGACTAATACCACGGAATATCTTCATGTCATAACTTGGTTAAAATGACAAACATTCTGAGAAGTCTTTTCGGAATGAATGTGTTCCCTTAATTTAAAATGAGACGTTATTGTTTATCATCACAGCGTATTACAGTGCAGGCCCTTCAAAGCCCGATGTTGCATCGACTTGTAAAACTAATCGAAAGTCAAACTAACCTACACTATTCCATTACCATTCATATGTTTATCAAATGACAGTTTAAATACCCTTAATTCTGTTGAGCCCCCTACTGTGGTTAGCACTGCTGCCTCACAGAGCCAGGGACCCGGGTACAATTCCCGCCTCAGGCGACTGACTGTGTGGAGTTTGCACGTTCTCCCCGTGTCTGTGTGGGTTTCCTCCGGGTGCTCCGGTTTCCTCCTACAGTCCAAAGATGTGCAGGGTCAGGTGAATTGGCCGTGCTAAATTGCCCAAAGTGTGAGGTAAGGGGTAAATGTAGGGGTATGGGTGGGTTTCGCTTCGGCGGGTCAGTGTGGACTTGTTGGGCCGAAGGGCCTGTTTCCACACTGTAATGTAATCTAATCTAATAATAATGTAATCTAATCTAATAGATAGCTTTAAAAATGCTTTAGAAGATACTTGATCAAAATACAAAGATTCAAATTATGCGACGTAGCATGGACAGGTTTCTTTCACAGCAGTTTTAAGCACATTGCACAGTTCGATTCTTGCAGTGTTTGTCTTTACTTCAGGATGGATACGCTTTGGAATAGTTCACATCGTGCATATGAGGGCGTTACTGAAACTGATTACTATAACTCATAATGGTCTGAACTTCAAAGAAAAAGATAGCTGGTAGCCTTGAAACATATTTCATTTTTATGGGATTCACAGGATAGATGTTGTCAGATGTTTTTTACACTGGGGAAGTTAACACTAATGGGCACACAATAAAATATCTAGACTTCTATTTAATGAAGAGAAAGGAGGACACATTGTATTCGAGGACAGTAATTAATCGAAACTGACTATTTGAGAAAATATTGGTGTCTATTTTTGAGTAAACAAAACACCAACTCAAAAAGACTATGAAGAAAATCAGTGAAAGGTCTTTGATGTGAACATGAAAGTAAAAGAAAACAGCACCATTCAGATGGCCTATAATCTATTCAATTCCAAATGCAAACTGCTTTCGTCTACTCCTGCACTGTTCATAAATCAGCAGCCATGTTGCTACGTTGGAGGTGACAGTTGAAAATAAAACTTCAGATGCATCGGGAAACTCCCTTGCATTAAAGAAATAATAGGTGACTGACCAAAAACGCAGAGAAACGTTCAACTTCAAACAATGCTTCGACATGAATTAACTATAATATATACAAAAAGCTGAGATTGCGAATAAAAAATTGGGCTGGTGACACAACTTTGGGTAAGCAAATAAGTTGTGAAGAGGACACGTGGTTAAAAGCTATGTCGATATTTCAACTAAGAGTACAAATACGTGACAAAATGAAACATAATGGAGAAACATTAAATTGACCATTTACTCAGGAAGAATGAAAAGAAGACGCATATCACAAAATAGTGAGGTGTTGCCGTGTGTTGAGATGCAGAGGTATGTGTTTATGAGCCAATCGTCATCATGCAGATTCAAAAAAAGGATGCGAATAGAATATTACAATTGTTCAGATCAGTAATGAATGCTGAAACAATGAGGTTACATTTCAACGATCCTCGTGGGAATATCCCTGGAATTATTTCGTCACCAACTCCAATAACGTTGCATGCAACGAAGCCTCATTCAGTTTAGAGAATATTTTGTCGACTAATACCACGGAATATCTCCATGTCATAACTTGGTTAAAATGACAAACATTCTGAGAAGTCTTTTCGGAATGAATGTGTTCCCTTAATGGGCGCATTTAAAATGAGACGTTATTGTTTATCATCACAGCGTATTATAGTGCAGGCTCTTCAAAGCCCGATGTTGCATCGACTTGTAAAACTAATCGAAAGTCAAACTAACCTACACTATTCCATTACCCTTCATATGTTTATCAAATGACAGTTTAAATACCCTTAATTCTGTTGAGTCCCCTACTGGTACAGGAAGGGCATTTCACGCCCTTACTCTTCTCTGAATGAAGACCCAACCTCTGACATCTGTGCTATATCTATCACTATCAATTGAAGACTATGTACCCACGTGCTAGCCATCACTATCCGAGGATAAACGCTTTCACTGACCACCCTATTTAATCCTCTGATCACCTTGTATGTCTCAATTGAGTCACCTCCTGACCTTCTTCTCTCTAACAAAAACAGCCTCAAAACCCTTAACATTTCCTCATATGACCTTCCCTCCATACCAGGTAACATCATGGTAAACATCCTCTGCACCCTTCCAAATGCTTTCACATATTTACTATAATGTGGCGAACAGAACTGTCTGCAATACCCCAAGTACGGCGGCACCAGAGTTTTTTTGCAGCTGTAACATGATCTCATGGCTCTGAAACCCAACTCCTCCACAATAAAGGCGAATACGCTGTATGACTTCATAACAAGCCTATCATTCTGCGTGGCATCTTACAGGGAACTTTGCTCATAGAAACCAAGATCTCTCTGCTCATCCATGCTACCAGACATCTTACCACTATCCCTGTACTCTGCCTTCCTGTTACTCACTCCAAAGAATCACCTCATACTTTTACGCTTTAAACTGCATTTGCAACCTCTCAGCCCAGCTCTACTGCTTCATGCTCCTCTGTAACCTGCAACATCTATCTGTACTGTCCACAACTCCACCAACTTTAGTGCCATTCGAAAATGTACTAACCCATCCTTCTACATCCTCATCAGTGGTTGCTCATTGACCATTCAGATGACGAGACTTTGTTTTCTGTTTCTCAGACAGACCCAAAAGATTTGAAATAGTTTCCTTAATAACGAGCTGAAAACGTCTTTGAGCGTTTTCTTTAAACGCACAAATAAATAGATTTTTCTGAAGGTCGAGGATGATTTCTTTTCTTAAAAATCACACAACACCAGGTTATCGTCCAACAGGTTTAATTGGAAGCACACTAGCTTTCGGAGCGACGCTCCTTCATCAGGTGATTGTGGAGGGCTCGATCGTAACACAGAATTTATAGCAAAAATTTGCAGTGTGATGAAACTGAAATTATACATTGAAGAATTGATTGTCTGTTAAGCCTTTCATCTGTTAGAATACAGAGATAGTTTCAATTCTTTCATGTGTAAATCACAAAACCCTTTTTTTTAAGTTGCATTCTCGGGTTAGCTGTTAACAATGGTGATAGCTAGACAATATGTTGAAGGTGTTAGCCCCCTGTGTTCTCTGTCTATGACCTGATGTTTAGATTGATTCCAATCTACATGTGAGATAACAGAGTTTTACATAAATTCATGCAGTTTTTGAGCTGAGAGTTCATGTAGAACTAGTTCTAACCCTCTCAGTCCACTCTGATCTTTCTTTAATTACAGAAGATGTCATTGAATTATCTTAACATGGCAAATGCACAATAATAAGTGCCAAATGGACAGTCATCTTATGTTCTGGCAATATTGCATGGCTCCTGAAATGATAGCATTCTTTTGGTGTGTAAAGCACACTTTAGAAGTGAGAACAGATCACTTATCACGAAGGTAACATTTTACTGAGTTCACCAGATATACGTGCACGTGCAATTAAAATGAATCAGGTCCAAAGCATGCAGCCAGAGGAAATCATACCAATTGCGAGCAAGAGAGAATTTAATGTTAGAGGCGAATCACATCGTCCCTCCATTGTCTGGACCGGTGGCCTGAGACAGTGGTTCATGTCAATACACCACCAGCTGTCTCATCAAAGACTTTCCCTTCATCGTAAAGTTATGATTCAAGACGTTCACTGATACTTGCACAATGGTCAGCAGCTGTCACAGAATCGCGTGTATTGTAAACATGCAGCTAAATGTGAATAACCTTTCAGACCCAATCGCCAGAGCTTACTCTGAAGCAGTACTAATTCCGTGAATCCCTCTTAATATCAACTATAGCATTCATTTTTTTGAATGTTCAGAATGCAATTCATCGAACATATTTCCTTGACATAGTTTCTCAAACGTCTCATCATTAAAAACAAGATAGATAAACAGATTGAATGCAACAATTAAGATGCTAATATGAAAATATGGCTCACGTATTTTATGAATTTTATTACGTTGTCTGGAGCCAGGTTATCGAATACATTTCTTCCAGATAGCAATGGACATTTAATTTTCTGACATTTCAAATGTTGCACCCTCTTTCATTGGACCACTGGAAAACATGGATGAATATGATTTTTCAATTTATTTTTTTACTGTAAAACGCCAAGAAAGTGCAACGCAAGATTAGAACATAGAACATAGAACATAGAAGAATACAGCGCAGTACAGGCCCTTCGGCCCTCGATGTTGCGCCGATCCAAGCCCACCTAACCTACACTAGCCCACTATCCTCCATATGCCTATCCAATGCCCGCTTAAATGCCCATAATGAGGGAGAGTCCACCACTGCTACTGGCAGGGCATTCCATGAACTCACGACTCGCTGAGTAAAGAACCTACCCCTAAAATCTGTCCTATACCTACCCCCCCCCCTTAATTTAAAGCTATGCCCCCTTGTAATAGCTGACTCCATACGTGGAGAACGATTCTCACTGTCGACCCTATCTCAACCCCTAATCATCTTGTACACCTCTATCAAGTCACCCCTAAACCTTCTTTTCTCCAATGAAAACTGCCCCAAGTGCCTCAGCCTTTCCTCATACGATCTTTCTACCATACCAGGCAACATCCTGGTAAACCTCCTCTGCACCCGTTCCAGTGCCTCCACATCCTTCCTATAGTATGGCGACCAAAACTGCACACAATACTCCAGATGCGGCCGCACCAGAGTCTTATACAACTGCAACATGACCTCAGTACTCCGGAACTCAATTCCTCTACCAATAAAAGCCAGTACGTCATATGCCTTCTTCACCGCACTATTTACCTGGGTGGCAACTTTCAAAGATCTGTGTACATGGACACCAAGATCCCTCTGCTCATCCACACTACCAAGTATCCGACCATTAGCCCAGTACCCCATCTTTTTATTACTCTTACCAAAGTGAATCACCTCAGACTTAGCTACATTGAACTCCATTTGCCACCTTTCTGCCCAGTTCTGCAGCTTATCTATATCCCGCTGTAACCTGCCACATCCTTCCTCACTGTCTACAACTCCTCCGACTTTCGTATCATCCGCAAACTTGCTCACCCAACCTTCTAACCCCTCCTCCAGGTCATTTATAAAAATGACAAACAGCAATGGTCCCAAAACAGATCCTTGCGGAACACCGCTAGTGACGGCACTCCAAGATGAACCTTTGCCATCAACTACTACCCTCTGTCTTCTTCCAGCCAGCCAACTCCTAATCCAAACCTCCAACTCACCCTCAATGCCATATCTCCGTATTTTTTGCAGTCGTATACCATGGGGAACCTTATCAAACGCCTTACTAAAATCCATATACACCACATCTACCGCTTTCCCCTCGCCCACCTCCTTAGTTACCTTCTCAAAGAATTCAATAAGGTTTGTGAGGCACGACCTGCCCTTCACAAAACCATGCTGACTATCCTTGATCACATTATTCCTATCCAGATGTTCATAAATCCTATCCCTTACAATTCTCTCTAAGATTTTGCCCACAACAGAAGTGAGACCCACCGGCCTTTAGTTACTAGGGTTATCCCTACTCCCCTTCTTGAACAAGGGAACCACATTTGCTAGCTTCCAATCTTCTGGCACTACTCCTGTAGACAACGAGGACATAAAAATCAAGGCCAATGGCTCTGCAATCTCCTCCCTTGCTTCCCAGAGAATCCTAGGATAAATGCCATCAGGCCCAGGGGACTTATCTATTTTCACCCTCTCCATAATTTCCAACACCTCTTCCCTACATACCTCAAAGCCATCCATTCTACTTAATTGTGACTCAGTACTCACATTGACAACAATGTCCTGTTCCTGATTGAATACTGACGAAAAGTATTCATTCAGTGTCTCCCCAATCTCTTCAGACTCCACACGCAACTTTCCACTACTATCCTTGACTGGACCTATTCCTACCCTAGTCATTCTTTTCTTCCTGACATACCTATAGAAAGCCTTAGGGTTTTCCCTAATCCTACAACTAAGGACCTTTCATGTCCCCTCCTTGCTGCTCTTAGCTCTCTCTTCAGGTCCTTCCTGGCTACCTTATAACTCTCAATCGCCCCAATTGAACCTTCACGCCTCATCTTTACATAGGCCGCCCTCTTCCCTTTAACAAGGGATTCCAATTCCTTATTAAACCACGGCTCCCTCACACGACCCTTTCCTCCCTGCCTGACGGGTACATACTTATCAAGGACACTCAATAGTTGCTCCTTGAACAAGCTCCACATATCAATTACGCCCTTGCCTTGAAGCTTACTTTTCCAAGACACACATCCTTAGTCATGCCTCACCGCATCATAATTTCCCTGCCTCCAGCTATAACTCTTGCCCTGTAGTGCACACTTATCCCTCTCCATCACTAGAGTAAAAGTCACGGAATTGTGGTCACTGTCCCCAAAGTGCTCACCTACCTCTAATTCTAACACCTGGCCTGGTTCATTACCCAGAACCGAATCCAGTATGGCCTCACCTCTTGTTGGCCTATCTACATATTGTGTCAGGAAACCCTCCTGCACACATTGAACAAACACTGACCCATCTAACGAACTTGAGCTATAGCTTTCCCAATCAATATCAGGAAAGTTAAAGTCCCCCATAACAACCACCCTATTACTTTCATTCTTCTCTTGAATCATCCTCGCAATCCTTTCTTCTACGTCTCTAGGAGGCTTGTAGAAAACACCTAACAGTGTGACCTCACCTTTCCTATTCCTAACCTCAGCCCAAACTACCTCAGATGGCGAGTCTTCATCCATTATTTTCATGTAGATGTGCGATCCCGTTTAATTCAACAAAGCTAGCATTTGATTACTTATGCATAAGAAATGCCATGTAGTCAAACAGAACATACACAGCCCTTTCAGTCCAACCTACCAATGTCGAACAAAAACTCAAATTAGCGTATTCCAACAGTCCTGCTTCTGGCCCTATATCCATTCAAACCCTCATGCATTTAGGTTTTCATCTGAATTTCTTTCAAACGTTGCAACTATTCCCACATTAACGACTTCCTCAGGAAGCAAATACCACAGGCAAACCACCCTCTGTGTAAAAAGACAATGACCCTCGTGTGTTTCTTAAGTATTGATTTCGTCTCACCACAATGCATGCTCTCTCGTCTTAAAATTACCCATCTCATGGAATAGACACTGACCATTAATTTTACCTATATCCATCATGATTTTAGAAACTCTTTTCAATCACTTTGTAACTGGCTATTCTTCAGCAGCAGACCGCCAAAGCCATCACACGTACCTTTATAACGGAAATCTTCCATACCCGTTAGCATCCTTGGTTCTAAAGAGGTTAAAAACCGTATTTGTTGATGAGGGTTGATTAAATGTCTTGCCTTGTTCATGGAAATTAGACTGGCTTGCGTTTCTCATTGAAGTCATATGTACACACACCCACATATACACACACACACACACAAACACGCACACACACACACAATTGGTATCAAACCATCGTGTTGATTGGAAATGAGAGAGACTTGCATTTATAATTTTAATTAGGTATGTGTTTAGAAGATTAAACAACTCAGCAAAGCGAAATTTTGATTTGCATATTTTAACATGGACTTTAAACTTTACACTTATTTCAGTATTTCGTTGTTTGAGATGTACCACTCACTACTACAATGTATTCAAGATCTGATCCTTTTTGACGAATATGCACAGATCAGTCTCATAATGATAAATGCAGAAAACAATTTTCTATGATTCTGTATTTTGGATTTGAAATGTTGCTGTTAGTTTACTTGGGCACGTTTAGCTTGTACAGTCTATCCTCATCAGACAAAATTGTTATTCATGGAAACAACTGAATAAACCTTCCTTGAATGGACTCAATTTGACACGATTGTGCTGTATTCGGCAAACAGAATATTTTAACGGCATGTGAAATGCTTTCCCACGACAAGCACATGGTCGTGCTGTAGATTGGTTCAGTAGGATAGCTGTAGATTTCTTGAACTTTGATTGCATTTTCTAGTTTGGCAACATCTAGGGGTGGAAGTGAAAAGAAAATCATGTTCTGTTTAAATATAGATTTCAATGCAGCATCAGTTGCTTAAATGATATAAAGTTTTCATTTTTTTCACTGCACTGGATAATAGGGGTGGGAATTCAGTATGATAGAAGGTGTCAATAAAGATAACAGATCAAATAATATTTCTTAAGTACTGACGGAAGGAAATTGGGAAATGTTCTACATTTCTGAAGTAGCTAACTGCGGGATTTGGGAAGATTTCAAGCAGTGAAACGTCAAAGTTGGGACAAATTTAGTCTCAGTGTTCATGTGATTATTCATGATGAATCAAATTGCATCATTTCTGGAACATTTACAGTAATAAAACGTGATAATCAATGGTGGGGACGTTGACGTTTTCAGACATTATCAGCACATCATTGGCGAGGAAGTTTGAGAATGCAGTTTGGGAGATTAGGGGAAAGTCAGGTAGTGAAAGAGGTAACTGTTGACTCAGATTGTTTGAGTTCAGTTGCTTCGATGCCTAAAATGGAAGACCGTATTTTATTTGTTGAATGCTACATTGTCAACTCTAACTGTAGCTTCCATAGAACATTCATTCTCCAATAGTAGCCCAGAGTTAATTACATTCTCAAAGGTGTTCAGAAATCTACAAATTGCCCGTTCACAGTTTAGACTTTCTGGGAAATTCCTGAATAGTTGCTGCTGACAGGAAATCCAAAGGCTGTGAAATCATACCTTTCACAACGCCATCGATGAAATGAAGCACAGAAGATGTGCACAATGTTCCGATGTCAAGAAGTCCATGGCAACAGTCACGAAGCCCACTCCCCTCCCACTTGCTAAAATTCGAGCTGTTGTTACTGTGACGCGTTTTGCAAACTTGTTTCAAATAGATTGAATGACGTAGTTATATTTGGTTAAAAATCAATGTTTCTGAGACTGTTTCTGATATATAGTTGCCATTATTCATTAGAGAATGCGGGTAATTGTTTCACTGTAAGTTGATCTTCAGTACAATAGATGTCAGTGTTGAATGTGACTTGCTAATCTATCAGCTGGATTCGTCCAGTCACATAGCATCAGCTTTTTTATCCAGATAATGATTTATCCAATTATCTTTCAAATTCAATTAAGCCATATTTAATTTTGCAAATTGCCATTTGGACGTGGTGTATTCTAGGAAAATAACGAAATCATGAACATGCCTGTTGTACATTAACTATTATACATTAATATTGAATCTGCACTTATACACCTGTCTTTTCCAAGTCTCTGATCTTTCCTTTATTGCAACTACTTCCAAGGCAACTAAACAGGCATGGAAATGAAAGGATAATGAAGGAACCACACGGTCAGTTTGCAATGGAGTTGAAAGCAGGACAGACAAAAAGGAAAAAAAAGCATGAAATGCAATGCAGATCAGCAGCTGTTTGCCATGATAACTGCTTTTTGATCAGGCTATTTTCAGTCTCACTTTAAAATGGCCACTGCCACGTCTTATCTTAAATATCCTGCTTGTACAGCAAATAATCTACAATCGGCTTTCAGCATTACCTCTTTGACTTGCTTGATGTCTTCTTACAATCTGCAAAATGCCAAATGCATTCAATTCTGATCAAAGATAATCGAACACGAAAGTTCACTCTTCGAACGCTCTGAATATGAGTCAGGAAAAGTATTTGGTTAGGTTCAAGGCCTCTGATTCATTTCCTTGAAAGCGTCCCAAATCAGTTTTATTGTGATGTTAATTACCGATAAAGCTATATGCTATGCATGCGCTGGCACTTTTATTTACATTATGCTATCAGTTACGAATAAAAATGCTTTCCTGGTCCTGTGAAATATTCAGTGACAACACTCGAAATTTAAAGTGAATTCGTGTACTGCATACACGTTGCAATTATCCCAACTGTATTACCGTATTTTATAACCCATCACGTTTGCGATCCCTTGGTATAGTTGTCTTCAAATATTATATAATGTATTGTGCTCTTCTGGGCGAAGGCATTCAATTAATACACCTCCTGGATAACTATAGATTTTCAGTGTCGTCCCGTGAAGCTACATTTTTGGTGGCACAGTAAAGATTGCCATAAATTTGTTGATATTGAATTCGATTTCCTACAGATAGTTCAATGGTGATTGCTGTTTTGAAACGAGAGAAATGTGGAATCTCCAAATGTATTAATCACTATCGAGCGGCAGTATCTGTCGGATGGACTGCTTACCATTTTTAATGTTATATTGAAATGACTTAATGACATTTATTTCTTCATAACTTTCATTACTCCTTTATAATCGCCAATTCTCTTCTTGCATTATGCAATCCTCGATTGTTCTGTTTTGTTCAGTCACTTTGAAAATAATCGGTCTGTTCCCATCTATTCTGTTCCCAGAATCTGAAACCAAAACTTTACAATACGAATGCAGCAACCGTTGTGAATGTAACTGTGAGTATTGTTATCTGCTTGAGGTCCTTACCTGATACTTTTTGTTCCTTGAAAACACATCGATATGGTGAGATAGTTTTGGAAACAAACAACTGACTACTTCTCTTAGCATTTTGGACAATATCTGAAAGGATGCACAGTCTCCAAACGCCTCTGCTTCTGAGCATTTGTACTTTGCTCTTCAATGCTCTGGCTGTCTGAAATATTGTAATCACTGGTGGTCACTTGAGGATGTAAAATGATTTTTGAGCCTGAAATGAAGAATCCAAGGAATCAAAAGTTTTCATCCTTGCTTTGTCTTTCACGTCTCTGCTGTTGTGGATAACATATAGAGTCATAGGGTCATAGAGATGTACAGCATGGAAACAGACCCTTCGGTCCAACCCGTCCATGCCGACCAGATATCCCAACTCAATCCAGTCCCACCTGCCTGCACCCAGCCCATATCCCTACAAACCCTTCCTATTCATATAACCATCCAAATGCCTCTTAAATGTTGCAATTGTACCAGCCTCTATCACTTCCTCTGGCAGCTCATTCCACACACGTACCACACTCTGCGTGAAAAAGTTGCCCCGTATGTCCCTTTTATATCTTTCCACTCTCACCCGAAACCTATGCCCTCTAGTTCTAGACTCTTCGACCCCAGGGAAAACACTTTGTCTACTTATCCTATCCATGCCCTTCATAAATTTGTAAACCTCTGTAAGGTCACCCCTCAGACACTGACGCTACAGGGAGAACAGCCCCCAGCCTGTGCAGCCTCTCCCTGCAGCTCAGATCCTCCAACCTTGGCAGCATCCTTGTAAATCTTTCCTGAACCGTTTCAAGTTTCAAAACATCTTTCCGATAGAAAGGAGACCAGAATTGCACGCAATATTCCAACAGTGGCCTAACCAATGGCCTGTACAGCCGCAACATGACCTCCCAACTCCTGTTCTCAATACTCCAACCAATAAAGGAAAGCATACCAAACGCCTTCTTCACTTTCCTACCTGCGACTCCACTTTTAAGGAGCTATGAACCTGGACTTCAAGCTCTCTTTGTTCAGCAACACTCCCTAGGACATTACCATTAAGCGTATAAGTCCGGATAAGATTTGCGTTCCCAAAATGCAGCACCTTGCATTTATCTGAATTAAACTCCATCTGCCATTTCTCAGCCCATTGGCCCATCTGGTCAGGATCCTGTTGTTATCTGGGGTAACCCTCTTCACTGTCCACTACACCTCCAATTTTGGTGTCATCTGCAAACTTACTAACTGTACCTCTTATGCTCGCATTCAAATCATTTATGTAAATGACAAAAAAGTAGAGGGCCCAGCACCGATCCTTGTGGCACTCCACTGACCTCAGGCCTCCAGTCTGAAAAACAACCCTCCACCACCACCCTCTGTCTTCTACCTTCGAGCCAGTTCTGTATCCAAATGGCTCGTTCTCCCTGTATTCCATGAGATCTAGCCTTGCTAGTCAGTCTCCCATGGGGAACCTTGTCGAGCGCCTTACTGAAGTCCGAATAGATCTGCTCTCATCAATCTTTGTTACTTCTTCAAACAACTCAATCAAGTTTGTGAGACATGATTTCCCATGCACAAAGCCATGTTGACTATCCCGAATCAGTCCTTGCCTTTCCAAATACATATACATCCTGTCCCTCAGGATTCCCTCCAATAACTTGCCCACCACCGAGGTCAGGCTCACCGGCCTATACTTCCCTGGCTTGTCTTTACCGCCCTTCTTAAACAGTGGCACTACGTTTGCCAACTTCCCGTCCTCCGGCACCTCACCTGTGACTATCAATGATACAAATATCTCAGCAAGAGGCCCAACAATCACTTCTCTAGCTTCCCATTGAGTTTTCGGGTACACCTGATCAGGTCCTGGGGATGTATCTACTTTTAACCGTTTCAAGACATCCAGCACTTCCTCCTCTGTCATCTGGACATTTTGCAAGATGTCACCATCTATTTCTCTACAGTTTATCTTCCATATCCTTTTACACACGAAATACCGATGCAAAGCATTCATTTAATATCTCCCCCATTTCCTGTGGCTCCACACAAAGGCCGTCTTGCTGATATTTGAGGGGTCATATTCTCTCCCTAGTTACCCTTTTGTCCTTAATATATTTGTAAAAACGCTTTGGATTCTCCTTAATTCTATTTGCCAAAGCTATCTCATGTCTCCGTTTTTCCCTCCTGATTTCTCTCTTAAGTATACTCCTACTTTCTTTATGCTCTTCTAAGGATTCACTCGATCTATCCTGTCTATTCCTGACATATGCGTTCTTCTTTTTCTTAGCAAAACCCTCAACTTCTTTAGTCATCCAACATTCTGATACCTACCAACCTTCCCTTTCACCCTGACAGGAATGTACTTTCTCTGGATTTTTGTTGTCTCATTTCCGAAGGCTTCCCATTTTCCAGCCGCCCCTTTACCTGCGAACATCTGCCTCCAATCAGCTTTCGAAAGTTTTTGCCTCGTACCGTAAAAATTGACCTTTCTCCAATTTAGGACTTCAACTTTTAGATCTAGTCTATCCTTTTCCATCACTATTTTAAAACGAATAGAATTATGGTCGCTGGCCCCAAAGTGCCCCCCCACTGACACCTCAGTCACCTGCCCTGCCTTATTTCCTAATAGTAGTTCAAGTTTTGTACCTTCTCTATTAGGTTCATCCACATACTGAATCAGATTATTGTCTTGTACACACTCAGCAAATTCTTCTCCATCTAAACCTTTAACACTATGGCAGTCCCAGTCGATGTTTGGAAAGTTAAAATCCCCTACCATAACTACTCTTTATTCTTACAGATAGCTGAGATCACCTTAGAAGTTTGTTT
The DNA here is from genome assembly GCF_037043375.1 of Chiloscyllium plagiosum. Taxonomy (NCBI): domain Eukaryota; kingdom Metazoa; phylum Chordata; class Chondrichthyes; order Orectolobiformes; family Hemiscylliidae; genus Chiloscyllium; species Chiloscyllium plagiosum. The sequence goes on from NW_028270179.1 coordinate 36,531,604, forward strand.
CTCAATTTCCCTCTTATTATTGGGGGTCTATAATACAAAGCCAATAAAGTGATCATCCCTTTCATATTTCTCAGTTCCACCCAAATAACGTCCCTGCATGTATCTCCGAGATTATCTTCCCTCAGTACAGTTGTAATGCTATCTCTTATCAAAAATGTCACTCCCCCTCCTCTCTTGCCTCCCTTTCTATCCTTCCTGTAGCATTTGTATCCTGGAACATTAAGTTGCCAGTCCTGCCCATCCCTGAGCCATGTTTCCATAATTGCTATGATATCCCAGTTCCATGTTCCTAACCATGCCCTGAGTTCATCTGCCTTCCCTGTTAGGCCCCTGGCATTGAAATAAATGCAATTTAACTTATTAGTTCTACCTTGTCCCTGCCTGCCCTGATTGTTTGGCTCACTTCCGTTCTCAACTATACCCGTCTCAGATCGATCTCTTTCCTCACTATCTCCCTGGGTCCGACCCCACCCACCCCCAACCTTACTAGTATTAGTCCTCCCAAGCATTTCTAGCAAATTTCCCTGCCAGTATATCAGTCCCCTTCCAATTTAGGTGCAATCCGTCGTGCTTGTACAGGTCACTTCTGCCCCAAAAGAGATTCCAATGATCCAAAAATGTGAATCCTTCTCCCATACACGAGCTCCTCAGCCATGCATTCATCTGCTCTATCCTCCTATTCCTGCCCTCACTAACTCGTAGCACTGGGAGTAATCCAGATAGTATTGCACTTGAGGACCTCCTTTTTAAATTTCTGCCTAACTCTCTGTAATCTCCCTTCAGAGTCTCAACCTTTTCCCTTCCAATGTCGTTAGTTCCAATGTAGACAATGACCTCCTGCTGACCCCTCTCCCCCGTGAGAACATTCTGCACCCTCTCTGAGACATCGTTGATCCTGGTACCAGGGCAACAACACACCATTCTGCTTTTTCTCTGCTGGCCACAGAAATGTCTGTCTGTACCTCTGACACAATTGATCCCCTAACACAATTGATCTATTGGAAGCCGACGTACCCCTCGTTGCATTAGAGTCAGTCTCAATATCAGAAACTTGGCTGTTCGTGCTACTTTCCCCTGAGAATCCAACACCCCCTACATTTTCCAAAACAGTTTGAAATGGGTATATCCACAAAAGACTCCTGCCCTAAGTGCCGACCTCTCTCACCCTTCCTGGAATTAACCCATCTATGTGACTGTATCTGAGACCTTCCCCCTTCCTATAACTGCCATACATCACATACTGTTTCAAATTCCTCATCGCTTCTATCTGACTCTCCAATCGATCCACTCCATCTGGTAAGATTCGCATCCAACAGCATTTATGGCAGATATAATCCGCAGTAACCCTTAAACTCTCTTTAAATTCACACATCTGACAAGAAGTACATATCACTGCAAAGGCCATTTTTGCTCCTTCAAAATCTACAGACCCAGAAAATAACACCGTCATATTCCTCGACAAACAATGCTCCAGGTTCAATTAATAGCTATGGCTTATGTTTTAAGTTTAATCAAGAGACATATCTCCTAAAACATATAATCAAGAAAGAATCCACTATACTCACTACTGCAGCCTTTCTCTTGGACAGACTTAAAAGAACAATTAACTTATCTGTTTCTGTGCTGTGGACTTCGCCCAACAGTTCCTCCAAGAATAGTTGCGAATTTGTTTGTTAATTTTCCCAGAGGCACTCCGATGTCCAGCAATACACGAATTCAAACAGCAAAGGCGGTAACTGTGCAGGTTCTCTTTCTCTCTCTCTCTCTCTCTCTCTCTCTCTCTCTCTCTCTCTCTCTCTCTCTCTCTCTCTCTCTCTCTCTCTCTCTCTCTCTCCTGCACTGTCCTCACCATGTGCTTCCTCTGTCTGCTCTTCTCCATTTCAAACTGCTGTTGTTTTGACTTTAAATTCCAAAACAATGCAACAGCATATAAACCAGTAATTGCTGTTCGAGGAAATCACCACCAATACCTAAAATACGTCAAAAAAAGGTGCAGCTCTTCCAGCCACAAAATTTTCCCGTCCTCCATCTTGTATTACCCAGAATCTGTTGTGCATTGCTTAAACTTGCCAGTTAGAAACTTTAATTATACACACAAAACACTTTATGATCGTTCTATATTGCTCAATAACTTGGATTCTTTCGTTGGCTTCTAAATTCACGTGGCAACAAATGCACTTACATAGTAAAATATAGAAAGTCCGGAGAGGAGTGAAACAAATGATGTGAAATATCTGTTTGCCATCATTAAAAATGTCTTTAGTGAAAAGTTAAGCTTCGTCTGTATTTCTCTTGGTACTGCTCACTCTCCATTCATATTTCATCCTGTACTTGCATTGCAAGTTCCTTTCAACGCTGCATATGCCATTTGAGTACAATTATACATTTTCCATGTACAGCCTGAGACAGCTGTTTGCAGGTTGCCAAGTTGAGAGTGCACCGTGCACCTCAAATATTGTTCCTCCAATTTCCTGTTGAGTGAGGTTTGAATAGAAAACACCAAACTGCTGATGCTGTAGATCTGGAGAAAAAAATAGAAATTGCTGGAGGAACTCTGCAGTTCTGGAAGAATCTGCGGGAAGAAAGTGGATATAAATTCTGAGTTCAGGTACTCTTGACTAGAACAATTCTGATGAACGATTCGAAACGTGAACATTGTATCCTCACACAGATATAGCCAGACTTACTGAGGTTAGCCAACGACTGTTTTTCTTTCTCAATAAGGTTTTCCAATAAATTCGCTCGTATTCATGCGTTGTAATTCTCTACCAAATACAGGGTCTCTTCCAATAGTGGGAAATTTAACAACACACATTCCATACTTAACTGCTGAAAGGTATCTGTCAGGTCGCAAGCTCTAGAAGGAGGCACATATTCCAAATAGTTCTGCAAATTGTTTTGGGATTTGAAGCAGCTTGTTTGACACAACTTTGATTAGTTAAACATTATTACAGTAGTAAGTATCTATTCCTGCCACAAACGTCATATTTTGCCGCTGATTCCAAACTATACATGATCATTTGCCACGTTATTTCCACACTTAATCCTCTAAGTTGCATCGTTGTGTGCCTGGCTTTAATAATCTCCCCAGGATTTAGGTATGCTATTCCATCTCCTGAATATAAACTCTGCCTCCACTTCGATTCTGCTGCCGACTCTTTTTGTTAATGATGCTGTCTTTTTTTTCGCAGTCAGACTTCTCTCACAAAGTATCCCTGATCCCTATAATATCTTCGAAATGTTCAATGCGTCCAATTCCTCACAAATATTGGCGTGCTCAGGTATCTATTCTTGTGTATAGTTCAAAACACCTGCAGTGCTGCTCCCCATACAAGCACCCGAGAACACGCTGTCACTTGTTTGTGCTCCCCGAAACTGTTACAACTCACTAGTCCTACCTCAATCACCCATTTTCCAGCAAAGCATCATCCTCACTTGTATTGACTCTGTCTGAATTACTTCTCATCGCGGTGAATCGAGCTTAATTTAAGATGTTCGTCAATCTTATTTACTTTTCTCACCTCGGCTGTAGCGTCATGCTCGGAATTTTCATTTCTTTCAGATCGATTGCAACTCTTCTGAATGTCGTAACATTTCTTTCATGGTTAAAGACATTATCTCAATCAATTGTGTCAATTTACTAGTTGAACCTCTTCCCGAAAATAACCCTTTTTATGAGAAATATCCTATTCTTTTGTGGATAAGTGCAACTAATCTTGACAGAATAACTATGAAGTTGTCTATTTAATATCACTGTGCCATTCTGTTGTAGGTGAGGGAAATTTTTCCTTTAGTTTTTTTCAGTTTTTATTCTTATAGCGCCACAGACCGGCAACACCTCCTTTCTATAACCCACCACTAATACATCTTGATGAAGTTCTAAAGGTTTTTCAACCGGCTGAATACGTTACGGCTTCCATTTCCCCATAAAAATGTGGTTCTATGACGTGGAGCAAACCTGTGTAAAGAAGTCGTAATCTGTCATTTTTCAAATGCTTGCACTCTCTTCCCCAAAATGGTAAGGCCGTTTTCTTTTAACTTATCATAACAAAGAACCCAGCGTGACAGCTTCCAGCAAAGTGTGAACAATGAAATCGATGTCAATCAACAGCTCACTGCCTGACTTTGGGGTGATTCTCTGCCTTCAGTACAACTGCCGGGATTTTGCGTGCAAAGCCTTCAGTTGTAGTTTGAAGTTCAACTGAGTGAATGGCCTCTGGGATGTCGGGAACCACTCGAAGACTTGGAATATGTCATCAACATGGTAATTTCGTCCGGTATATACTCAGAAACGATTTAACCTTGTGCTTTTCACTGACGGCCTGAGCTCCCCATATATTCAGAGTGCTGAGACGTGTGGACTATCCCTATCTGTTCAGTTCCTAATCAGAACACCATCACCAGTTCTGCATCAACTGTGCAGCTTTTATTTGAACTCGTGGGCGTGGGAATACAGATTCTTACTATCACGTGTTCCTTCTGCTGTTTGGCTTGCATGAATTTTGCCATTCACCAGAGTTGTCTTTCATTTGCTATGTCCAGTTTTGCTTCTACACGTCCTTGTGCATTCTTCATCGAACCACGTTTGAAGAATTGGCTTGTGTGTCGGGGTCGTGTCAGGGATACATGAGGTCGATAGCTCACACATTGCAATGACTACAATTGTACTGGCACGGATAGATCACGTCGCCTCACCAATGTTCGAATTTCATCTCTCTGAATTTTCACGAACCTGTCCCTCTTTACACAGTGTCAGACAAAACAGCATGATGACTGTCTCCTCTTTGTGAAGACGAACTTCACTTATGCCAGTGCTTTCAGGCGCCCATTCTCTCGAGTACACATACTGACAGGGATAAGTGGATGTGGATGAGGTTAAGTCGGCCTCTTCCTCACGTTGCTCCTTACTCCAACCTGGCACAGGCTATGTCTGTCCTTCAGGCCTTTGTGGGCGCTGCTTGATCAGTCCAGCCTCGTTCGGGCACAAAATTATCACTTGATCCGAATGTATTCTTTATCCTCGTTAACTCTCAGTATCTACTCGAGTGGCAATTGTCAAGGAGAAATCTTCGTTTAATGGAGCGGGGAAGATGGTACTCTGTTGTGTTTGACAGAACATCACCATGGATGGTAATGGACGATGCTAGAAAATTAAATTTTATGGTGTTTCCATGGCGAAGATAGTTCGGAGTGATGACTCTTCAATGGAGAGATGAGAAGTCTTTTTACAGTTTTTATTAATTTGTGGGACTTGGGCGTTGCTGGCTGGCCAGCATTGATAGCCCATCCCTATTTGCTCTTGAGAAGGTCGTGGTGATTTGCCTTATTGATTCGCTGTAGTCCACTTCCTAGCGAATGAGCCACAATGCTGGTAGAGAGGGAATTCCAAGATTTTGACTGAACGGCTGTGACAGAATAGGGATTTATTTCCAAATCAGGCTAGTGAGTGGTTTGGAGGAGAACTTGCAGGTAGTGGTGTTCCAAAGTACCTGCTGCCCTTGCCCTTCCAGATGGAAATGGTCTTGGGTCTGGAAGGTGCTGTCTAACGATCTTTGGTGAATTTCTGGAGTGTATCTTGTAGATCGTAGATACTGCTGTTACTGTGTGCTGGAGGTAGAGAGATTGAGTGTTTATAGATGTGGTGCCAATCACGCGTGTTGTTTTGTACTGGATGGCGTCAAGCATTTTAAATGTTGTTGGAGCTGCACTTATTCAGGCAATTGACTTGTGCCATACAGATGAGGGATGGAGTTGAGCTATCAGGAGTTGAGTTACTCGCTGCAGTATCCCTCGACTCTGACCTGCTTTTGTAGCCACTGTGTTTATGTGGTGAGTCCAGTTGCGCTTCTGGTCAGCGATAACCTCAAGAATTTTGACAGTGAGGGTTTCAATTATGGTAATACTGTTGAATGCCAAGGGGCAGTTGTTAGAGTGTCTGTGGCTGGTGATGGTCATTTTTGGCATTTGTGTGGCATGACTGTTACTTGCCACTTGTCGGACCAAGACTCGAGATCTTTTTGCATTTGAACACGGATTGTTTTTCCTTCTGAGTCGTCTCGAATGGGACTGAATACTGCGCAAACATCGGGGAGCAACCTCACTTTTGACCTTATGACAGAGGGAATGTCGTTGATGAAGCAGCTGAAGATTGTGGGGTCACTGCACTACACTGAGGGACTTCTGCAGAGATGTTCTGGAGCTAAGATGACTGATGCTCCACAACCACAATCATCTTCCTTTGTGGCAGTTTTGTGTCTAACCAGCGGAGTGATTGCCCTCGATCCCCATTCATTCCAGTTATGCAAGGTATCCTTGGTACTATTCTCAGTGATATGGGGATTTTATGATCTACAATTTCTGTCACTCTCATCTCACCTTTGGAAATCGGCTCTTTTGTCCATGTATGAACCATGGCCGTATTGAAATCAGGACCTGAGTCTCTCTGGCGAAACCCAAACTTGGTATCACTGACTATTCCTGAATACTGCCCTCTACCATTTGTACGAAGGCACAATGATCCCACCAAGAAAACGGGCAGACAACAGACGATATTCAATACCACATGCTTTGCTCACATCTTTCTGAAAGCAATAGGCCAAGGGGCAGAAAATCTACACAACTAGCAGTGTACAAATGACAGACATTAGTATCAACAGAACGCAAAGTGTCAAAAAGACTACACAAATAGGCTTTTTCCATGTTGTGCCACGCATTACTTCGTGCAGCAATAGTCATGCCCCCAACTATGCAATCTACTTCATTCCTCGCCACTGTTACGGTAGGTTCAATCACATCTTCCTCCATTCTGAACACACATGCTGATCATTAACTGTGGTATAGCTCAAGAAGGGAGTAGCTCAATAAAATGCGTTCAGAAGTCTTCAAAACCCATTTTTGTGTATCTGGATAATTATGCTCCAAGTACAGACCTCCCAATGTGGTCCATCCGAGATATATTGAAGACAGGCAATGCTGTGGTGTGGCTGGTTGGGAATTTAGGAGAGAACAGTGATCTCAGCGTGTACTATCCAAGGTATAAAGGAACGAGAAGAGTGCACAGTGTTACCAGCGCCAACTCTCCACGTTAGATAGGGAGCTCCTAAAGTTGGATATAATGAACCAATGAGTATGCTGGGCTCTCACAATATTCTATCAAAATAGACTGAGGCAGGAAGGGAGCACAGTACTCCCAATATATTCATAGAAATGTAGATTTGCACCAGAAAGAAGGACAGTACACCCATGTGGTCTACCTATGCTCGATTAGGAACTAATGAGTGGAAACAACTGCCACTGTAATTTATCTGAGGTGGACTGGGACATGAAGAGTGGATAACTCTCACTGTCAGGTCTATTCCTGGCAGCGTGAGACCAGAAGAGTTCACGAGAAGACAGTGTGAAGGACTCTGATAAAATTACGATTTCTGAGGGAAATATATTTGATGCTGAATCACAAAAAAAGATACTGGGGACAAGTGACCAAATGTCTTCTCAAATTGACAGTTGACAATGTCGGTCTTTAAAGCATAGAAAGAGGGGGCTTGCGTTGACTGATGAGGTCTGCAGTTTAGGCGTCAGTTAGCTGAAGGCATGGCCACCAATGATGAGTTGATTTCTGCTGGAAGTATTTTCAGAGACAGAGAGTGGAGATGTCATGAAGGGATGTGGCATTACATTTATCACCCACCGTGATATTACATACTACATATGTGTGATGTGTTGAAGGGCCCTCTCCTTCTCCGCTGGAATAATCATGTCGATAGTGCACGGAGAGATAGGTTCACATCCAACAACACCCTTTACCAACATTCCTCCATCTGCAACGCTGATGGCATCTTTCTCACGATTTTCTTTTCTCACAGACGCAGTCAGCTCTAAGATCAAGGAAGCTTATTACGAACATGCAGAGCAACCTCCATTTAATCATGAGCAATCTACATTGAGACTAGCCCCGAAGGGGCGGATCACTCACCAAGAGCAGCAGGAACTCGGAGGAAAGACAACACGTGTCTCCCAGTCAATTCCTTAATAAACGCATACTCACAGGTTGTGTTAGCATTGGACAACGTCAGTGCCCAGCATGAAATGTGACTCTACTCACTTCGTTGTGTTTCAATCAAAGCAAGGTGAAGTTTTTCACTGAAGTACAAGCACACAATTCTCCAAATGTAGAATGTGAGATCATTGATTCAAATTTATTTCAGCAAGAAGTTCCAAAAGATAACAGGAACATATGTGCCCGTTACTCCCTAGTGAGGCTCTTTAAACCTCTTGCAAAAGCTTTCAAATGCTGGTGTTACAGAGCATACTAGGAGAAAGTGAGGTTAGCAGATGCAGGAGATCAGAGCCAAAAAATGTAGTGCTGGAAACGCGCAGCTGGTCAGATAGGAACAGGAGAGTTGACGTTTCGAGCATAAGCGCTTCATCAGTATGGGTCAGTAAATCTGCAGACGATACGAAGATTAGTGGAGTTGTGGATAGTGAGAAGGGCTGTTGTCGGCTGCAAAGGGACTTAGATATGATGCAAAGCTGGGCTGAGGAGTGGCAGATGGAGTTCAACCCTGTCAAGTGTGAGGTTGTCCATTTTGGAAGGACAAATAAGAGTGCTGAATACAGGGTTAACGGTAGGGTTCTTAGTAAGGTGGAGGAACAGAGGGATCTTGGAGTCTATGTTCATAGATCTATGAAAGTTGCCACTCAAGTGAATAGATCATGTAAGAAGGCCTATAGTGTATTAGCGTTCATTAGCAGAGGGATTGAATTCAAGAGTCGTGAGGTGATGTTGCCGCTGAATAGGACCTTGGTAAGGCCACATTTGAAGTACTGTGTGCAGTTCTGGTCGCCTCATTTTAGGAAAGATGTGGAAGCTTTGGAGAGGGTGCAGAGGAGATGTACCAGGATGTTGCCTGGAATGGAGAATAGGTCGTACGAGGATAGGTTGTGAGTGCTAGGCGTTTTCTCGTTGGAACGGCGAAGGATGAGGGGTGACTTCATAGAGGTTTATAAGATGATCAGGGGAATAGATAGAGTAGACAGTAAGAGAGTTTTTCCCCAGGTACAACAGAGTGTTACAAGGGGACATAAAGTTAAGGTGAAGGGTGGAAGGTATAGGGGGATGTCAGGGGTAGGTTCTTTACCCAGAGAGTGGTGGGGGCATGGAATGAGCTGCCTGTGGGAGTGGCAGAGTCAGAACCATTGTTGACCTTTAAGCTGCAATTGGATAGGTACATGGATAGGTGCTTAAGCCAGGACAAATGTTCGGCACATCATCATGGGCCGAAGGGCCTATTCTGTGCTGTATTGTTCTATGTTCTATCAGGAATGTGGGAAAGTCCCAAGAGGTCCGAAAGATAAATAGCAGGAGGGTGGTCCTGGTGGAAGGTAGCTGGGAATGCTAAAAGTAGATGAAGGTGCTGAGTACGTGATAGGGTATGGAAGCTGTGGGGTGAATAGGTGGGAAAGAAGATGGACAGGTAAGAGAGTGGTTCCAACTTGGATGGTTGCTTCTGGGATAAGGTGGGCGGAGAGGAAATGAGGAAACTGATAGCATCCATATTGGTCACGCGTAGTTAGAGGATCCCGACATTGAAGATCAAGCGTTCTTCGTCCAGGCGTCGGGTGGCTAGAGCTTTGTGATTGAGGAGGCCGAGGACTGCATGCCCTTGGCGGATTCGGTGAGGGTGGCTAAATTGTTCGGCGATAGATAGGTGGGGTTGTTTGGTGCATGTGTTCCAGAGATGATGTCTGAAAAGTTCTGCAATTTGGGGTTCTATCTCCCGAATTTAGAGAAGATAAAGTAGATGATGTGTGTGGAATTACTGATAAATCTCACGCAAGTCCCAGCGAAGAGGCAGACATAGCAAGAACCCATGAGGGGATTTTTGAGGTGATGAGGTTGTGGATGGCTTGGGAAATCATGGTTTCGTGATCAGAGTTGAGGTCGTGGTCGAGGGGGTAATAGGAAGAGTCATCTGTGAGTAGGCGCCTGGCTTCAGTGGTGTTGAGTTCGGTGTACCAAACTACAAGTGGACCTCCCCCGTTTCTGCTGATTCCTCAGGGTTTCTCCCACCATCAGCCTCCCGCCTCATATCCGGGAAAACTGTACCACCTGGTTCTACCCCTGACCCAAACTTCACAAACCTGACTGTTCATATCGACCTTATTGTCTCAGCCTCCTCCAGCCCCAACGAACTGCTTATTGCATACCTTGACAGTGCCCTGTCCCTCTTGGAGCAGAACCTGCACTCATACTCCGGGACACCAACCATGCCTTCCGCTTCATCAATGAGAAGAGGTTATGCTCGAAACATAGACTCTCCTGCTCCTTGGATGCTAACTGATCGGCTTTGCTTTTCCACCATCATACTCTTTCACTCGTTACAGCATATTTTGAAATCTTGGGATTGAAATAGAAGTTAAACCATGATGCAGAACACAGGGGACAGTACCACGGCTGAGGGACATTCACTGTCCATAATATTTCTAATAGATACATTCAAAGTTCTGAGCAGGTTTGACAGAGAGAGAAATGTTCAGAAAATGCTCTGAGCAAGTGTCCCTTAGTAAAGTTTTCTTAACTTGTCATCATCACGACTTCGAGACATTAGGGCAGAAATAATGTGGAATAAAAACACTGTGAGTTTCTTGCCAACTTTATGACCACAAATGTCTATGAATATCGGACTATCTTACTAAAAGGTCTTTCAGAGTGCTTACCAAACAAAAACACTGTGGAGATTCAAGATGGTGGTTCACCATTACGTGACTTACCAAAAAGCATTGTGAAAATTCAAGACGGTTGTTCATCATTACGTTCATGAGCAGTTGTTGTTCAATTTTGTTTCATTCAGACTTGGAATGTATATGTCACTGCATGTGCCCAAAAGGTGGTTCTGAAATAACTGCTTGAATCAATGCAGACCAAGGCAATAAAGCTCACATTGGACGATAGAGCTTGATGGTGTGAGAGCTCCCAGAATTATGAAATACCTACAGTTGAAAAAACGTCCAAAGATTTCCAAGTTAGGATGACAATGAGAAATTTTACAGACTGGTGACCTCATATATACTCCGCCTTTGTCTTTCCAGGTGAACTTCCTCGGTCTGGAAGATGTTGGCTAATTTGGCGAATGTCTGCAGTACGTCTTGTCATCATCAGTGGTGGAGACAATGGATGTTTATCGATGTAATTCCATTCAATCAGGCTGCGTGTTTCTAAACAATTCTAGGTTCCTTGTCTATTGTTGGAGCTGCAATCATTCACGCAAGGTGGTCGTATTTCATCACATTTTTGACTTCTATCTGTCGATGTTCAACAGTATTAATGATCCAGAAGTTGTGTTTTCACTTGCCGTATTCCTAGCTTCTGACCTGTGTTGCATTTTTATGGTGAGTCCCAATGAGATTCTTTTCAAGGGAATCTCAGGAAGTTCATGTTTAGGAAGTCAGTTATGATACTGCCTTTGAAAATCAAGGAGTAGTTGCTAAATATACTTGGAGATAGTCATTGCTTGGTATTTGCATGGAACGAATGAAACTTGCCACTTATTGTTCCAAGGGTAGACACAAACATAAACACTGCAGGTGCTGGAATCCAAAATAGACAGGCAGAGGACTGGAAGAACAGGACCTGACGAAGGTTTGCACGTGAAACATCGACTTCAGCACCATCTAATACTGCCTAGCTTGCTGTGTACTTCCAGCCTCCAACCTGTCAACTTAATATTCCAAGCCTGAACATTTACAGCCACTTACAGTGTTGTGTATTCATCAGCGAACATCCTCACTGATGACATGATAAACAGCACGATACAAAATCAGGCTTTTCAGTCGACCATGTCTGTGACAACCATTCTACCAAACTAAACATTCATGGGGATGCACATGTTCCAAATCCCTCTGTTCGCTGCTTGTTCATCTGTTGCTCTAAATATCAAACATTGCTCTTGCATCTGCTTAGACCACTTCCACGAGCAGTCAGTTCCCGGCACGTGCCTCCCACTGCACAGTGGGACCATTCGGCACAGCCGATTTGGCGCAGTCCATTTTGGCACAGACCCATTTAGGCGTGAGCGATTTGGCGCGGCCGGTTTGCCGCGAACCATTTCGGTGCAGAATTGTTTTGTAGTTATTCAGTGGTTTGTAGTTATTCAGTACTTTGTCGCTATTATTAAAATAAAATATAACCCATTCGAATGATATTCCATTGAAATTGAAGAAATTCAGGAAAGCAGACGCTAGAATACAGATACTTGTAAGAAGATTTAGTGAGAGAAATGACATTGAGTATTTACGAGGGATTACCCATAATTTTGTATAAATGTCATATTTCAGATTTTTCGTATTTACCTTATTTCTTTCATTTTTACTTTCCTTTAAAACATTTTTACTGAAGAAGATAAACATTATTTTTATTTTTATTACTTTCATTAATGCTTGCAACTAAGCCTGAAAAGGAATAAATTTGAGCTGCGTTGAAACAGTTCCGCACCTAAATGGGTCTGTGCCAAAACGTGCTGCGCCAAACCGGCCGCGTTGAATCGCTCGCTCCAAAGTGGCTGCGCCGAAAGGTCCTACACCCCTCCCACTGATTCGAGAACTCGCCTCGCACGTAACCATTAAGCTTCTGTTTCTCACCTTTAAAATTATGCCACCGCGACCACCAACCCACCCCTCCCCCTCCCATCAGAATTTTATATTTCCAAACTGGAAAACAGATTTAAATCTTCAAACTTATAATTTTATATCCTACTATCATCCTCTATCCCATTATGCGGGGAAAGTTATCAACGAAGCATATGAATATGGCTTGTATCGGGGGACTTCCCTGAATAATTATTGCAGAGATCCCCTGGAGCTGAGATGACCGGTTTCAGACATCTGTCTTCCATTTGCACCAGGTACAACCCTAGCAGAGGATTTTTTATCCATCAGCCTATCTCCTCAACTCCCAACGATTCTCTTTCACGTGGCGCTGATTGATGCCACGTTCAGTCAAACGCAGCCTCGATCTCATCGATTTAACCTTTCCTCTGCAACTCAGCTGATTTAAGTTGTTTTTGAATTGATTCACGGGACATTGGTGAACTTCCATACCGATCTGCGCCTTGTCCACGTTAACGTCTTTTAGAATATCCAACAAATCGTCCAACCTTATGCCGACTTTACTTAGCGTAATCAAACTCCTATCCTTAACCTCAATATCCGTCATTCCCTCTCCTCGGTGAATTCTAAGGCAAAGTACTAGTTAAGAATCCGACCCATTTTCTCTGACTCCACGCGGAACTTGCCTCCTTTGTCTTCAAGCGGTGCAACCCGTACCCTGATTTTCTCTTCCTTATTCTACATGAATAAAAGGCTTTGGGTTTTCCTTAACCCTGTTTGCCACATCTATATCATCAACCCTTTTAGCCACGATATTTCTCTTTTCAGATTGTACCTACCTCTCCAATATTCTTTCAAAGATTCCTCTATCTGCAGTTGCCAAGACCTCATTTTTTTGCCTCTTCTTTTTCCTCTTACCTAGTCTCACATTTTAGGCATAGTATTTGTCCATGAGTATTCTAAAACTTGGAATTGTGATGACTTCCGAAAGTAATCCCCGAATGAAGCGTCAACCATCTGACCGGGTTTATTCTCCAACACGAGGTCCATTATCGTCTCTTCCTGGGTTGGACTATTGATATACTGCTCTGGAATACCCTCCTGGATACGCCTACAAATTGTGCTCCACCTAGGTCTCAAAAAATAAGTAAAAACCAGTCAATGTTGTGAAAATTAAAGCCTCATTTTGGGAGAAAGTGCAGGTCCCGGCCTCCCCATGACATGGCCACAAAACAGACCATAGAAATGTCTTCAGTTAACCACTGAGCCAACCCACAATGCCTTTAATTGGCCAAACCAGCCACCACAGAAATCACACATACAGCAAGACATGACTTATTCAGCCGCAGATCAAGAGAATATACTTCTTCAGATTGACTGGCAATGAGCCTCCCACTCCACCATAGTCCAGCCACGTGTGATGTCCTTAGGGCACAGCTGCTGCCACTAGGAGCCAAGCCATCACAAACGGTATCTGGACAAGGAGGCACCTCAACAATATTTTCACATTGATTAAGAAACTCAATGTGAGACACCGGGCACTTGAATCTTTTCAATGAATGAACTTTATTTTTCTTTCTTGTACATCTCACACCGTTGTCTCATGACTTCATTGTTGTAAGAGTATAAAACGCCACTGCATTCTTTTTTCGAGGAAGAAGTTGTGGTTACTTCTGAACAGCCTGTTTCAGTGTAGTCAAGTCTCTTCCATGACAGCGTTGTTTGTTAAATAAATCCTTGTCAGTTTTCTGTCCAATCTGTGTGTTTATGATCTCTGATCAAGTGGGCTAAATTCTCTGAGTGTTTGGCGTATAGTCGGCAGCCCTATTTTTGCTATCTTATTTCAGGATGGCGAACGTGGTTTAAATTTAATCCAATTCGGGCCTGGTCGGCGAGATCGGCTTCAAGCGTGGTAGAGCTCCCGAGCTGCTGAACAGGCTGGACAACAGATGGAGGGTAGCCACAATTCCAATCTGAGTCCTACAGCATTTCGGCACTGAGGTGTTTTCTTCTGTGAGGGGGCTGGTACGCTCCCGAATTGTTTTATCCAAATTGTAACCAATTTGACATTTGTGTGCTCCGACTTGAACCAGAGTTTGTACTTGGTACCTAATTATGCCAGATGAAAGACCGGTCCAGCGGGAAGGACACCGCAAAATACTAGTAAAAATCGACTATTAAATTAACAGCCATTACAGCTCCAGAGATTGGTGAGAACTTACAGCGCTGGCAGGTATTCTGCCTGTGTGCTTCCCGTTCTTTAACCAGCTGTGCCCCGTCTGTCCATTCTCTGTTTATGTGCTGTCTTGTAAGTTTCAAAGTGTTCGTTTGCTCAGTGCTTGTTAGTAGCTTCTTCAAGGTCAGGTAATATTTAATTTACGGTTCACTATTAGTTCCGCTTGACCGCACTTATGTGTTTGTTAGCATTCCTGTAGTTAGGTTTTGTTTACAATTGGAGGTAATTCATTACTTCCGACTGACTGCACTTTAAGTGGCTGTGTAAACAGCCTCCGCTCACTCTCTCGAAAAGACTGCATCAGATTCATTGAAAACTGGTCCACCAAGCAGAATACGACCCAGGCGCTCTTGCAAGACATGCGGGCACGGAATTCCACTCAATGTCAAGGCATGCCAGCCGTGGTAGCTCTGCGATCCCAGGCCACTGGTAATAATGGCCCAGAGCAACTGATCCGGACAAAGAAAACACTCATGAACCACATTAATTACTTGACCTTCTAGAATAAGGTAGGACACCCTCTTGTTAATCCTGGGTCACCAGCAGACACTTTTCTGGTGGAGACCTCGGGCCAGCCATTATGTCTTCCGGTTTACAGGGGAACTGTAGACTTTGTCTCAAGCGAATTGGCCATGTGGGTGGGTCCTTCAAAATTGAGAAAACTGACTATTGGACCGCCATAATTATGGGACGGAATGAAGACTCCGCCTGGAACGTCTCCTATATGCTCCAATACCTTGCCAAGTTTAGAAAGGTTGCTAAAAGCATTAGACTCCTAAGACAAATGAGGGCCACCAAAGCCCCACACCAATAGGCTGCCTACAAACCCAATCGCAGCGCTGCCACCCTACACCCGAAACATCCACTACTGCCCCCGAATCCCTGAACCGATGCAGAGGTACTGGCCATGCTGCAGGAGTCCCCAGACGCCATAAAGTGCCCACTCCCAATCTTTAATTGGCTTCTCCAAAATTTCCCCATTTACAATTGTCTTCCCCAAGACTTGAAACCCTTTTGCAACTCGCATACGACACCCACCAGGTGATTGGGCACCCTGAAATAGAATTCCTCAGCCAACCCCAGGGCATACCAGCAACCCGCATGAACTGGCTCAAGAATACAGTTAGGAAACCAATCAAAAATGTTGCTCAGCAGCACGCAGAATTTGGTGCCGTAACCCAGTGTCTGCAGAATGCAGATGAGCTTCTAACAGCATTTATAGCCAGTTTTACAGAGGTCTGGGAGTCCTCAGTGGGCATTCCATGACACGAATATGAAAAACTTACTGTCCAGACGCTTATCAATTGCCTGCTGCCCACACGACCTCATGTTAACAAATCTCAAAACTTAACTTGTCAGACGACAGACGAGAGGTACATACACGTTGCCTTCACTGAACAATTAGACAGAAATCAATTGTTCACAGTACCTAAACAGGTGAGGGCATTTCCCGTTTAGCACAACCTGACTACAGGAGGGACGATACCAGGCCAGCACATGGCACTTGGGTCGCCAGAAGGAACTGTGCTGGACCTGTGGCAAACCAGGGCATTGGGCTAGGGACTGCAGGACACGTCCCAGGCGGGGCCACCTGGACAGTTCCACCTTTCCCCACTCCCCGCAGAAATAGCCTCAACAGGATGCTTACACCACTCTGTAGACCCGTGCATGGAGTCTCACTAGAGATCTTGTTATCAATATGCCTCTCCCACTCCCCGACCGAAAACCCAATGATGGATGTGGAAGTGGAGGAGCGGGTATTTTCAATTCTACTGGATTCCAGGGCCAATCAGGTTGTACCCTCTACTTATGTTCATCTATCCCCATCTGACCAAATGTCCCGCCCACACCCAAGGTGGTGGTGATAGGAGATTTACATTTCTCCAAAATGTACATAACGTAAATTTCTAGACGAAGCAGAATTTGTACAGAACATCCAGAAGCGTTTTAGAGCAGTATTTCAATAGCCCAGCTCGCGAAAGGTGTTCTAAAATTCAGTTGTGGATTACTTTAAGAATAGTGATCACAATTCTGTAAGGTTTAGAGTAGTTATGGACAAAGACGAGAGTGGTGCTGAAGGAAGAGTGCTAAATGGTGGGAAGGCCAACTTTTGAAAAATTCGGCAGGACCTGTGGAATGTAGATTAGGAACAGCAGTTTGAGGGTAAATCCACATTGAATGTGTGTAAGACTTCTAAATAGATTTTGATTAGGGTTCAGGAATGGCATGATTCTGTCATAAGGAGGAATAGAAATGTTAAATACGGGATAATGGATGACAGGTGAAACTGTGAGACTAGCTAAGAGGAAAAATGAAACATACGTAAGGTCTAGGCCTCTGACGTCAGACGAAGTTTTGGAAGAATATTGAAAATGTAGGACCAACCTGAAATGAGGGATTAAGACGGCCAAAATGGGTCATGAGGTATCTTTAGCAAACTGGATTAAGGAAAGTTCTAAAAGCATTAGTTGTAAAATTGAACGGATTCACAAAAGATTTACAGGGGAAGTTGCCAAGGTTGGAGGATTTAAGCTGTAGCGAGAGGCTGAATAGGCTGGGGCTGTTTTCCCTGAACAATCGGAAGTGAAGGGTGATCTTATAAAAGTTTATAAAATCATGAGGGTAATGCATAAGATAGATAACAAAGTCTTTTCCCGGGGGGGTGGGGAGTCCAGAACATGAGGACATAGGTTTCGAATGAGAGGGGAAAGCACGTAAAAGGGACCTAAGGGTCAACTATTTCACGCAGAGGGTGGTGCTTATATGGAATGATCTGGCCGAAGAAGTGGTCGAGGCTGGGACAATTGCAATACTTGTCAAGTCTCTGGATGTGAATATATGTAGGAAGGGTTATGAGGCATATGGGCTAAGTGCTGGCAAGTGGCAATGGATTAGGTTGCGATATCTGTATGGCATGGACGATGTTGGTCCGAAGGGTCTGTTTCCACGCTCTACATCTCTATGCCTCTATGACTCAATATATAAAGAGCAAGAGGCAACCAGAGAAAGGATTGGTCCACTCAACGACAAATGAGGAAAGGTATGTATGAATTCAGAGAGTTTGGGTGAGATTCTATTATGGACTAGGCCGGACCCCTCAATATATTTTTAAACAGGTAGCCCGGAAGGTAACTTTGTTACTTATTTAGGTAGGTGTATATTGGGTATGCCTGGTGTAAATTACTTGGATTGTCTGCCAGGTTTTAAACCAACAAGATTTATTTCCCAAATTATGGAATGAAACACGAACGACAGACAACAGAACACTGCCCAACTTATCTTATACAACCGACTTAATTATACTGTTCCAAACATATACATGCAACAGTCCCAATTCGCATATCCCTTAGCACAAAAAAGTCAAAGTAAACAAAGGCTTATATTTTTTTAAGGAGATAGCATTCTTCTGCCTGTTTCACACATTCCTGCTGGAACTGAACTTACCAAAGTTCTCTACTGAACCGCAGAGCTTGAGAGCTGGCCACGCCCCCTTGGTTATACCAGTGTTTCAAAAAAACCTTTCAAGCTTTTCTCTGAAGCACTATCTGTTAGGGTAAACAACAAGGCCCTCAATACACCATCCATCTTTGCACCAACTCAGCCGTCTCAGAGCTTGGGATGTCTGACAATCGCTCGGAAAAAATCATGGCCATGGTATCCTTGTAACAGAACCAGTATTATTACACCTCCCCCCTTGAAAGAAGAACCATCAATATCCAAAACTGGCTTCATTTCGAAAACCCCATGGCAAAATTGGAAAACACTTTAAAACACACATATACATTCATAAGCAATGTATCTGCAAACATGCACAACTGCTATCGGATTCACTCTTTGGTATACTCACAACCGAACAACTCCAAACTCATTCAAGTCTTGGGAAAGCATCGGCAGGCACGTTTTCTCGACCTGCCAAATACACATTGTCAAAATGAATAGCTGCAATAACAGCTCCATCTAAACATAATGGCATTTTTCTCCTTAAATTTCTCTACCAATTTCAATGGGTTATGCTCAGTGCATGCGATTGTCTCAGATGCGTTACTGGTAATGTACATACTGTAAGATGGCAGTGCCAACTCCAAACTTAAAGTCTTTTACTGAACTATCGAAGATTTCTGCTCATGAACATGCAATTTCTTGGAGAATTATCGAAATATCTATCTTCCCATCGTTTTCCTGCAGGACCACAACAGCGACACCAACTTCGCAGACATTGATAGCGACCATGAAAGGCTTTGTGAAATGAAGTGTGGCTAATAATGAGGCAGCGGTTAATACAGTCTTCAGACTACGAACACATTCTGACCCTCCGCTGTCCACTGAAACTTCTTGCCTTTGTTTCATAATTAAGTGGGTGGAGCTGCCAAACTGTTGAAATTTGGTGCAAACCTTCATCGCAATCCACTCAATCACAGGAACTAAAATACAGCTCGTTTTTTCAGTGTGTGGGAAATTCCCCAATTACTTTCGTTTTTGCACTTGTCCATTCAAAGTAACATGGCCCAGGAAGTTGACTTGGGCTTTGACAAATTCACTGTTAGCTAGCTGTATCACCTTTTCTGCCTTCCGAATTCGAGCTAGCTTCTTCGACAAATGTTGTAAATATTCCTTCGATGAGTGATTAACAATCACCATGTCATCAATGTACGGAAAATAGTTGGGTAATCCAGCCTGTGAGTTCACCTTCGAAATGTGGCTGGAGTGTTTTCCATACCAAATGGCATTATTTTAAGCTGGTACAGTCCATTTTGCGTTTTGAAAGCTGAATTTGCCCTTGCTCTCTCTGATTATTAACCAAATTTGGTTGCGATACATTTAAATGCTGTCTATCCAACTTCCCAGCTCTGTTTAATTTGACATGTAACCCAAATGTGTAGTCTCTGAATTCTGATTAATAATAATTAATCAGAATAATTCTCCTTAATCAATTTTAATGCTCCTCTCACGTCATGACCAAATACTAATTGAAATTGACTGAATTTGATCCATCCATTTGGTGTATCTCTGGTGCAAGCAGCATAAACTGAATTCCTTTATCCCAATCATCTAGATAATCCTGCCTATAAGACCCCAACATTGTTTTTCGTGTTTGATGCGATCTTCCTTGCACTTCCTGTGATTGTGGATAGTAGGCAGTAGATCTGAATTGTTTTAGTACTAGTCTGTCCATAATGTCTTTGAATAGTTGTGATGTGAAGTTGGACTCTTGATCTGACTGCATCGTTCTTAGTAGTCCGCACCTAGTAAAAAAAAGTAAATCCCTACAATCGTTTTAGCTGATATATTGCACAATAGAACTTCCTCTAGAAATCTTGTCGGTACTTCAATCATTGTTAACAAATACTGATTCCCACTTTTTGTTTGAAGTATGGGAAAGACACAATCAATTAAGACTCTGGTAAGAGAAAGATCCCTGAAATGTTGGAAAAGTTATTACGGCTGCGTGTTTTAGTACCGCCTGTGGTTTTCCAATTGCCTGTAAAACGGGATAGGTCTGGCAAATTTCGACTCCATGCTTGTGCAGACCAGGCCAGTTAAAATATCTTTGCACTTCAGCCTGTGTTTTTCTCACTCTGTTTCGTACAATACTTTTAAAGAAAAACTACAATGCAACCTTGTTCAAGGAGCAGAATCATCACACCTTCCCCTTTAACACAAATGAACCAACAATATCAAAACATGGCTTCATTTTAAAATCCCTTAATCTCAAATTATTTGTTCACTACAGGACTCAGATACATTACATTGACTATAAGCAAGAAAATATGCAGTCGTAGATTCCGTTTCAGTCAGGTTCATTATTGCCACCAAACTCCTCCATTTCTTATTTAAGTCTCGACAATGTGTCGGTATCAAATTCTCTCTTCCTGAACGTGCGCAATTTTCAAATAGAATGGCTGTAATAATACGTTCCAACTAAAGTGTCCAGACTTTTTTATTTTTAATTTTGCCACAACTTTCAATAGGTTATGATCAGTGTATATGAGTGTCTCAGATACATCACTGCTAACACAAGCATTGAAATGTTACGATGTTAACACCGAGCTCAATGTCTACTTTTCAGGGTTCGAATATTTCTGCTTCGGTTCTTTCAATTTTCTGGGAAAAATACCAGATAGGTCTTTTTTTTATAACTTAGTCTTCCTTTAAGAGCAAGAACCGACACCCACATCACTTACATTGATAGCGGCCTTGAACTTTGCGTAATTATGTGTGCCTAACGCTAGGGCAATGGTTAACACATCTTTAAGTCTGTCAAATGTCCTATGTCACTCCACTGTCTACTGAAACTGTTGTCTTTCCTTAGTGTTTCAACAAGTGGAGCTGCAACACTGCCAAAATACGTATACGAATTTTCAATAAAATCCATTCAATCTCAGGATTCGTAGTACTGCTCGTAATTTTTTTGTCTATAGTATGGCAAATGCAGCAATTACTTTTGTTTTTGCATCCCGTTGGGCAATTTATCCATGTCCAGTAATATGGCCCAGGAATGTTGCTTGGTAGTTACCAAATACACTTTTGGCAAGATTTATCATCGCCTTCTGAAGTCGGTCGAACAATTCGATAAAATAGGCAAATGTTCCTTCCACGTGTGACTTACAATGACCAGGTCTTCAATATAAATGACACAACTGGTTAATCTGGATATGTCCTTATTGATTCGTGTCTGAAATGTAGCTGGCACATTTTTCATACCGAACAGCGTGACTTTAAACTGAAACAGTCCATTGGGCGTTATGCCTTCATTCGTTTGGCCAAAATTATCTTCCTTTATCCTCTGAGAAAGTCCAATTTACAGATATAACTTCCACATTTTCAACACAGTCTTCCAGATGCGAAATTGCATATGTGTCAATCTTTGTATTTGAATTGACTGTGCGATAGTCCATACATTGCAATTGGGTACTGTCTATTTTGACAACGCTACTATGGCAGAACTCCATTCACTGCAACTCACTTGGATAATATCGTCTGGCAGCATGCGTTCAGTCTCCTTTTGAACCTGTGCCAAGTTTAGAGACGTAAGCTCTCAGGATGCTGCTTAATGGGAACAACATGTCCCATATCCGAAAAATGGATAATTAGATTAGTAGTCCCCAGCTTATTTCGACATATATCCCTACACGAAAGTAATAATTCCTTCAGATCATTTCAACTTTCCTCCGTAAGTGAATTCTATAATTTATCCCAGTTTTTGACAACTTCCTTATTGTTCAATTTAATCTGAGGAATTTCCAACTCATAATCCACTGAACTTGTTTCTTTATTCTATGTTTTGAAAAAATGCAATCGCCTTTTCCTTTCCTTCACGAGCAAAATAACTATTGAGTTAATTCACAAGACACATTCTGTGAGGTTTTTTTTGCCTGGACTCATTACCAATTCGATTACCTCACTCAACTTTCTTTTGACTTGATCAGGTCCACCACACTTTGCCTTTAAAGGTTCACCTGCAACGTAAAGTAACACTAAAAGCTTATCTGTGATAGCAAACTTGTGAGTTTGTTTCATTTTTTGTTTGCTTCTCGTTTCATTATCTGCTGTGATGCCTTTCAATGATAACTAGCAAACTCAGATACTCCATTTAATTGTTCCTTAAAATCTGACAAAGAGTCAAAATACGTGGTCTCTGAATTCTGACTTACTAATTTCTCCTTAATGAGTTTTAGTGGTCCTCTCACTTCATGCCCAAACCTAATTTTGTTGGACTGAATTTGGTCGATTCGTTTGATGCATCTATAATCGCAAAATGGCGGAAAATGCAATTTCCATATGCAATCATGTTGATAGTCTTAACTCTCAGTCATCAACATGGTCTTTAATGTCTGATGCCACCTTTCTCGTGCTCCCTACCATTCTGGATGATACGCAATTGGTTTGATTTTTTAAATTCTTACTCTGTCCATAACTTCCTTGAATAATTTTGATGTACAGTTTGACCCTTAATCTGATTGCACCTCTGTGGATAGTGGGCATCTAGTGAAAAATCTGAGTGAATCCTCCACAATCTTTTTAGCTGTTATGTTGCGTCTGAAATGAACGCTGGAAAAGTAGTGGACACATCCATTCTCTTTAACAAATGAAGAATCACACTTACTGATTTAGGTACGAGTCTTACACAATAAATGAACTAAACATGTCTGACTTGTCACTACCTGCTTCTCGTTTGTATCATCTATTTCATCACTTCAACTTACTTCTCTATATTGTTTCAACTCTTGTGCTTCAACTAGTGACGTTTTGACCACGTTACCTCACAGTTTGGATAAATCCCAGGTTATGCATCTTTTAATAACTCAATTGCCAAATTTTCCACTGCCTTGTCAATAATAGCAGGCACCACTCCCACCTGTAAACCAGCTATATCGTTAGCAAGGAAAAATAGTACTCGTGGAGCTGAGGCTTTTTGCAATGCGTTTCCCACGAATTCCCCGCTTTTCCCTGCACACTCAAACCTCATTCATGATAATTGAACGTTTTTCATCACATCGTGATTTCCAGTTACTAGTGCATGTTCTGGCAGTATTGCTTCGAAGTTACATATCTCCTCATCTTTCAAAATCAGGGATTGAGAGGATCCTGTATCTCTTAATATTGTAAACTCTTTATCTACTGATCCTGGTCTCCAAATAAACTTTACCTTTGCAAGTATGTGTTTTAGGAAAAAAATGGCACTTTCTTCTGAAACAACATCAGATCAGGTTGTACATTCTGATGCATTTTTGTAGTTCTACTCTGGTATCTATTAGTACTCCAAAACAATTCACTGGCTTATCATGTTTCCCAGATTTGGTTTCCCAATGCTTTTGTTTTATTCCACCAGTGCAAGGACTTGTGTGACCTACTTTATTGCAGTTAAAACACCGGACATTTTCAACTTCCCTTTGCATTCCACGGGTTTCCTTTCTACTCGGTGGTATGTTGTCCTTAGGATCTTCACTGTGATCTACCTTTTTTTTCCATGTGAGGATTTCTATTTTCACCAACTTGTATCCTTCACGGATAAAAATTGATTATAGAAGCTAAACCTTGATTTATAGAAAAACGCATAATCAACAGCCATTCAGATGCTAAACTTGCCATTGTAATCCTCTGGTCTACCACGTGATTTCTCACTTCTTCAGGAATTGAATTCTTGAATGCCTAAAAAATAACCGCCTCTCTAAGTGGTTTGCACTATATTTAACACACTCACGCAACTACAAAAATTACTTCGCTTGACCCGATCAACATCAGTGTCGGGTTGACCTGGACCTTTCCTTAGATTCCTGCAGGCTTCTGATACAAGCACATATGCACTTAAGATAGTTTTCTTCACCGCCTCATATACCTCCCTTGGTAGTGATGCACGTGTTTGGTGGCACGGTACCTCAGTGGCCAGCACCGCTGCCATGAAGGGACCCGGGTGCGAATCCCACCTCAGTGTCTTTGTGGAATTTTCACATTTTCTGTGTCTGCGTGGGTTTGTTCCGGTTTCTTTGAACATCCAAAGATGTGCAGATTAGGTGAATTCCCCTACCCTATACTGACAGATTATTAAAACAAAAACAAACTAGTAAAACGCTGAGCTGGGAGAACTGGCCGCTCCACTTTCGTTGTACAGGTCCTTGTGTTGCTTCTATATTTTTCTTCCGTGAAGTTCGCAGTCTGAGCAACACAGAGTTTGGTTTGCATATTTTTTTCCGAATGCGTGAGGATTTGGAAGTGTGATGTATGATTGGGTCTGTTTAGAATATGTATGGTTAAGTGGACGTAACATGAAGGAACGAGCCGTGGACATGGAAAAGGAAAACCGGTATTGAAGTTTGAGTTAGAGTTTGTTTCCTAAAGCATGGCAAACATTTACATTTGGGAATGGCTTTTGCCGAAACGTCGATTCTCCTGCTCCTCGGATGCTGCCTGACCAGCTGTGCTTTTCCAGTAACACAATCTCGAATCCATTTGATTAAAGTTAATTGAAAAAGACGTAACTTACTTCATTCTTTCTCGCAATAATGTATTGCTTGTGTTGTGGTTAGTTTGAGGAAAGAGGTCTGTTTCGATTAGATTACTTACAGTGTGGAAACAAGCCCTTCATCCCAACCAGTCCACACCGAAGTGCCGAAGCACAACCAATCGAGACCCATTCCCCTACACCTAAAACTACAGGCAATTTAGCATGTCCAATTCACCGAACCTGCACATTTTTAGACCATGGGAGGAAACACACGCTGCGAATGTACAAACTCCACACAGTCAGTCGCCTGAGGCTGGAATTGAACTTGGATCTCTAGCGCTGTGAGGCAGTAGTGCTAACCACTGTGCCACCGTGCCGCCCAAAGGGCAGTATTCAGTTTCAGAATTTTATAATCGAATGATCATTTTTGGAATTTTATTTCCTGGCCAGTGGAAACTAACAAACATTATTTTGACCATAGATGAATCTTTAATTCTGGGTGATAAAATTTGTCTCAATTATGCGTCTGTTTGCGTGAAATTCTACGCAGAGTTGAAAGAATGGCCACTCTGTCGTTTTCAGCTAAAACAAGATGGCCGAAAGTGTTATATGCAACATATGTTCACAGATCGACATGCAGTATCCAAATAGATCTATGAGATTCTCCAAAGGAAGTCATATTAGGTACTTTAATCCTGTTTCTCTAAACAGGCAGGTCTAAACACATACGCATTCTCCTGAGGGGACAACTGAAACATAAACGCTTATGTCGACAATTCGAAGATTTTCTTCCATCAATAATGAGAAATATGACTAAAATATATGACAACGTACAGAATGAAGATGTGGCTATTCCTTAGTTGTTTCTAGAATCAAAACACCTTTCGTTTAAAGGCTTGGCAAAGTTAAAAAAATGATTGAATTTTATTCATCAGTGGAACAAGAATAAATGTTTTTTTATTCAGAAAAGATAATTAATTGTGGAAAGCCTTCAAAAATGAGGTAACGAGAGTTCAGAAACCTTCGTTTTAGCGTGCAAGGGAAGGCTGGTCGGTGCTGGATGACTAGAAAAATTGAGGATTTGGACAAGAAAAAGAAGGAAGCACATGTCTGCTGTAGACAGGCGATATCGCCTAAGTCCTCCGAAGTGTACAAAAGGAATTAGGAATATACGTAGGAGGGAAATCAGGAGGGCGAAAAGGGGCCATGACAGAGATTTGCCAAATAGGATTAAGGAGAATCGAAGCGGTTTTTATAAATACAAGAAGGACAAAATTGTGACAAAAGACAAAATAGTGCCTCTGAAAGATGGGCAAGGCAGCGTATGTGTGCAGCAGATGGGGGAGATATTAAACTACTGCATTGCATCAGTGTTTAAAATGTAGAAGGACATGGAATATGTAGAATCTGGGTAAATAAAGTGTGCCATCTTGAAAAATGTCCATACTACAGAGGAGGAGGTGTCATGAAACACGTAGAAGTGGATAAATACCAGGACGCGAACAGGTGTACACTAGAATTCTGTGGGAAGCTCAGGAAGAGGTTGTTGGGCCGTCGCAGAGCTTTTGTGTAATGAATAATTACAGTTGAAGTGGTAGAAGACTGGTCGTTGGCTGACGTTGTGCCACCATTTAATAAAGCTGGTTAAGGAAAAAAAAACAATTGGCTGGTGAGACTGACATCAGTGATGGGCAAATTGTTGGAGGGAATCCCTAGGGACCGGATTAATATGTATTTGGAATCAGCATGACTTTGTGCGTGGGAAATCATGTCTCGCAAACTATATTGAGTTTTTTGAAGAAGTAAAATAAAGAGGATGGATGAGGACAGAGTGGTATATGTGATCTTTATGGACTTCAATAAAGTGTTTCACATGGTTCGTCATGGGACATTGTTTAGCAAGATTAGGTTTGATGGAATTCAGAGAGAAGTAGCTATTTGGAAACACAACTGGATCGAAGTTAGAAGACAGATGGTGGTGGAGGAGGGTTGCTTTTCAGACTGGAGTCCGATGACAAGTGGTATACCACAAGGATCAGTGTTGGGTCCATTACTTTTCGTCATTTCCATAAATGGTTTGGATGTGAACATAGGAGGTATAGATTGCAAGTCTAAAGATTACATCAAAATTGGAGGTAGTAGTGCTAGCAAAGAGGGTTACCTCGGAGTACAATGGGATCTTGATCAGATGGGTAAATGGGCTGAGGAGTGTCAGAGAGATTTTAGATTAGATTAGATTAGATTAGATTACTTACAGTGTGGAAACAGGCCCTTCGGCCCAACAAGTCCACACCGACCCGCCGAAGTGCAACCCACTCATACCCCTACATTTACCCCTTACCTAACACTACGGGCAATTTAGCATGGCCAATTCACCTGACCTGCACATCTTTGGACTGTGGGAGGAAACCGGAGCACCCGGAGGAAACCCACGCAGACACGGGGAGAATGTGCAGACTCCACACAGACAGTCGCCTGAGGCGGGAATTGAACTCTGGCGCTGTGAGGCAGCAGTGCTAACCACTGTGCCACTGTGCCGCCGTGCCGCCCACTTACGTAAATGTGACGTGCTACGTTTTGGAACAGCAAATCAGAGCAGCACTTATGCACTTAATGATAAGGTCATGTGGAGCTTAGCTGTCGAGTGAGAACTTGGAATGCAGTTTCAAAGTTCCTTGAATGTAAAGGCAGAGCTGGATTGGGTAATGAGAAAGGCATTTATTATGATTTCTTTTATCAGTCAGAGCATTGAGTGTAGTAGGTCGGAGGTCATATTACAATTGTACGGGATAAGGATTGGACCACATTTGGAATATTCAGTGCAGTTCTGGTCTCCATCCTTCAGAAGGATGTTGTGAAATTTGAATGGGTTCAGAAAGGATTTGCAAGGAAGATGCCAGGGTTGGAGGATTTATGATCTCTGGAGGGGTTCAATACGCTCAGGCGTTTTTCCCAGGAGCGTCGAGGCCTGAGAGGTGTACTTATAGACGTTTATAAAATTATGACAGGCATAGATATGATAAATAGACAAGGTCTTTTCCCTGGAGTGTAGTAGTACATAAATAGAAGGAATTGGTTTAGCGTCAGATTGTGAAGATATAAAAGAGACCTAACGGGCAACTTTTTCACGCAGCGGGTGGGGTGTGTATGGGCTGATGAAGGACTTATGTCTGAAACATCGATTCTCCTGCTCCTCCGATCCTGCCCGAGAGGCAGTGCTTTTGCAAGACCACAGTCTTCGACTCTGACGTCCAGCATGTGCACTCCTCAATTTCTCCTTTGGAAAAAGGGGACAGAGGAGGTGGTCGAGGCTGGTCCAATTACATAATTTAAAAGTAATCTATATGGTTATATGAATAGGAAGGATTTAGATGAATGTGGGGCAAACGGTGGCATATGGAACTAAAATAGTTGATGATACCTGTCGGCATGAACCAGTTTGACCGAAGGATCTGTTTCAGTCCTTTAGATCTTTTTGAATCTATGATTCCATTTTGGAAGGACTATACATGGTATGTCAGGTTGAAGTGTCAAAAGGGCTGTTCTCAATTTGCCAGCTGACACAGTAACTTTTTATTAAGGTCGATGTTGAAGACACGAGAAAAAATGTTAGGAAGTAATATCCTTCCTAGTCTACCATGCTAATGTTCTTAATGAAAAGTAACTATTTAAGTTATTGGCAAATAGTGTGGTTCTGCTGACAATTTTCTGCAAAGGAATAAAACTATCAGAAATATTGTAAGATGCAATAAAGCAGTTGATAAACATATCTCTCAGTCATCATGAGATTATGGGAGATCCTCGAGATATCTAGGCAATGGATATTTATAGGCATGGTGCCAGTCAGGTAGATTGCTTTGTCCTGAATGGTGTCATTAATCTTGTTAGAGTTACCCCCTCCTCGTGAGCAGAATATTCCATCAACGTCTGATTGTTGCCTAGTAGATTACGGACAGATTTTAGGGAATTTGGAGAGGAGTTACTTGAATCAGCATATTGACTCACTCATCTGCTTTTGGAGTTATACTTATAAATATGATGTTTCGCTCCTTAGGATCTGTATCTCTACGTTCCTGCGATGTAAATGAGAGATCAGGAAAATCCAGTGCACTCACGGATTTTGCACGGATAGGGATGTCCACGATTGAGGATATAGAGTGGATTTTCATTACAATGAGTGGATAATAGAGGAACTATAACGTTGCTGTTGAGTAGGAGAAATGCTGCTGTACAGGGGACAACCCTTAGAGAGGGGCCATGTGGATATTCATTGGAAGTAATGGCTTGACATAAAGTTACAAGAATGATATGAGAGAGGCTGAGACATTGGAGGTTGCGTTGCATGTGAGAGAGTGAAAGGAATGGGATGTGGACTTTGAGAAAAGGAGGAGACATGGCATGAGGCACAGAGAGTGTGGCAGGGAGCAGTACATTATGGGATGTGCATAACATGTACGAAATGTATGAAATGATGCTCAGTACACAGACTGAGGGGTTGTTCCTCTCCCTAGACATTTTCTTGCGACTTATATATAGTTCTTTCTCCCTCTGGATTCTCACTTTCCCTTTCTTTCTCATTTTCTACCTATCGTTCTTTATCCCTGGTCTCTCTCTCTTACTTCATTTCTCCTGAATATCTTTGCTGTATCCCCGCCGACTAGGATAGGATTGGAACTACCTGTTTCCAGAAGTTTTCTCCCATTCTCTCCAAACTGTAGGGATGAGCGTTGGGGTAGATAATGGATCTGCCTCACTGAGGGAGACTGGGATCTCGCTGTGCATGGGAGCTGTCAATTAAAAGGCAATTTAGTCTGTGTACTTATTCAGTTGTCCTCCAACCCAAACTAAAAGCTGAATGGCAATATTTTATACTTACATTTGCAGACTTCTGGTGCACTTTAAATGTCAATGCATTAGTGTAAAAGTGATTTTGCAGATGTGGATGAGATCATATAACAAAGTATCATCAGTAGCAACAGATATTATGATGAATACAATGATCCAGTTCCCAGTGAGTATAGTGAAAATTATCAATAACCTGCTTAGATGAAGGGAAGTGTGAATTTGTATTGATCTATTCATATGGTCACTGTTCGGTGTTGTCTCCTGAGAGATTTCTGATATGGAACATTCAGTGAGACACTATTTAAACAGCTGACCAACTGGGACGATTCCAACACGAAAATGTGTTGCAGGTAAAGAAAGAAGGTGTATTAAACAGGGATCGTGTACAGCAAAATTTTTCCTTAGTTTCCTGAGCACCTAGCTACTGTTGGATAATCTAGCCACCTCCAGGAATACAAATGGTGTGTTGTCGCGTTCACAAGATCTTTTCAAGACTTCGCAAGTGCATTTTTTTCGAGATAGGATTTTACTAATAAGGAGAAGAAGTAGACACAGTTATCTGGCTCAGATTTACCTTGTACGTTTTCTAAAGCGGTTGCCATTGGTATTTTCAGTTCATGATCCAGAAAGATTTAAAATAAAAACGTAATTCAGCAAAACAGGGACAAATGTAGAGATGAGGCAGGATTTGAGCAAGGTGGGGTAAGGCCATTAGAAGGTCTGTCACCGGCGGTAGACGGAGAGATTGATAGATAAAAGAGTGAGTCTTCTAAGGTCAAAGACAAAGGTGTTAGGGCAAGAAACGAAACAGAAAACAAAGTAAATACATAGAGCAGATAGATGCTGCGTGAAATATATAAAACCACAATTAGCAAAGACATGAAAATGATGTGAAGTGGAAAAGTTACTCTCTGAAATTATCGTTATAGAATCGAAAAGCCCAGAAACAAACCATTCACTCCAACAAGTTCATGCCAACCAGGTTTCCTAAACTAAACTGTTTCCATTTGCCTCCATATTTCACATATTTCTCTAAAGTTTCCTTATCCATGCACTTGATCAAATGTCTTGGACATGTTGCAATTATATGTGCAATGATCCTTTGTTCTGGCAGATTATTCCCTGTTCGCACTATGCATTATGTCAAAACGTTAGCCCAAAGATCTTTTTAATTCTTTCCTGCAGTTATCAAAATTGGCCTTGTGCCAATTTAGGTTGTTAACTTGTGAACAAAACCTATCACTTCCCATAACCACGTTAAATATATAGAATTATTGTCACTGTTCACAAAATTCTCTCCGTTGATACCTCAATTTATTTCCTGTCTTATTTCCTAAGACGACGACCACTTTTGCCAATTCTCCAAGAGGGACATCTGCATTTTGTTTGAGAAAAGTTTTCTTGTATACGCTTGATAAATCCCTCTTCATCCAAACTCTTAGAATTATGGCAATCCCCTTTAAACTCCTGCACTGTTGCAACACTTCTTTCTGACAGCTATGGGTCACCGAACATATCTGTTCCTCAGTTTTGTGGGGACTACTGGATGACCGACAGTACAATAACATCAAGGTGATCATTCCATTTTCATTTCGCAGTTTCATCCATGTCGCTTCATTGGATGATCCAGTAGTAATCTCCTCTCAAATATTTCTGCGAGGTTTTCCCAAATGAAAGATGCCACTTCCCCTCCTTTCTTGCGCCCCCGCACCACTTCTCTCTTTCCTATGGCATTTATAGCGTTGGACGTTGAGCTTCTAGTTCTCTCTTGCCCTCAGTTCCATGTTTCTGTACAAGCAATGATATCCCAGTCCTCTGTTCCCATCCATGCCCTGATCAGCTGCCTTAACTGTCAAGCCTCCTGCATTGAAATGAATGTATTATAGTTCATCACTGCCGTTCCCTGTCTCGCTATTACTTGTCTTGTCTATTTAAATGCTTTCCCTGTTTACATGTTTTGCTTAACTTCTGCATCAGCCGCAATCTTCTTTCTTTTCTCCCAACAGTTTGGGGTATACCACCGCCCTTTACCCACCCCATGCAAACCCCCATCCCCCCACCGACCCTGTCACAATTAACCTCATTTGCAAACACCTGAGAAGCTCAAGAAAATCTCCCAGCCAGGATATTGGCTCCCTTCTGCTTCAGAAGCAACCCATCCCTTTTTTACAGGTGACCTGCGCAAGAATAGACGCCAATAAAACAAAACAAACCAAAATCTGAATCCCTGCCCCTTCACCGGCTCTTCAGACTTGCATTTATCTCTCCAATCCTTCTATTTTGACCTTCACTAGCACTTGGTAGTGGCAGAAAAACAGAGACTATTAAGCTGGAGATCTTTTTTTAAAGCTAAATGCTAACTCTCCAGGACCTCAACCTTTTGCTGTTTATGCCATTGGTGCTAATGTATACAGCGATTCCAGCGGCTCAATCTGATCAATGATGGTATACTGCAACGAATTCGATTCAGTCTTGGTCCCAGCAGCAAGGGGGGAACATACCATCCGGAAGTGACACTGACGAACGCAGAATCACTTGTCTGTGCTCTTGACTGAGATTCCATTTTCGTTACTGTTTCCTGAGATTTAGGCATATCATGTTTCACAGCATAGCCAGTCCTGTTGCCAAAGACCTTTCTGTTGCTGCTGTATTTCCCGAGAGGTTATCACCACGACCACTGCCAACTACTCCCCTCTTCCCTCGCAAGCCCCTACATTATCCAAAATGGTATACTTGTTTGAGAGGAGGAACAGTAACAGGAGCCTCCAGCTTTACCTGCCTACCTCTCCTGACGACCACCAAGTTACCAGGAAAGTACATGTGGTATATCTGCCTCAATGAAGTATGACCTAGCTATCACATTCTCTGCCTCCTGTGTGCTCCACAGTGTTTCCAACTGCAGCTTCAAACAATTCACACAGTTTGAGAGGAACTATAATCAACCACACTGCAGTCAAACAAAAATATGAAAATTTAATTGGAGAAGCTTTAATTGAACGATAGAGTACACATGTTCAAAAGAGTCCTTAGCAATAAATGACCAAATGTCAGCATACGGTTGCCAAAGTCGGGAGCTGGTGGCAGAGTAGTAGCTAGCCTATCCCAGATCTGAAGACCTAGGCAAAAATTTTGCATGTGCTGGAAATATCTCACAACCCGCATGAAGAGTTTGATTGAAAATCCTTACAACTTCAGCACTCTACTACTGAGTTCTCACACTTCCTCAATCACTAGGTTGTTATTGTAGTACAATGGTAGCACTAGTACCACGAGCACGAGTCCCGAGATTGAATTGCCATCAGATTCTAAAAGTGCTTCGTTGTGCTCTAAGTTCGCAAATATCAAAACGAGCAGAAGCAATTCAAAAAAGGAACGCAATGTCGGTGCTTCTTCCGAGACAGGGCATATATATTTTGAAATTTTCACAATTCTATCGAGAGGGCGATGTACAGATTTGAGTGAGACCACTTCAGATGGAAAATGCACAGTTTTTAATTGCAGGTGAGAAGGGGTTGCCTGATACGCAAATGCTGGTACATTTGGATCTATACTCAGTGGATTTAATGAGATTCAGTCATGCTCTGACTGAGTAACACATGAAATCTGGAACACCACAGCTGGTCAGGCAGCATCCAAGAAGCAGGAGAATCGATGTCTCGTGCATAAGCCCTTTAAAGTGAATGTGCGCCTGGGTGAGGGGTGGGATGGAGAGAGATAAATGGGAAGTGGTTGGGGTTGGGGTGAAAGTAACTGAGAATGGAACAGGTAAATGAATGTGGGGAGAAAGTGATAGTTTAGAGAGGAGTGCGGAGCAGTTCGATGAGTAAGACGATGGACAGATCGAGAGGACAGTGCCTAGTTGGAGGCTTCGGACTGGAAATCAGTGGACGCAGAGGAAATGAGGAAACCAGTGGAATCCACATTAATCCCATGAGTTTTCAGGGTCCCAAATCGGGAGGTGAGGCGTTCTTCCTCCAGGCGTCGGCTGTTTAGTGTTGGCGATGGATGAGACCCAGGACTTAGACGTCATTCATGAAGTGGAAAAGAGATTTGGTGTTCATCCACGTTGTGGTGGGGTTGGTTGTTGTGGTGTTCCAGAGATGTTTTCTGAAACCAACTACAATTTGGCGTTCTGTCTCCCGGATGTAGAGGAGACCACATCGACTGCAATGTTTACTGTAGACGGCATTAGTGGAGTCCATGTAAGCTGACGTTGGATGTGGAAGGATCCTAGATGAGATCTGGGTGCTAAGACATTAGAGAGGCTAAAATGTTTTTTGGAGTCATTTTAGCATTTGGGACGATAATGGGGCGATATCTCTCCTTGTGGAGGGCGGGACTGTTTTGATATCTTCTCTCCACCCAACGTTCTCCAACCATCGTCTCCTTATCAATCAATGACGAGGATATAGATCACTAAATACCTTCTAGTTTGAGAGAGAGTGACATTAGATTCACTCTAAAATGAAGTGTGATGCGCAAAAGGTAGGAAATTCCCCACTTCTGTCTTTCGTCAAGCATTAGTAGAGATAGCCAGCATACATCAGCTTTGTAAATGTGGAAGCTTCATGTCTCGTTTTTGGAGAAGCATTTATCTCTTCTTGAAATGACGCGTCCTACATCCCTTTCGTGAATTCGTTGATTGCAAAAAGCCATGAGACTACATGGAGGCAGGAAAAGCAGGTAATAAGAATTGTTAACATTTACTGTTCAAGGACTGTACCATGAAAACAGGGAAGTGTTACCTAACCTGCGTAAGTTATTGATGATATCACGTTTTCAGTACAGCATAGAGTTTTGATCCTTTTACCTGAGCAAGATTTTACTGCATTGGCGGAAGTTAAGAGTTATTCACCAAATCAAATCCAGATGTAACGTTCTTGGCTTTTGAATAAATATTGAGCAGTTTAGACCTGAACGATCTCTGGAGATTAGAAGAATCAGAGGATTCCAAGGGACAAGACCATGTGCTAAGAAGATTTACAAAGGCGATGCAGAGGTGTTTGTTTTGTAAGGGGAAAAATCCAGAGTTAGAGATAGTTTGACATAATTACAAGAAATTTACACGAGATGAAGCGGAATTATTTTTGTCTTAAAGCATTAATAATCTGTGAACTTCACTGTGCTTGAATCTGGTGGTGATGGGGAAATGAGGTGAATTGAAGTTACTGATTTTTTCGTCAGCAGTGGATTCAGCAGTTGAAGAAAGCGGGCTAAAGAAGTGGAGTTGTCGCCTCAATGACATTAGCCTTGATTATATTAAATCGTGGACCAGTTTCTCGGGCCTGAATGGTTTTACCAGTTTCCATGTCTTATGCTCTTATGTTTTAAATGGCACATAAGGCTTGTAATAGTTCAAAAGTCAGAAAATGCCCTTAAAACATAAACGATGTTAAAGAATTTTGGGTAAATAACGAGATATCAAAACACATTGCTAAACACTGGAACCACTCTCCATTTATTCTTGTCCTCACTGAAAACATTGAAGAATGATGTTGAAGCGATATTTCAACATGTTCTTCAGCTCCTCTCTGAACTTACTCTGAGTCACGACGTAGACACAAGTGTTAGTACAGCAACTCAGGAGCTGCAGCATGAAACCCAATTCCTGCACATAACTATCTATCCGCACAGATCGGAAACCTAAATTATACATCCGCATCCAAACAGAATAAATCATTAAAGTTGACCATAACAGTATAAAGTTAGCTGAAATAGCCAGGAGCAAAACGATGGATTTCCATCGACTCTCCATCTCTGTGTCTTTGTGATTTTCCTTACTGTTGGAAGACCGGAGTCGCCTGCGTGATTTGCTATTCACTAAAATGTGCCTGACTGTGCAAATGTTGAGCAGTAAAATGAGCAGAAATGGAAGACATGGGGTTAGAATATTGTGAATGAAATCAACTGTTACCCAGAAAAGAGAGGACTGAACATTGTCCATTACAGCACAAAACCAAGGGAAATTCATACCCTGATACTGACTCGTTAAGCCAAAGTACCAGAAAATGTTTTTTAAGATGCTCACCGCCGTCATTGTTCCCAGGACCACAGTCGCCGTTTTCTCACTGCAATATTTTGTTTTCAGTTTCTGGCAACAAATGGCCACAAATCGATCAAAGGTAAATGCGACCGTGAACCAGACAGAACAGTCAGTAGCTGCATAAAGCAGGACAGCATGGATGTTACAAATGGGCAATTCCAACAAAGAAGAGAAAGTTCTGGGATAAAATGTCGGCAAGTGTCTCAAAATGAGGTCGAGAATAATCACCAGTAGATCTGAAGTTGCCATGGCGATCAGGTAACTTGTAATGCAATTAGAGAGACCGCACCCTCTGCGACTCAGGACCCTAATTGTGAGTAGGTTCACTGTAAGGAAGGGAAATAAACATGGTGAGAGTGCATCTGGCTGGAGGATGTAACCTCAGTTCAAATGAGGATTTATTGAATCTTGCTCTTAGATCCGGTCACCAGACCCGAACTGTCAAAATTGATTTCTCTGCACACGTGCTGCAGAACCTGCTGAGCTTTCCCAGCAACTTCTGCTTGTGTTTCTGATCTAATGCATCCGCAATTCTTTGTCTTTTTCCTGGTTGAATTGTGCTTTGTGATGACACAGTAACAACATGTTTATTCATGCCAATTGCATTAGAAGAAGGTAATTGTCTTAAATGGTTTAATTCATGATGTAGAAAATGATATAAACAACATAGTGAAGCCTGATTAAGGTGAGGATATAATGGGCATAGGACCAAATGAATTGAATGCGACGACTGGAGATTATTGGATGAGCGGAATGTGAAGGTTGCAATAAAGTGGCTTTCATATAGAAGCATTCAGCCACCTGATTCTACATTTAAATAGTATAAAGTTCCTCTGCTCTATGTTCCAAAATTGCAGAACTTCATATTTCCCCACATCAAACCTTGTCAGCTTCAATTTCACTGAGTCTGTGATTCAATTTTTATGTCATCCTCGCTATTTGCTTTCTTGTCTGCTTTTCTGTTAATAAGGCCGTGGCAGATCTGATCATTCACAACGCCACTTTCCTGCATTCTCCCTTTAACCCTTGATTCCAGCATATCAGCCTTGAATACCCTCAACTATACTGCCTCAACAGTCCTTTGTCCTGAAGAATAGCAGCAGTAGGTTATGGTCAAGAAATCATGCAGAGAATACTTTCCTGCCTGATACCATACCAAAGTCTGTTCACTATCTACAAGCTTCAAGTCGGGAGTACGATTGAATACTCACCACTTGCCTGAAAGTGCGCATCTCCAACAAAACGGAAGAAGCCATGCACCAATTCGAAAATAATGCCATTCCCTTGAATAAGCACAACATCCGCCAACACATTCTCATTCAAAACACAGGCAGATTAGCATCAGTGAGTCCTGTCTATACTATAAATCCAACAAAACCCCACGACCACTACCGTCAGGATGGACAAGGTCAGCAGAAGCATCTGTACGCAAGTGCCGCACGACAGCTCAATGGTAAGCACTGCGCCAGGTACCTCGCAGTGCCAAGTACCTGTGTCTACTCCTGTCTCAGGTGACTGCCGTGTGGAGTTTGCACATTCTCCCTGTGTCTGCGTGTGGTTCCTTTGTGTCCTCCAGTTACCTCCTAAAGTCCAAAGAAGTGCAGGTTAGGTGAATTCGCCGTGCTATATTACCATAGTGTTCAAGGATGTGTGTGTTAGGTGCATTGGACATGGTACATGTGGAGTAATAGTAGTGGAATGAGTATGTTTGGGATACTCTTCTGAAGGTCAGTGCGGACATTTCGGCCAAATGAATTTGTTTCCACACTGATGGGATTCCGTGTAAATCTTTTTTTTTTCAATTTTCTCTCTAAACCTCGACCAGACAGACTTGGAAATATAGCGCCATTCCTTCGCAGCCATTCCAGCCATATCCTGGAATTCTCTCGCTGAGGTCGTGGACTGCAGCGAATCAAAAATGTAGGCCATTACCTACATAAATGTTGGTCTGGCCAGCGACGACCATGCACCATGTGTGAATTAAAGGAAAGAAAGACATTTAAAAAGATTGGCATGTAATGATCTGGTGTACGTACTGTGGGAAATTAGCAATCTGTACTACCCCTTCCATCTCTTCCCTGATAACTAAGTTTGTCTAATAGCATGGCAATTCTTTCCTTCAAACATATAAATGGCATTACAAAAAAAGAACATCAAAGAAAATTGTAGCACGGGTCTTCGGTCCTCCAAGCCTGCACCGATCCAGATCCTCTGTCTAAACCAGTTAGCTATTTGCCAAGTATCTGTCCCACTCTGCTCCCTGTTCATGCACGTGTCTGTTTAGATGAATCTTACATGATGCTATCGGGTCCGTCTTTACCATCTCTGCTGGCAACGCATTTTTGTACACACCACCATCTGCGTAAAGAACTTTTCATGCATATTTCCCTTAAACTTTTCCCATCTCACCGTGAACTCGCGACCAGTGTTAATTGAGTTCCCCATTCTGGTCGAAAGCTTTTTACTCTCCATTATGTCTACACCTCTCATGATTTTGCACACCTCAAACAGATCCCCCTCAACCTCCGTCTTTTTAATGAAATTGATTCAAATCTACTCAACCTCTCGTCATTGCTAACGACCTTCATATTAAACATCCTCGTGAACATCATCTGCACACTTTCCAAAGCACCCAAGCCCTTCTGGCGATGTGGCGACCAGAAATGTATACAGTATTCCAAATGTAGCTAAGCCACAGTCCTATGCAACCGTAACATGACCTTCCCACTCTTGTACACAGTACCCTGGCAACTAAAGAAAAGCATGCCATATGCCTTCTTCACCACTCTGTGGAACTGCGCTGTACACCTCCAGCGTACAGAAATCCGAAACACCTTCATCTTTCTGGACATTAATTTCTCGGATAGAATTTACATTTAGCGTATATTTTACTCTACATTTGGACCTTGCAAAATGCATCACCTCGCATTTCCCGGATCGAGCTCCATCTGCTACTTCTCCACCGAGCCCTCCAAACTATCTATATTATTCTGCATTCTCTGACTATCCCCTTAACTATCTGCCACTCCATCAATCTTGGTCTTATTTGTAAAGTTGCTAATTGCACATTCTTCAAGACCGTTTATGGATATCACATACATCAGTGGGACAAGCATGCAT
Source organism: Chiloscyllium plagiosum (assembly GCF_037043375.1). NCBI lineage: Eukaryota > Metazoa > Chordata > Chondrichthyes > Orectolobiformes > Hemiscylliidae > Chiloscyllium > Chiloscyllium plagiosum. Next base: position 36,570,394 of record NW_028270179.1, read on the forward strand.
CCCTGTGGAACCCCACCGTTAACAGTTCTCCATTTTGAGAAACTCCATTCCATTACTACAATCTGCCTCCTAGAGCTCAGTGAGTTCTCTATCCATCTAGCTAGTACACATTGGATCCCATGTGACTTCACTGTCTACATTAGCTTGTAATATGGAAACTTTTCAAATGCTTTACTGTATACCAAGTGTATGATAACTACTGCCCATCCCTCATCAATCAAATTCGTCACATCAGGAAAATATTCTACTACGCTGGTAAGACAGAACCTTTCCTGCACAAAACTATGCTGACTATCATTGAAATGTCACTTTTCTTCAAAATATTAATGGATCCTATCCCTCAGCATCATCTCCAGTACCTTCTCCAACAGCTTCGCAACCACTGATATCAACCAGTCTATAATTACTGGGATTATCTTTGCTAAACATTTTAAACAAGTGGTTAAACAATTTTTAACCAATTAGAAATTCTGTAAACACCCAGCATCTCACCAGTAATCAATAACGCGGCAAAGATAGATGTTAAGGCTTCTCTCGTTTCCCTCGTTAACATGGGATAGATTTCATCCAGATCTGAGGACTTGCCCACCTTAATGCCTTCAGAACATCCAACACAATTCCCCCATTATGGCGACTTCACGTAAAGTAATCAAACATCAATCACTTGACTCAGCATCCGTCACGTCCCACCCCTTGTTAATGTTGACACGCAGTACTCATTGAGAATATCACCCATTTTCTCTGATTTCACGCATAACTTTCTTCCTTTGTTTTTTCTCCAGTTACTGTCTTGCTCACTATGTACGCGTGACAGGCTTTCGGATTTTCCTCAACTCTGTGTGCTAAAGATATTTCATGACTCCTTTTAGCCCTCTTCATTTCTCGTACCAGATTTGGCCTACATTCCCGATATATCTCCCTAAATTTCGTCGAGATCTTATGTATGACCCCTTTTTTTCATAGCTAGTTTCACAATGTCACCTGTCATCTATGGTTCCCGAATCGATTTAAGGAACCATAGCCATTTCTATCCCTCATATTCACAGGAACATGTCTGTCCTGCACTGTCATCAAGCTCTCTTTGAAAGCCTCCAACAGATCAAATGTGGATTTACCCTCCAACAGCTGATCCCAATCGACATTCCTCAGCTTTTGCTGAATTTTGCTATAGTTGCCCTTGCCCAATTTAGCACTCTTCCTATTGGATTATTTTCATGTTTGTTTATGCGTCTTCTAAAACTTATAGAATTGTGACCACTGTTTCTAAATTAATCCCGTGCCGATAATTCAAGCACTGGCCCGGGCCCATTCCCAACGCCAGGTCCAGTATGGTCCCTTCGCGAGTTGGATTGTTTGCATACTGCTCTATAAAACCCTTCTGGGTGATCCTTACACATTCTGCTTCTTCTAAATCCCTAACTACAATGAATCCCAGTCATTGTTGGAAAATTTACATCTCCAATCGCCGCCATCCTGTTGCTCCTACATCTTTCCATAATCTTTCTGAATGTTTGTCCCTCTATCTCACTCTTCCCTTTAGTCAAGCTGCCTTTATAATTCAGTTCCTGACAGGGTTTATTTATTAGCTCCTTACTGACACTCACCTCCTCATTTGCTTCTCATCCCCCTGCCACATTGTTTTAAATCCTGACCAGCAATATCAGCAAAAGCACCCTCTAGGACTTTGGTTCCGATCTTGACCAGGTGTAGACCATTCCTATGGTGATAGTTCGATCTCTCCCAGAACCGGTCAACATCCCAAAAATCCTAACAAGTCCTTCCTGCACCAACTCTAAAGACACGCATTCATCCTGCCTCTTGTTTCATTTCAATATTGATGAGCACGTGATTACTGGCAGCAATCCTGAGATTACTACCTCTAGGGTCCTCCTTTTTTTTAATTTGGCGCCTAACTCCCTGCATTTTGCTTATAGGACCTCATCTCGTTTATAACCTAAATCATTGGTTCATATGTGCACCACAATAGCTGGTTCTTCCCCTCCTGGCAGCCAATCTGAGATATCCCTGAACCGGGCACTTGGAAGCTAAAATATCATTCGGAAGTATTGTTTTCGGCCACAGCACCACCTATTTACTCCCATTATAAATGAGCCCCTCGACTACTATTGCCCTTGCACACTTTTATCCCGTCCTTCTGTACAGTAGAGCCAGCCACATTGGAATGAACCTGTTAACAGCCACCTTAATCCAGTGAGCCACTTCCTCCAACCTGTTTTCGTGGGAGATCACCGTAGGGAACACCTGCACTGACTTCCTGCTCTTTGTTCTACCTTTTTGTCATCCATTCCCTTTCTTTCTCAGCAATCCTAATCGACAGTATGACCAATTCGCTAAATGCGTTATCTACGAACTCCTTGGCATTGCAGTTACTCCAAAATAAGTCCATCCGCAGCTCCAGAACCTTCATGTGATGTTAACACAGCTGCAGCTGGACACACTTTCTGCATCAGTCAGATCTCTGAGCTCTCACATTCAGCAAATGGAGCATGACACCGATCTGGGTCGTCTGCCCTTTTTATTCTTGACTTTAACTTAGTCCAACTATAATATCAAATAATAGGCAAGTAAAATAATCTTAATAAGTCACGTTTCTTATCAGCTCACGATAAAAAAAAGAAAAATCTGACCTTACCAAGACAACTTTTGTTTTGGAGCGAAGGGGAGTGTGGAAGGGAAACACTGCATGTGCACGGTCTCGAGATTGTCCACTGCCCCTAAATATATCAGTTCACTCACATTTCCAGAGAGCAATTCGTCTGCTCTCACTCAGCTCCTCGATCTCACGGCTCCTGCTGCTGCTGCAAAATGGTGGTTGCTGATTCTCCAAGTTAAGTATTTAAATAGAAAACTTACCTTCTGGCAGCCCCCCTCGTCCTCGCTCTCAGCGCTCTCATTGCTACTGCAAAATGGACTAGAATATGTTTTTAAATACTTGACAATAATTATAGAGGAAACATGAGACAAGCTTTTATTTCCAGTTCTTTATCGAATTCAAATGTCACAATGACACCGTGGATTGGCGACCTCTTTTATGAAGTGACCGCAGGTAATAAGATGGGTGAATGGAGTTTCTGGAATTTATTGCTGAAGAAATGTAGTACAAAAGTATCGAAATTTTGCTTTACATTTTGGAAATATTAGTGAAACCTCATCTGGAGTATTGAGTCCAGTTTTGCTCCATTTACTTACACAGGGATTTGATTATAGGTAAGAGGCGATTCACTCAATTAATTCCAGAAATGAGGGACTTGCTTCCCGACGTGTTTTTGTGCGGATTAGGTGCATACTGTCTGGCATTTAGAAGAATGACAGGAGGTCTATTTGACGTTTAGAAAGTTGTAAAGCAAATTGACAAAGTAGATTTGGAGAGGATGTCTCCCCTTTTGGGATAATCGAGAATGAGACGAAACGGATTTTAAAGATCGATGGGAGGACTTCCTTCACACAATGGGTTTTGAATCTGTGGAAAGCCGTCCTCCAGAGTGTCGTGGATACCAGGGTACTGACTAAATTTGAGGAGGATATTGACATATCTTTAATGAAAAATTAATCAAAGGGGACGGTCAAGAAGGTGGAATTGAGACCAAGATGAGGTCAGCAATGATCACATCAAAACGGCAGATCAGACCCAAGGGGCTGAATGGTCCAGTCCGGTTCCATCTTCAAAATATCATTGTGACGTTCGAGTTCTTGTTTCTTGATCTTAAGTTTGGGTTCTAGATTGTACCAATTGTGTCATTGACATCTTACCAGCGCATAACCAAACTGGGAATACTTTTAAATAGAACAAAAAGTAAAAGTTAAGTCTGTATGAATAGAGATTTTAAGAAAAAGCGCACGAATGTTGTAACTGTGCAACCGATGTGGAAGTTGAGCTTCACAAAAGATGCAGGAGCGACAACGGGAACGTTAACATTGACGTGCTGTCACCCTGTGAAAGAACGCCGACGATTGAACATAATGCAGGTGCAAGGTGGCATCTGTTACATGAGCATCTTTATAACTCGAATTTGACCAGCTGAAAATGTGAAGATTTGAGTTTGAATTTACAGTTGCTCAGATGTTGTTTTATAGAGTTTTTGAACTAAGTGACAATTTAGCCTTGGATAATTTATGAGATTAATGCACTGCAATAATTGCTGTGGTCACTGGACTGATGTTTGAAGAGACACTGCCTCGGGGAGGACTGTTTCCACTGGAGTTAGGAAGAATAATATGGGGGTTGGAAGGGTCGGGGAAGATCTCATAGAATCTTCGCACAAACTTAGATCTCATAGAAACTTCAGAAATAATTCGAACAGGCCTAGACATGGTCAACACAAGAAACATGTTCCCGTCACAAACTAAGATGAGGAGGAACAAATTCACCAAGACAGTCATGAACCTACAGAATTCTCTGCCACAGAAAGAGGTTGAGAAAAAAGCTCTGAATGTTTCGGGGACCAGTATGATTAGGTTATTAGGCTGAAGGAATCAAAGATTATGGGGAGAACACAAAAACGGGAACCTGCGTTAGGTGGTCGTTATGATAATAGAAAATGGTGGAACAGGTTGCAATGGCCATTTGACCTATTCTTTCTACTATTTTCTCAGTTTGGATATTTAACTTAGAAAACAAGACGTGGTAGAGTTGTGTCAACCTCATGCTAAGATAGAGTGCAGTTTGCAGGTAGTCAAAAAATGTTGCATCCTGCTCGGAAGCGAACAGCTTTGATCTTCCCAATCCTAACTAGTAAAGGCAAATACAAATCAAGCTTCATAGATTGATGAACAGGCATTGATACATGGCATTGGCACAACCGAATTCAACAATTTCCTCGTGCACTTCGACAAAAGGGTTCCAATTTCCTGGTGTAGGGGAAAGGGGGCAGATCTTTAGGAAATTGGAGAGAGAGCAATTGGCAACCGAGAACAATTTAGCTCATGAATCCAAACGTAATTTTCTTTACGAGTCAATGGTTGGATAGAAAGACTTACCCAAAATTCCAACAAAACCAATGATCGGATAGTAATAAACTTCAATGATGTAAAGTACATATTGTATTCGGGATCGTAATGAGAGACGATCATAATATGTGGACAGTACGAAAAGATACCAAGATAGACTCCTGAAATGCATTGGCACACTCCAGTGCATTGCTTCCAGATTCTGACCCATTTTGGGTACATTCCAATCCTTTGGACTCAGATTCTGATTCATTGCCATAACATTCCAATTGATTTCCTTAGGTTATGATCACCTATTGTGAAGTTGCAGTTTCTTCCTCTAAAATCTGATTTCAGTCTCTTTCTGTCTCAACCCACGTCTCTCTCTGTTTCTCTGTCTCTGTCTCTGTCTCCGTCTCTGTCTCTCTCTCTCTCTCTCTCTCTCTCTCTCTCTCTCTCTCTCTCTCTCGCTCCAGAATCACTGATGCCTCGAACAACAGAAGTGATGCTCCTGCATCCACTATGGAACAACCCAGTGAAAATGATGGTTTCTTAAACATAAGATGGGACGTCTCCAGAGACACCGTTCCGTGCTGCAGGGACTGTTGATAATTGGAAAATTACAGTTTTGCTTAACCCCTTTCGCTCCAGCGTCACTTATACCATAGAAATGAAAATTTACCCGTTCGTGACAGATTACGGGCCACTGATGTCGAGAAAATGATAGTAAATTGTTATCATCTGTCATTTTACCTACCCACTGGGGAATCATGCCGGAGATCTGGTGGATCCCAAATGTCCCACGGTGTTTTTGAAAAATGGTATGTACGAGCACAGAACACTTGTTGGGTCAGTATGAATTTTGCACTCAGAGTTTAGATAGGAAACTAATGGTACCCGTGGAGGGATACGGGGTAGGACGCTTAGACTGTAATGAGGAAAGATTTCTTCATCGAGACGGGTGAACATGTGGAATTCTCTGCCATACAAGGCAGTCGAGGTCAAGGCATTGAATATTTTCAAGAAGGAGTTGTTTATAAGACTTAGAGTTAAACTCAGCAAAGTTGAGGGGAGATATTGGGAACAGGACATATAGAAGACCATCAGCATGATCATGAGAGAACAAATTGCTAAACTGCTGCGTCCACTTTTTTTCTTTACGTACGAGTGATAATCTAACAAAAGACAGAGTTGTGACGGAGGAGTGTAATTTCAGGATTAAAGCCTGTAAACAATGAAGGGTTCACAGGGATCAGTTCTGGATGAACAATTATTTGTGACGTATATCATATGTAAGGTAGATTATGTACAATTAGGTAGAAAGGCACGTATTGAGGATGACAGAAATTGTCTGCAGAGAGATTAGAGAAATTCATTGAGAAGAAGAAGCATTGTTATATGAAATCGAACAGGGGGCAATGCGAGCTCAAGTACGTTAGCAGGATGAATTGAGGAGATGCATATTATTTAGAATAAGAAATACTTCAGGAAGCTAAAGAATGTAGATATGCGAATACTCGTGCATGAATTGCAAAACCAAAGTCAGTGTCCAAGATTCAGAAGAGAATAGGGAAGGCAAATGTTGTGTTGGCCTTTATTTCAAAGGGAATAGAGTTCAAAAGTAGGGAGGACATTGTAAATCAATACGACGTACGAATGAGACTGCAGCTGGAATACTGTGAACAGCTTTGGCCCCATTTGTAAGGAAAGAGATCCTGCCTTTGAGACAGTCCAGAGAAATTTCACTTTGCTGATCACAGGAAAGACTACCTTACGAGGAGACGACAAATATTTTGGACTGTATTCGTTGGGTTGTAGAAGAATGAGAGACACGTTTATGCAAATATATGATATTATTAACGGATTTCACAGTGTGAATGTGGAGAGGTTGCTTCACATTGTGCGAGATCTTGATAGCGGGGACATCAAAAGGGATCGCCGATTTAAGGCAGAAATAAGGAAGATATTATTTCTCTGATAGGGTAGCGAACCTGTAGAATTATTTACTACAGAGGGCGATGGAGGCTCGCTATGTCAGTAAGATCAAATCTGAGACAAACTGAGTTTTAATCAGCAAGGGGAATCATGTTATTGGGAAACATCAGGAAACTGCACTTGAGGATCAAGAGATCTGCCAAGGTCTCACTGAAAAGCGAAAATGTATTGATAGGCTGAATGGCCTACTTTTCCCCTTCCCTCTTGCAGCAAAAAAATCAGAAGGAAGATGGCATTTTTATTGGTGTTTTTCTGCTGCATTCCCAAGCAGTGCATTCCATTCCATTCCATCACAGCGCAGAAGCATTTTCCCTTGTACAACGTGGCCATCAGCGCAAAATTGCCTGTACCCGTCCCTCTGCTGATTAAACAGAAACACACTTTAAGCCAGTGAACAAAAGTGTTTCGACTTTGGTACTTATAAGGCTGCTGACTGCTGCTCAGGGAGAGGTACAGAAATATAGCCAGAATTCAGAGCTTCCATTCTCAAATCAACTAACGATGGCTACTGACGCCTGACACGACATACATAAACAGCTTGATTGAAGTGTAGAAAACGCCTCAGCATTCCTCTGATTCACGATAGGCGCAGGAGTTGGTCTGACAAATTTTCACATTGAAGTTGGAGGATATGTTCACCTTTGCTGTACGATAACTAACAACAAAACTCTCTGTGTGTTCGTATTATATGCTCAGATGTTCATGCACAGCGCATTGTGAATAGATGGTGACCAGCAAAGGATGATGTCTCTGATGATGACAGAACCCGTCCCTATAAGTGAATGTGATGATCTCTCGGCGACGGTGGGAGTTGAGGACCTCATATTAATAGAAACATCAACCATGGAGAATGCTAGAGAAATTCTTAATTAATCCGGCAGGATCCAGGGTAAGACAGAAACGCTGGTCATATTTCGAGTTCCATTCCTGAATTCCAATTCTGAAGAAGTGTCAGACGAGACCGGAGATGTGAATAGTGTTTTTTCTCTCTCTCTGTGTCTCTCAAAACTTCTGCTCCCAGACTTGTTGGGACTCTTCATCCTGTTTGTTTCAGATTTCCATTGCCAATGTATTTAGCGTTGACTCTTTTGAGATATGCAAGGGATAGGCGGAAGTGGCGTGGGTTGGGGGAACGGAAGAAGCAAGAGGCCATTCAGCCTTCTCAATTCTTCTACAATTGTTTGACTTGATTTGATTTATTTTGATTCATTGTCATGTGAACCTAAGTACACGTGAACTGATTTGTTTACAGGTAGCACAGGCAAATCATACAAAACAAATACATACTGATGATTGGGTTCTTTCACGGAGTGAAAAATGCAGTTTTCACAACATAGGAAGGGCACATCGCAAGGTTAACATGAACAAAATCATCATCACTTGAAGTTAGCGAGTCATCCGTCAGTATTCAAGAGGAAGGTAAAAACTCTTCTTGAATCTGTTGCTGTGTGTTCAACCCTTGTATCTTCTCTGACAGAAGAAGATGTAGGAGAGCATTATCGTGGAGCAATGTGCCATTGATGATGTTCCGTGGCAATTACACGGATAAATGGAGTCCGTGGATAGATGTCGGTTTGTATGGTTTTCTTGGTTGTTCACACAACGTTTGCTAAGTTTTATACTGCCCATGGGAGAGCAATGGAAAACGCACAGTTGGCATGATGTATGGCAGAGAGTCAAACTTCCATCACTGTATTTCAGTAATACGGTCAAAAATCAAATGATCCCAGCTAATAGTCCAATGAGTTTATTTAAAATTGCAATGGAGCTCTGTTCCTTCCTAAGGGTGGTATTATACAGAGGTAATGAGACCGTTTTATAGGAAAAGGTTGACATTTTTAAAACTAGCTGTCCATGGTTAAAGTGACGTCAATATTTTTAATATGACAGAAAATAATTTGGAATGAATTAATTCCTGAGCGTGTGTATGTGGTTATGCGTGTGTGTGTTTATGTGTGAATGTGTGTCTGAGTGTGTCTAAGAGAGAATCCGTGTGAGAGAAAGTGTCTGTGTGTCTCCGTTTCCCTGCCTGTGTATGCGTGTGCAAGAGAGAGTGCTTGAGAGTTTAAAAGCTGTGTGCATGTGAGCGTGAGAGAGAGGCAGTGTTTGGGAGATAGAGGTACAGTGTGAGTGTGAGTGTGCATTTGACAGGGTGTGAGTGCATGCATGTACTTAACAAAGTGTGCATCTGTGTATGTGCATTTGAGAAAGTGTGAGTCTGCATGCTCATGTGTGTAGATGTGAGTGCGCATTTGTTTGTGTATGGGACAAGGTCTGTATAAGTGCGCGAGTGTATGCATGTGTGTGGAAGTATGTAGAGTGGTGGTGTTACCTGTAGTGGAGTTATCAGCCTCTTCCCAGAAATTTCGCGATCTTGTATATCTCGAAATACGTCTTTGAGGATGAGAGCACGACGATAATAGGCTGAATGACATCCCACTGTGAAAGAACAATTCCACCCCTGTGTTGCGCAATGTCTGTTCAGCTGTTGTGTAATTATAGACCAGTGAGCCTTGAATCGGTTGTGCGTAAAGTGTTGGAAAAGGTTATGAGAGTTAGGATTTATAATAATCAAGAAAGGATTAAGTTGCTTCGGGAGACGCAACCTGGTTTGTAAGGGCAAGTCCCGCTTCACAAACCTTATTCAATTCTTTGAGCTGGTGACAAAACAGATGGACGAGGCAAAAGCGGTTGATGTGGATTTACGTAAAGTGTCTGATAAGTTGGATAAGTTTTCCAACGCTATGGCATTGAACAAAATTTAACGTTTTGGATCAGAAATTGACTGGCTGAAAGAAGGCTGAGGGCGTGCCTTATAGGAAATGTTCATCGTAGAGTTCAGTTACTCGTGGTGTACGACAAGGATCAATTTGGGGCCACTCCCGTTTGTCATTTTTATAAATGACCTGGATGAGTGCGTAGAAGGTTGGTTTAGTACATTTTCGGAAGACTCAAAGGTCGGTGGAGTTATGCATGGTGTCAAAGGAGTCAAGTTATAGAGGGACATAGATAAGCTGCAGAGCTGGGCTGAGAAGTGGAAAGTGGAGTTTAATGCAGTAAAGTGTGTGGTCATTCACGTTGGAAGTAAAACAGGAACACAGTGTGCTGAACTAACAATCAGAGACTTGGTAGTGTACATCAGCAGAGTCTCGGTGTCCATGTACATAGATCCCTGAAAGTTGCTACCCATTTTGATAGGTTTGTTAAGATGGCATTATTTGTGTTCGCTTTTATTGGTAGGGGTATTGATTTTCGGAGCCGTGTGGTCAAATTGCAGCTGTTAAAATGCCTGGTGCAGCCTCACTTGGCATATTGCGTACGGTTCTGGTCACTGCATTACAGGAAGGATATGAAAACTTTGGAAAGGGTTCCACGGGAGCATTACAAGGATGTTGCCTGGTACGGAGGAAGGCTTTAATGGAAAAGGATGAGGGACATGAGGCTGTTTTCGTTAGAGAGAAGAAACTGGAGAGATGTAAGATATTCAACGGGTTAAATAGGGTCGACAGTGAGAGTCTTTTTCCACTAATGTTGATAGCAAGCACGAAGAAACAGATCTTGAAACAGAGGAGTGATTGATATAGGATAGATGTCAGACGGAGTTTCGTTAGTCAGAGAGTACTAGGGGCGTGGAACACCCCGGCTACAATAGTAGTAGACTCGCCAAAAATAAGGGAATTTGTCATTTTTATAAATGACCTGGAGGAGGGGCTAGAAGGTTGGGTGAGCAGGTTTGCGGATGATACGAAAGTCGGTGGAGTTGTTGACAGTGAGGAAGGATGTGTCAGGTTACAGCGGGATATAGATAAGCTGCAGAACTGGGCAGAAAGGTGGCAAATGGAGTTCAATATAGGTAAGTGTGAGGTGATTCACTTTGGTAAGAGTAACAAAAAGATAGGGTACTGGGCTAATAGTCGGATACTTGGTAGTGTGGATAAGCAGAGGGATCTTGGTGTCCATGTACACAGATCTCTGAAAGTTGCCACCCAGGTAAATAGTGCGGTGAAGAAGGCATATGGCGTACTGGCTTTTATTGGTAGAGGAATTGAGTTTCGGAGTCCTGAGGTCATGTTGCAGTTGTATAAGTCTCTGGTGCGGCCGCATCTGGAGTATTGCATGCAGTTTTGGTCGCCATACTATAGGAAGGATGTGGAGGCACTGGAATGGGTGCAGAGGAGGTTTACCAGGATGTTGCCTGGTATAGTAGGAAGATCGTATGAGGAAAGGCTGAGGCACTTGTGGCTGTTTTCAATGGAGAAAAGAAGGTTCAGGGGTGACTTGATAGAGGTGTACAAGATGATTAGAGGTTTAGATAGGGTTAACCATGAGAAACGTCTTCCACATATGGAGTCAGCTACTACGAGGGGGCATAGCTTTAAATTAAGGGGTGGTAGGTATAGGACAGATGTTAGGGGTAGATTCTTTACTCAGCGAGTCGTGAGTTCATGGAATGCCCTGCCAGTAGCAGTGGTGGACTTTCCCTCTTCATGGGCATTTAAACGGGCATTGGATAGGCATATGCAGGATAGTGGGCTAGTGTAGGTTAGGTGGGCTTGGAGCGGCACAACATCGAGGGCCAAAGGGCCTGTTCTGCGCTGTATTTTTTCTATGTTTCTATGTTCTATATTGAAGAAAATGGAATAATGTAGATTAGGTGGGCTTCAGATTGATTCCACACATTGGCGCAACATCGAGGCCGAAGGGCCTGTACTCCACTGAAATGTTCTATGTTCTATGTGTCAGCATGGTCCAGCCAATGTACAATGCCTCAAGGACTTGTTGTCTGCATTGTGAATGGTAGACGAGTTTTATCACATCACATGAGTACCAGCCGTATATTTGATTAGATTAGATTAGATTACTTACAGTGTGGAAACAGGCCCTTCAGCCCAACAAGTCCACACCGACCCGCCGAAGCACAACCCACCCATACCCCTACATTTACCCCTTTAACCTAACACTATGGGCAATTTAGCATGGCCAATTCACCTGACCCGCACAGCTTTTGGACTGTGGGAGGAAACCAGAGCACCCGGAGGAAACCCACGCAGACACGGGGAGAATGTGCAAACTCCACACAGTCAGTCGCCTGAGTCGGGAATTGAACCCGGGTCTCTGGCGCTGTGAGGCAGCAGTGCTAACCACTGTGCCACCGTGCCGCCCATTGTGCCACCGTGCCGCCCTGTTGAGTTTTTCCAGCAGCTTCATTTCTTTAGTTTTAGCTGCACTCAGGCTGTTTGACTATTCAAATATCTCTTTCTGTATGGCAACATAAGAGTATTATTTGTGGGATTTTATGAGGGGGAATGACTTCCCGGAGAAAGCAATGGGGCACCTGCTGCTCAGAAGGGAAGGGGGAAGAGGAGCAGAGCAGTAGTCATTGGGGACTCGATAGTTAGGGGGACAGATATGAGGTTCTGTGGGGACGAGTGAGACTCACGGTTGATTGTGTTGCCTCCCGGGTACCAGGGTCCGTGATGTCTCTGATCATGTTTTTGGGATCCTTGGGGGGAGGGAGAGCATCCCCAAGTCGTGGTCCACATTGGCACCAACGACATAGATCGGAAGAGAGATGGGGACTTGAGGCAGAAATTCAGGGAACTAGGATGGAAGCTTAGAGCTAGGACAAACGGAATTGTTTTCTCTGGTTTGCTGCCCGCGCCACGTGCTAGTGAGGTGAGGAATAGGGAGAGAAAGGAGTTGAACACGTGGCTACAGGGATGGTGCAGTAGGGAGGGTTTCGGGTTTTTGGATAATTGGAGCTCTTTCTGGATTAGGTGGGACCTCTACAAGCAGGATGGTCTTCATCTAAACCAGAGGGGTACCAATATCATGGGTGGAAAATTCACTAAAGCTATTAAGGTGGATTTGAACTCATACAACAAGGGGATGGGAACCAAAATTGTAGGACAAGTACAGAAGAGGATGAGCATAAGGAGTTCCCAAATCAAGTATCTGACACTGACAAGCGAGAAACTGGTTTTAAGTGTGTGTACTTCAACGCGAGGAGCATTCGAAATAAAGTGGGTGAACTGGCAGCGTGGGTTGGTACCTGGGACTTCGATGTTGTGGTCATTATGGAGACATGGAGAGAGCAGAGACAGGAATGGCTGTTGCAGGTTCCAGGATTCAGATGTTTCAGTAAGAACAGCGAAGATGTTAAAAGAGGTGGAGGTGTGGCATTGTTGATCATGGACAATATTACAGTTATAGAAAGGATGTTTGGGGACTCGTTAACTGAGGTAGTATGGGCTGAGGTTAGAAACAGGACAGGAGAAGTCACCATGCTGGGAGTTTTCTATAGGCCTTCCAATAGTCCCAGAGTTGTAGAGGAAATGACAGCAAAGATGATTCTCGATAGGAGTGAGAGAGGCAGGGGAATTGTCATGGGAGTCTTCAACTATCCAAATATTGACTGGGATCACTGCAGTACGAGTAATATAGATGGGTCAGTTTTTGTCCAGTGTGTTCAGGAGGGCTTCTTGACAGTATGTAGACAGGCCTACAAAGGGCGAAGCCTCTTTAGATTTAGTACTGGGGAACGAGCCTGGCCAGGTGTTAGATTTGGAAGTAGGTGAGCACTTTGGAGACAGCGATCACAATTCTGTCAGTTTTACTTTAGTGATGGAAAGGGATAGGTGTACTCCACCGAACAAGAGTTACAGCTGGGGGAAGGGAAATTACGATGCAATTAGGAAAGGTTGAGGAAGCGTAGAATGGGGAAGGAAACTGCCGGGGATTAAAAATGTGGAGCTTATTCAAGGAAAAGGTCCTGTGTGTCCTAGATAAGTATGTACCTGTCAGGCAGGGAGGAAGATAGAGTGCGTGAGCCATGGTTTACTAAGGAAGTGGAATCCCTGGTCAAGATGATAAAGAAAGTTTATGTTAGGACAAAATGTGAAAACTCAGTTAGGGTGCTTGGGGGTTACATGGAAGTCAGGAAAGACCTAAAAAGAGAGATCAGAAGAACCAGGAGGGGACATGAGAAATTGTTGGTGGATAGGATCAGGTTTAACCCTAAGGCTTTCCATCGGTCTGCCAATCAAGGATAATAGTGGGAAGTTGTGTGTGGAGTCAGAGGAGATAGGGGAAGCACGAAATAAATACTTTTCGACAGTGTTCCCTATAGAAAATGAAAATGTTGGCGAGCACAATACAGAGATACTTGCATCTCGACTAGAAGAGATTGAGGTTCACAAGGAAGAGGTATTAGAAATACTGCAGAGTGTGAAAATATACAAGGCCCCTGGGCCGGATGGGATCTATCATCGGATCCTCTGGGAAGCAAGGGAAGAGATTGCCGACCCTTTGACATTGATCTTCAAATCATCATTGTCTACAGGAATAGTGCCTGAGGACTGGAGGATAGCAAATGTGGTTCCTTTGTTCAAAAAGGGTAGCAGAGACAACCCTGGTAATTACAGACCAGTGAGTCTCATTTCAGTTGTTGGTAAATTGTTGGAAAAGTTATAAGAGACAGGATTTATAACCATCTCGAAAAGAATAATCTGATCAGGGAAAGTCAGCACGGATGTGGGAAGGGTAGGTCGTGCCGAACGAATCTTACTGAGTTTTTTGAAAACACGTGACCAAACAGGTAGATGAGAGGAAACTGTTTGTTGTGGTGTATATGGATTTCAGAAAGGCATTCGATAAGGTTCCCCACAGTAGGTTACTATACAAAATGTGGAGGAATGGGATTGTGAGAGACATAGCAGTTTGGATCAGTAATTGGCTTGCTGAATGAAAACAGAGGATTATAGTTGATGGAACATGTTCATCTTGGTGTCCAGTTACTAGCAGCGTACCGCAAGGGTCGGTGTTTGGTCCACTGTTGTTCGTCATTTTTTATAAATGACCTGGATGAAGGCGTTGAAGGGTGGGTTCGTAAATTTGCGGACGACAGTAAGGTCAGTGGAGTTGTGGATAGTGACGAAGGATGTAGTAGGTTGCAGAGAGACATAGATGCAGAGCTTGGCTGAGAGGTGGCAAAGGGAGTTTAATGTGGACAAGTGTGAGGTTATACACTTTGGACGGAGTAATCAGAATGCAAATTACTGGGCTAATGGTAGGATTCTTAGGAGTGAAGATGAGCAGAGAGATCTCGGTGTCCATGTACACAGATCCCCGAAATTTGCCACCCAGATTGACAGGGTTGTTAAGAAGGCATACAGTGTTTTGGCCTTTATTAATAGAGGGATTGAGTTCCGGAACCAGGAGGTTATGCTGCAGCTGTGCAAAGCTCTGGTACGGTCACATTTGGAGTATTGTGTACAGTTCTGGTCACCGCATTATAAGAAGAATGTGGAAGCTTTGGTAAGGGTGCAGAGGAGATTTACTAGGATGTTGCCTGATATGGAACGAATGTCTTATGAGGAAAGGTCGGGGGCCTTGAGGCTGTTTTCGTTATAGAGAAGAAGGTTGAGAGCTGACTTAATAGAGACATACAAGATAATCAGAGGGTTAGATAGTTTGGACAGGGAGAGCCTTTTTCCAAGTATAGGGACGGCAAACACGGGGAGACACACCTTTATAGTGAGGGGAGATAGGTATAAGACAGATGTCAGAGGTAGTTTCTTTATTCAGAGAGTAGTAAGGGTATGGAATGCTTTGCCTGCATCGGTAGTAGATTCGCCAAGTTTAAGTGCATTTAAATCGTCATTGGACAGGCAAATGGACATACATGGAATTGTGTAGGTGGGCTGGGCTTTAGATTAGCACGACAGGGCGGCACAACATCGAGGGCCGAAGGGCCTGTACTGCGCTGAAATGTTCTATGTTCTATGTTCTATTGAGTGTCAAGTCTTTCCGCGACTTTTTCATAGTACACGGATTGAATAAACGTGGAAGCAATACTAGCTTGGACAGTCTCTCCTCATCAGATGACGGTCTTATCCCTGTTTTCAATTGAAAAAAACACTTTCTTGAGTAGGAACGAACACATTTTGATTCCTCCCTCAGAGTATAGAACATAGAACATAGAACAATACAGCACAGAACAGGCCCTTCGGCCCACGATGTTGTGCCGAACTTCTAACCTAGATTAAGTACCCATCCATGTACCTATCCAAATGCCGCTTAAAGGTCGCCAATGATTCCGACTCGACCACTCCCACGGGCAGCGCATTCCATGCCCCCACCACTCTCTGGGTAAAGAACCCACCCCTGACATCTCCCCTATACCTTCCACCCTTCACCTTAAATTTATGTCCCCTTGTAACACTGTTGTACCCGGGGAAAAAGTTTCTGACTGTCTACTCTATCTATTCCTCTGATCATCTTATAAACCTCTATCAAGTCACCCCTCATCCTTCGCCGTTCCAACGAGAAAAGGCCGAGAACTCTCAACCTATCCTCGTACGACTTCCTCTCCATTCCAGGCAACATCCTGGTAAATCTTCTCTGCACCCTCTCCAAAGCTTCCACATCTTTCCTAAAGTGAGGCGACCAGAACTGCACAGTACTCCAACTGTGGCCTAACCAAAGTCCTGTACAGCTGCAACATCACTTCACGACTCTTGAATTCAATCCCTCTGCTAATGAACGATAATACTCCATAGGCCTTCTTACAAACTCTATCCACCTGAGTGGCAACCTTCAAAGATCTATGTACATAGACCCCAAGATCCCTCTGTTCCTCCACCTGACTAAGAACCCTACCATTAACCCTGTATTCCGCATTCTTATTTGTTCTTCCAAAATGGACAACCTCACACTTGGCAGGGTTGAACTCCATCTGCCACTCCTCAGCCCAGCTCTGCATCATATCTAAGTCCCTCTGCAGCCGACAACAGCCCTCCTCACTGTCCACAACTCCACCTATCTTCGTATCATCTGCAAATTTACTGACCCACCCTTCGACTCCCTCTTCCAAGTCATTAATAAAAATTACAAACAGCAGAGGACCCAGAACTGATCCCTGCGGAACTCCACTTGTAACTGGGCTCCAGGCTGAATATTTACCATCTACCACCACTCTGCCTTCGACCGGTTAGCCAGTTTTCTATCCAATTGGCCAAATTTCCCTCTATCCCATGCCTCCTGACTTTCCGCATAAGCCTACCATGGGGAACCTTATCAAATGCCTTACTAAAATCCATGTACACTACATCCACTGCTCTTCCCTCATCCACATGCTTGGTCACCTCCTCGAAGAATTCAATAAGACTTGTAAGGCAAGACCTACCCTTCACAAATCCGTGATGGCTGTCCCTAATCAAGCAGTGTCTTTCCAGATACTCATAAATCCTATCCCTCAGTACCCTTTCCATTACTTTGCCTACCACAGAAGTAAGACTAACAGGCCTGTAATTCCCGGGGTTATCCCTATTCCCTTTTTTGAACAGGGGCACAACATTCGCTACTCTCCAGTCCCCTGGTACCACCCCCGTTACCAGTGAAGACGAGAAGATCATTGCCAACGGTACTGCAATTTCCTCTCTTGCTTCCCACAATCCTAGGATATATCCCGTCAGGCCCGGGGGACTTGTCTATCCTCAAGTTGTTCAAAATGTCCAACACATCTTCCTTCCTAACAGGTATCTCTTCTAGCTTACCAGTCCATTTCGCACTCTCCTCTTCTACAATACGGTCCCTCTCGTTCGTAAATACTGAAGAGAAGTACTTGTTCAAGACCTCTCCTATCTCTTCCGACTCAATACACAGTCTCCCACTACTGTCCTTGATCGGACCTACCCTCGTTCTCGTCATTCTCAGGTTTCTCACATACGCATAAAATGCCTTGGGGTTATCCTTGATCCTATCCGCCAACGATTTTTCATGCCCTCTCTTAGCTGTCCTAATCCCTTTCTTCAGGTCCCTTCTGGCTATCCTGTATCCCTCCACTGCTCTGTCTGAATCCTGTTTCCTCAACCTTATGTAAGCCTCCTTCTTCCTCTTTACCAGACATTCAACCTCTCTCGTCAACCAAGGCTCCCTCACACGACCATTTCTTTCCTGCCTGATAGGTACATACATATCATGGACATGTCGTATCTGCTCTTTGAAAAAGTTCCACATTTCCACCACATCCTTCCCTGACAGCCTATGCTCCCAACGTATGCTCCTCAAATCCTGCCTTACAGCATCGTAATTTCCCTTCCCCCAATTATAAAATCTACCTTGTTGTGCGCACCTATCTCTCTCCATAACCAAGGTGAAAGTCACAGAATTGTGGTCACCATCACCAAAATGTTCACCCACTAACAAGCCCACCACTTGTCCCGGTTCATTACCGAGTACCAAATCGAATATGGCCTCCCCTCTGGTTGGACAATCTACATACTGCGTTAGAAAAGCTTCCTGGACACACTGCACAAACACCGCCCCATCCAATCTACTTGATCTAAAGAGCTTCCAATCAATATTTGGGAAGTTGAAGTCGCCCATGACTACGACCCTGTGGCTTCTGCACCTTTCAAAAATCTGTTTCCCAATCTGTTTCTCCACATCTCTGCTGCTATTGGGGGGCCTATAGTAAACACCCAACAAGGTGACTGCACCTTTCCTATTTCTGACTTCAGCCCATACTACCTCCAGAGGCAGATCCCCCTCAAACTTCCTTTCTGCAGCCGTTATACCATTTCTAATTAGCAATGCCACCCCCCCTCCTTTTTTCCCACCCTCCCTAATCTTACTGAAACACCTGTAACCAGGAACCTCCAACAGCCATTCCTGTCCCACATCTATCCACGTTTCCGTGATGGCCACAACATCGTTTTCCCAGGTACCGATCCACGCCTTAAGTTCACCCACCTTATTTCTGATACTCCTTGCGTTGAAGTATACGCACTTGAGCCCATCTCTGTGTCCGCAAGTAGTCCCTGTCAGTGCTACCTTCTCCACAGCCTCCCTAAGTCTTGGGCATCCTGACAAACAGCTAACCTACTTGCTGGACTACAAGTCCGGATCCCATCCCCCTGCCAAATTAGTTTAAACCCCCCCGAAGAGTGCTAGCAAACCTACCCCCCAGGATATTGGTGCCCTTCTGGTTCAGGTGCAACCCGTCCTGTTTGTACAGGTCCCACCTTCCCCAGAATGCAGTCCAATTGTCCAAATATCTGAAGCCCTCCCTCCTACACCAGCCTTGCAGCCACGTGTTCAACTGCACTCTCTCCCTATTCTTTGCCTCACTGTCACGTGGCACCGGCAACAACCCAGAGATGACGACTCTGTCTGTCCTAGCTTTTAGCTTCCAGCCTAACTCCTTGAGCTCTTGAATGACCTCCCCACCCCTCTTCCTACCTATGTCGTTGGTGCCAATGTGCACCACGACTTCTGGCTGCACACCCTCCCCCTTAAGGATTCTGAAGACACGGTCTGAGACGTCTCGGACCCTGGCACCCGGGAGGCAACAAACCATCCGTGAGTCTCGCCCATGTCCACAGAACCGCCTGTCCGTCCCTCTAACTAGAGAGTCCTCTATAACTAGCGCTCTCCTCCTCTCCCCCTTTCCCTTCTGAGTCTCAGAGCCACAGACCCCTTCACTGCAGCTTACACCTGCAACGCTGTCCCCCCCAACAGTTTCCAAAGCTGTATATTTATTTTTTAGGGGAACGACCACAGGGGAACCCTGCACTGCCTGCTTCCTCCCCTTCCCACCTCTAACTGTTACCCAGCTACCTCTGTTCTCCGGCGTAACTATGTCCCTGTAGCTTCTATCAATCACCCTCTCAGCCTCTCGAATAATCCTCAGTTCATCCAACTCCAGTTCCAGTTCCCTAACTCGTTCGGTGAGGATCAGGATCTGACTGCATTTCCTGCAGACGAAGTTGGCAGGAGTATCGGTGGTCACCCCTACCTCAAACATCCTGCAGGAGGAACATTCCACCGCCTGCGCTGCCATGACTGTACACTTTCTCCAAAAACAAGAACACTGAGTCAATAATACTGAGTCACTTACCTGTGGACTTTAAAGTTAGGTTAGAGGAGGAGGGTGGGAGGGAGGCCCTACGGAAGTAGGACCTGGGGTCTAGAACACACCCACGCAAATACTAATCACTTACCTTCCCGCCCAGCTATGCGCTCCAACCTCACTTCCGCTGCTCCCACTCAAATGACCGTTGGTGATTAAAGGGTGAGTATTTATACTCACAGTTCTCCTTCCCGGCTGCCCCTCTGTTTGCCGTCACTTCCTCTGCTGCTCCCGCTCTTTTTGTGAAGAGAGAATAAAAAACACCGCTGCCCGCTACAGGTAAGTAATTTTGAAACAAACTGTTTTACCTTAGCTGTAGTCTCCCGGGTTCGCCTTTACTCGGCCGCTGCTCCCACTCAAATGACCGTTGATGATTAAAGGGTGAGTATTTATACTCACAGTTCTCCTTCCCGGCTGCCCCTCTGTTTGCCGTCACTTCCTCTGCTGCTCCCGCTCTTTTTGTGAAGAGAGAATAAAAAACACCGCTGCCCGCTACAGGTAAGTAATTTTGAAACAAACTGTTTTACCTTAGCTGTAGTCTCCCGGGTTCGCCTTTACTCGGCCGCTGCTCCCAAACTGAGTATAATTTTAGATCTGACAAAAATAAAATATTAAACTGTATATAAAATGCATTCGTCCATTCTGATCATTCATGCATCGCTTACCATCGCACATTGACACATATTGATGCATGAATGGGCAGTTCATGAACGCAAATGCATATTGACGGGGGAAGAATTATAGATGATGGAAAATTGTTTATCTAGGTAACAACGTTATCGACAATAAATTAGAAATATAGGTTATAGACATACTAATCATGCGTAGAAACGTGACATTCAGTCATTCGAGCTTACAACACCATGCATTGAAATCATGGCTGGTCTGATTGCAAACTCAAACCCACATTCCTGTGTAACCAGAAAAAAAAAAAATAATTTTGTCGCTATGCTGTCTTAGAATCTCCGCAGTGGTGTGTTTACAATGCTCAAAAGGACTACTTCAGAAATGTCCATTGATAAACAATTTTCAAGTTTAGCTCCACCATGGAAAAATAATAAACAAAACTCTCTCAACTCTATTGTTCGGCAATTATTGAATCTCTGATTCGAGATTCTCCCATTAGGGGAAGAGCCTGTCCATATCCATTCTGAAAACGCCTCTCAGGATACATTGTCACTTTAATCAGATTAATGATTGATCTTTTATTCTCCCTCGCATGCAAACTGATACTGACCAATCTAGCTTCATATGGTGATACTGATTACATTCTATAGCAATAGCACAGTTAACAGTTTCGGAACTGCTTGAGTCTCACTTGTATCCACCCTTCAGTCAACGAGGACCAGGGAACCACATAAATCTGGAGGTAGACATAATTGGAATACTGAAACGTATCTTTGTTGATTCTGCATTCAGCTCTAGATGATAAATGATAACAATCTATTAGCTTACCAAATTAATTTCTGTTTCGGCACGACAATGCTTGGTTAATGATGATCGAGGACATACCATTCCATCTTATTGCACTTCAATCTCTCACCACTTAGAAAGCATGCCGTTTTTGCCCATTCTTTCTGACAAAATGGCCAATTTCAAGTTTTCTTTCACCGTTAGGCTTCATTAGCCGCAAATTGATCCCATTACATAATATATCATTATATTTCTCCATTCTCGTGTCCTCTTCTCAACTCATTTGAAAACTGATATTTGTATCGACACTGAAATTTCCAGCCCTTTCTTCCATCAGCAAATTTTAAGGAAATGTCCCAGCATCCTGTCCCAGCATCTTTCGCTGTTGCACGCGACTCGTTTTATCTTGCAAACATAAGTCGAATTCATTTATGCTTGTTCTGCATTCTGGTTAGCTGCTCACAATTCAGCAGCATAATGATTGAAAAGTGTTACTTACAACCATTAATTTCAATGTAACAACGTTTCAGTTGGTTTATGTATAAGCTATGTTTATGTAAAGCCCCCCGTAGAATGTTATATATTTCAGTACCACCAATTCCAATTTCTTTAAACTTAGATCATATTTTCAAGGCATTTCATGCTTTAATTGTAAGCCAACTTCATCAGTTTCGAAATCGCCCTGGAAAGCGTGCTCTAAATTGTTTGTCAGTATACTCCACCCTAAACAAAGCCAAGACTACGAAGAATCGACCTATGGAATTTGCTTACTGTGAGAGAAGCTTTTCCATTCTTCAAAGCACACGTGGAGCTCTGTGTTTTGAAAGTTTATTCCCTTAAAATCTGTTTTCCATTCTAGCTTTCTTGCTTCCTTAAATTCACACTTCAGCCATGTGATTGTGCAATTTGCAGAATGTTTCCTCACTTTCATTGCATTTGTACGATAGTTTCTCTTCAACCGCAGCTATTCATTTACTATTTAGCAATTTGAAAATGATTGATTAAAAGTCATCCTTTTGCTTTTCTTTTTTTCGTTGTATTTGCTGGTTCTCAATTACTTAAACTTTGCAATGTCATTGAACGTCACACTGGACTTTTCCGATCATTTCATTAGAATTTGTTTTGATTTTGCTGGTGCAGTTCTCGATACCATCTGCATGACGTAATTATATTTCGAATTTCTTTATTTGAAACATAGCATTTTACAATTAAAATCAGTCTGCACTCAGGCTCTGTCAGTTGTCTAACTTAATTTCTTATTCAGGCCCACTTTTCTCATGACATTTTGCAAAACCATAAATTGCTGTACCCATTTGTCTGGAAAAGGTGACACTTGCTCATTCATGTTTCTTATTCTCAATCATTTTCAGGGATCTGACGACAATAATTGATGTCATGAATATTCACTCGACTCATGCTTGGGATATTTTTTTTAGAACTCATTTTTAATCCGATTTAGCATATGGAACGAAGTAGTTGTGCAGTACGGAAACACACATTTTGGTCCAGCTCATTATGCTGAGCAGATATCCGAAATTAATCTGGTATCATTTATTTACCCAGTATTCCGGGAAATACCAGTTTTTTTTCCTTATGAAGCTGAGAGAATTATTAATTAATTCCAGCGGTGTTGCCTTTAAAAGCAACGTTTTTATCGTTTTCTTCAAGCAGACGGCATGGAAGTTGCGGGTTCTGGGGTTTAGATGTTTCAGTAAATACAGGAAAAGTGATGGGGGTGTGGCATTGTTGGTTAAGGGTTGTATTATGGTGGCAGAAAGGTGATTTGATGAAGACTTGTCTACTAAGATAGTGTGGGTTGAGGTAAAGAACAGGAAAGGAAATGTAACCCTCCTGGGCGTTTTCTACAGTTCCAGTGATATTGAGGGCAATTTTGCAAAAACGTTTCTGTTTCGGAGCGGGTAGTTGTTACGGAGAACATTAACTTTGCAAGTATTGACTTAGCTGGGTCACTTTTTGTTCAGTGTGTGCAGGAGAATATCCTGACACAGTACGTTGATAGGCCAACAAGAGACGAGGCCACATTGGATTTGATGCTGGGTAATGAATCAGGCCAGATGTTAGATTTGGATGTCAGTGAGCAACTTGATGATAATCATCACAACTGGAAACGTGAGCTTACAGCAAGGCATGCTTTAAAGCTGGCAGAAAGGCAACATTGATGCGATTAGGCGATTTTTAGGATGGATAAGACAGGGAAGGAACCTGCAAGGGATGTGCACAACTGAAATATGAGACTCGTTCAAGTAACAGCTCCTGCGTGTGCTTGATAAGTATATACCTGTCAGGCAGTGAGGAATTGGTCGAGCGATGGAGCCATGGTTTACTAAAGAAGTTAAATCACTTTTCAAGAAAGAAGGAGGCTGATGTGAGGATGAGACGTTGATGGCTCAGTTAGGGCGCTGGAGACTTCCAAGTCAGCCAGGAAGGAACTAAAAGCAAAGAAGAGCCAGGATTGGACATGAGAAATCGTTGGCATGTAGGATCGAGGGGAAAATCTGTACATTTCTATAGGTATTTCAGGAACAAACGAATAACTTGAGTAGGTTTAAGTTCAGTCAAGGACACTAGTGGGAAGTTGTGCGTGGAGTCCGAGAGGCTAGGAGAGGCACTATGTGAATATTTTTCGTCAGTATTCACACTGGAAAACGGTAATGTTGTCGAGGAGAATACTATGACCAGACCGGATGGAGGCTCATAAGGGGGAGATGTTAGTAATTCTGGAGAGTGTAAATATACATAAGCCGGTTGGGATTTATCCCAGGTTTCTCTGGGAAGCCGAGGAGGAGATTGCAGAAAATTTAGCTTTGATATATATATATCGTTATTATCTAAAGGAATAGTGCCAGAAGACTGGATGATGGTTAATGATGTCCCCTTGTTCAAGAATGGAGCTAGGGAAAAACCTGGTAATTATAGAACAGTGAGCCTTACTTTCCTTGTGGGTAAAGTGATGGAAAGGATCATACTAGATTGGATTTACAATAATATCAAAATGAATATTATGATTAGGGATAGTCAACACGGTGTTGTGAAGGGTGGATTGTGCAACACAAACCTTACTGAGTTATTTGACATGGTGACCGAACAAGTGAATGAGGGCCAATCAGCCGATGTTGTTTATAAGGATTTTACTAATGAGTTGATAATGTTTCCCACGGTAGGCAATGACAAAACTACTGAGGTATCGAATTGGGAGGTGATTTAGCAATTTGCATCAGCCGGGCTGAGAAGTGGCAAATAAAGGTAAATGCGGAAATGTGTGATGTGATTCACTTTAGAAGGACACAAAGGAATATAGAGTACTGCGCTAATGTTAAGATGTTAGGCAGTGTGGAAGAGCAGAGAAATTTTGAAGTGCATGTACATAGATTCCAGAAAGTTGCTCTTCAGGTTAATAAGGTTGTTAAGAAGGCATACAGTGTGTTAACGTTTATTGGTAGAGTTTCGGAGCCCTATTGAGCCATACAAACCTCTGCTGCGGCTGCAGTCGGACTTTGCGTACTGTTCAAGTTGCTGCATTACAAGAAGGATATGGAAGTATCGGAAATGGTGCAGAGTAGATTTATCAGCATGTTGCCTGGTCTGGAGAGAAAGTCCGATTAGTAAATTCGAAAGGAATTTAGGCTACTTTCTTTGAAGAAAAGACGGTTGAGAAGTGACTTAAGAAAGTCATATTAGATGATCAGAAGATTAGATAGGTAGATAGGCAGGGATGTTTTCCTCAGATGGCGATGGCTAACATGAGAGGACATAAGTTCAAATTGAGGCGTGATACATATAGGACACTGGTCAAAGGTACTTTCCTTAGTCAGAGAGTAGTAAGTGCGTGGCACTCCATATCCGCATCAGTCATTGACTCGCCAAATTTACGGGCATTTAAATCGTCATTGAATAATGATAATATTCTATGATAATGGAATAGTGTAGGTTAGAAGGGCTTCAGATTGGTTTCACAGGTCGTCACATCTTCAAGGTCCAAAACCCCTGTGCTGCGCTATAATGTTCTATGTGTTGTGTTCTCTAGTCTACATCACGTTTTACACCGCC
Organism: Chiloscyllium plagiosum; assembly: GCF_037043375.1. Classification (NCBI taxonomy): domain Eukaryota; kingdom Metazoa; phylum Chordata; class Chondrichthyes; order Orectolobiformes; family Hemiscylliidae; genus Chiloscyllium; species Chiloscyllium plagiosum. Next base: position 36,595,730 of record NW_028270179.1, read on the forward strand.
TGGGTCTTTTAGATGCCCTTTACTCTATTGTCTTTTTCATGTCATGAACTGTCCGATGTATTGCAATTGAGAATTGAACCCTTAATGGACTCCAGAGTTCTAAAACTGTGAGAATAAAAAAAAATGCTGAATAGGTGAACTGCAGGATGTGTAGCATTTTAATATTCTCTCTGTTATTTTTTCTCAAGCTTTGCTTGACAATTGCTGTGAGATTCGGCGTTATCAAACTAACAAATATATGTTGTTACAGAGATTAGTTCACATACCTTAAATGTATCGCCACAGAAATGAGAGATTCTTTGGAAGTTTTTTTTTAAACACAAAGATTTCTGCAGGTCTTTACGTTGGAAGTAAGTTCACCGTAAGTCCATAAAATGAATCCAGCTGAGCAAATGTTCTTCCCAATAAAGGTTTAGCTTCACGTCTTTCTCCGTCAGAAAACATTCTGGTTTTTGGTAAAATCAAACATTACTCATTTCTGTATTGGTACATCTTAGATTTTCGTAGCACTTTTGATGTGAGTAGGGATTTCGGTTTTCTGATTTCTTTTTTGAGTAAATACAAAGGACTCCAGCAAATATAGTGCACCCTGCATTCAGAGCCCCAATTAATGTTATGATAATGGAGTTGAGTACAATCTGAGAAAGAAAGCTTTCCAGCACAGACACTGAGATCCTTTGAAATATTTGAAACTGGAATTTGAAACCATTAGTCAAGATATTTTCAGTTCTAAGCAGCAGTACATTGTGTGTATATGCCTTGTCAATTCTGTTAGACGCAGCATCAGATTATTTTATTAATGGGCACATTATGAGAGAAAGCCGATTAATGAGAAGTTTAGTAGGATTCTTTTCAAGCGACTGATGTCCTGTGGAGGGAATAGCCCACATGCAGTCAATTGAAGGCACTCGTCACTTCTTTTGTCTTAGTCATTTCTTAAAATTGGGAGTTTCACACACATTAAACCTGCATACTCTTACCAAATGTGATTTCTGCAACGACATCTTACGGAACATTATGAAAATGTAAAATTGTCGAGGGACTCATCATGAATGGCAGCATTTGTAAATAGTGGAAACGGTTAACGTTTTGAGTACAGCGTTCCGTGTTTAGAATGTTTGTGGGCGGCACGGTGGCACAGTGGTTAGCTCTGCTGCCTCACAGCGCCAGAGACCCGGGTTCAATTCCCGCCTCAGGCGACTGACTGTGTGGAGTTTTCACGTTCTCCCTGTGTCTGCGTGGGTTTCCTCCGGGTGCTCCGGTTTCCTCCCACAATCCAAAGATGTGCAGGTCAGGTGAATTGGCCATGCTAAATTGCCCGTAGTGTTAGGTAAGGGGTAAATGTAGGGTTATGGGTGGGTTACGCTTCGGCAGGTCGGTGTGGACTTGTTGGGCCGAAGGGCCTGTTTCCACACTGTAATCTAATCTAATCTAAAAGTACTTTTACGAAATTTTCTCTGCTTGTGTTGTGAAATAAATGACGAATAACCTAAGGGGCAACGTTTTCACGTAGAGGATGGTGCGCATATGGAATGGGCTGCCAGATGAAGCGATGCAGGCTCGTACAATGGTTAGCTCTGAGCTAAGGTTGGTATAGTTCCATTAAGAGCTCAAAGTAAGTGTTTTAAGGGATATGAGTAAACTGCAACCTAAAAGGAGCATCACCAGAAACTTTGCAAAAAAAATCAAAGTGATGCAAATTATTGTAATGCAAACAGAATGTGCATGGAGAAATTCAATTATTTCTTGCACAACCCGTGGAGAGTTAAAAAAAAGCCTTGAGACCAATTACTTCATTTCAATGGATTTCTAATCAACCATTTCCACTCGGTGAGAAAGAAAAAAAAACTTTCTCGTGTTTTGAGGCGTGTTCTAACTCTGGAAAGTTATAATTAGAAATGGGGTGCAACGTTCAAAAAATGCACAATCTGTTTATCGGTTAGCTTGCATTTATCTGCTTTGAACATTGTGAATGGGTTCTCAATTGAAATGAGTTGGATGGCGAGTATGAACAGCGAACAATAAAAGCTGAGAACACTAATCACAGTGTTTTCAGAGAATAACTTCTGTAATGAATCATGTATGTGTTTGTGTAAGAGATCTTTTTGTGGACTATCAGCGTGAAAGGTTGATAATGAAACGTCAGAACACTAATGGTCCCTGGGGAAACCACTGTAAATGTAAATTCCACTGATCAGGTCGAGGTAGATCTGTCTGCAGGGAATGGACAAATTGGATGCAAGTCCAGAAGAGTGTAAACATTTGCGAAAAGTTGTGGAAGAATGAAAAGTGATATTTTTTACTCCAACATTAGTGACTGAATTATAAAGGATGTACGAATTAAAGGAATTTCAACAGAAAGAATTTCAACAAAAACTACTATGCACAAAGGTGCATCTATTGTGAGAATAATCCACCAAAATGTATTTCTCAAAGGGAATTAGAACATGATTTGAAGCATACTATAAAAAATAAGTATTGGACAGATTTATAAAGCCATTGATTCTGAGAATCATAGAGATATACAGCACGGAAAAAGACCCTTCAGTCCAAACCCTGCATGCCGACAAGATATCCGAACCTAATCTAGTCCCACCTGCCAAACCGGTCATTTATCTTTCTAGACCGTTCCTATTCATGTAGCCATCCAGATGCCTTTTAAATGTTGCAATTGTACGAGCCTGCATCGCTTCATCTGGCAGCCCATTCCATATGCGCACCATCCTCTACGTGAAAACGTTGCCCCTTAGGTCTCTTTCATCTCTCACCCAGAATCAATGCCCTTTAGTCCTGGACCTTACCTATTTACCCTGTCTATGACCCTCATGATTTTATAAACATTTATAAGAATCACCCCTCAGCCGCTGACGCTCCAGGGAAAACAGTCCAGACCGACATAGTAGGGCCTCAATCCCATCCTCTTCCTATAACCTAACTTTAAAGTCCACAGGGAAGTTACTCAGTGTTCTTGTTTTGGAGTCGAAGTGTAGAGTAATGGCAGTGCAGGCAGTGGAATGTTCCTCCTGCAGGGTGTTTGAGGTAGGCGTGACCACCAATACTCCTGCCGACTTCGTCTGCAGGAAATGCAGTCAGACCCTGATCCTCACAGAACGAGTTAGGGAACTGGAACTGGAGTTGGATGAACTGAGGATTATTCGAGAGGCTGAGAGGGTGATAGATAGAAGCTGCAGGGACATAGTTACGCCAGAGAACAGAGGTAGCTGGGTAACAGTTAGAGGTGGGAAGGGGAGGAAGCAGGCAGTGCAGGGATCCCCTGTGGTCGTTCCCCTCAACAATAAGTATACCGCTTTGGATACTGATGGGGGGGACGGCCTAGCAGGGGTAAGCTGCAGTGACCGGGTCTGTGGCGCGAGGTCTGGCTCTGAGGCTCAGAAGGGAGAGGGGGAGAGGAGGAGAGCGCCAGTTATAGGAGACTCTTTAGTTAGAGGGACGGACAGGCGGTTCTGTGGACATGGGCGAGACTCTCGGATGGTTTGTTGCCTCCCGGGTGCCAGGGTCCGAGACGTCTCGGACCGTGTCTTCAGAATCCTTAAGGGGGAGGGTGTGCAGCCAGAAGTCGTAGTGCACATTGGCACCAACGACATTGGTAGGCAGAGGGGTGCGGAGGTCATTCAAGAGCTCAAGGAGTTAGGCTGGAAGCTAAAAGCTAGGACAGACAGAGTCGTCATCTCTGGGTTGTTGCCGGTGCCACATGAAATTGAGGCATGGAATAGGGAGAGAGTGCAGTTGAACACGTGGCTGCAAGGATGGTGTAGGAGGGAGGGCTTCAGGTATTTGGACAATTGGAGTGCATTCTGGGGAATGTGGGACCTGTTCAAGCAGGACGGGTTGCAGCTGAACCAGAAGGGCACCAATATCCTGGGGGGTCGGTTTGCTAGCACTCTTCGGGGGGGAGGGGTTTCAACTAATTTGGCAGGGGGATGGGATCCGGACTTGTAGTCCAACAAGTAGGCTAGCTGTTTGTCAGGATGTCCAAGAATGTAGGGAGGCTGTGGAGAAGGCAGCACTGACAGGGAATACATGCGGACACAGAGATGGGTTCAAGTGCGTATACTTCAACGCAAGGAGTATCAGAAATAAGGTGGGTGAACTTAAGGCATGGATCGGTACCAGGGACTACGATGTTGTGGCCATCACGGAAACGTGGATAGAAGAGGGACAGGAATGGTTGTTGGAGGTTCCTGGTTACAGATGTTTCAGTAAGATTAGGGAGGGTGGTAAAAAAGGAGGGGGGGTGGCGTTGCTAATTAGAAATGGTATAACGGCTGCAGAAAGCCAGTTCGAGGGGGATCTGCCTTTGGAGGTAGTATGGGCTGAAGTCAGAAATAGGAAAGGTGCAGTCACCTTGTTGGGTGTTTACTAAAGGCCCCTCAATAGCAGCAGAGATTAGGAGAAACAGATTGGGAGGCAGATTTTGGAAAGGTGCAGAAGCCACAGGTTAGTAGTCATGGGCGATTTAAACTTCCCAAATATTGATTGGAAACTCTTATTGATCAAGTAGATTGGATGGGGCGGTGTTTGTGCAGTGTGTCCAGGAAGCTTTTCTAACTCAGTATGTAGATTGTCCGATCAGAGGGGAGGCCATATTGGATTTGGTACTTGGTAACGAACCGGGACAAGTGCTGGGCTTGTTCGTGGGTGAACATTTTGGTGATGGTGACCACAATTCGGTGACTTTCACCTTGGTTATGGAGAGAGATAGGTGCGTGCAATAGGGTAGGTTTTACAATTGGGGCAAGGGTAAATATGATGCTGTAAGACAAGATCTGAGGAGCATAAGTTGGGAGCATAGGCTGTCAGGGAAGGATGTCGGGGAAATGTGGAACTTTTTCAAGGAACAGATACGACGTGTCCTTGATATGTATGTACCTGTCAGGCAGGAAAGAGATGGTCGTGTGAGGGAACCTTGGTTGACGAGGGAGGTTGAATGTCTTGTAAAGAGGAAGAAGGAGACTTACATAAGGTTGAGGAAACAGGGTTCAGACAGAGAAGTGGAGGGATATTCAGCCTGGAGCCCAGTTACAAGTGGAGTTCCGCAGGGATCAGTTCTGGGTCCTCTGCTGTTTGTAAGTTTTATTAATGACTTGGATGAGGGAGTCGAAGGGTGGGTCAGTAAATTTGCAGACGATACGAAGATTGGTGCAGTTGTGGATAGTGAGGAGGGCTGTTGTCGGCTGCAAAGGGACTTAGATATGATGCAGAGCTGGGCTGAGGAGTGGCAGATGGAGTTCAACCCTGCCAAGTGTGAGGTTGTCCATTTTGGAAAGACAAATAAGAATGCAGATACAGGGTTAACGGGTAGGGTTCTTAGTAAGGTGGAGGAACAGAGGGATCTTGGGGTCTATGTTCATAGGTCTTTGAAAGTTGCCACTCAGGTGGCGAGAGCTTGTAAGAAGGCCTATGGTGTATTAGCGTTCATTAGCAGAGGGATTGAATTCAAGAGTCGTGAAGTGATGTTGCAGCTGTACAGGACTTTGGTTAGGCCACATTTGGAGTACTGTGTGCAGTTCTGGTCGCCTCACTTTAGGAAAGATGTGGAAGCTTTGGAGAGGGTGCAGAGAAGATTTACCAGGATGTTGCCTGGAATGGAGAATAGGTCGTACGATGATAGGTTGAGTGTGCTAGGCCTTTTCTCGTTGGAACGGCGAAGGATGAGGGGTGACTTGATAGAGGTTTATAAGATGATCAGAGGAATAGATAGAGTAGACAGTCAGAAACTTTTTCCCCGGGTACAACAGAGTGTTACAAGGGGACATAAATTTAAGTTGAAGGGTGGAAGGTATAGGGGAGATGTCAGGGGTGGGATCTTTACCCAGAGAGTGGTGGGGGCATGGAATGCGCTGCCTGTGCGAGTGGCAGAGTCAGAATGATTGGTGACCTTTAAGCGGCAATTGGATAGGTTCATGGATGGGTGCTTAAGCTAGGACAAATGTTCGGCACAACAACGTGGGCCGAAGAGCCTATTCTGTGCTGTATTGTTCTATGTTCTATGTTCTATGTTCTATGTTCTACTCCACCTCTCCCTTTAGCTCAAACTCTTCCACCCTGGCAATATGGTTGGAAATCATTTCTGACACCTTTCAAATTTCACAGCAATCTGCCGATAGGAAGGAGAACAGAAGTGCATACAATATTCCAAAATTGGCTTAACCAACGTCCTGACCAGCTGCAGTATGACCTCCCAGCACCTGTACTCAATACTCTGACCAATAAAGCAAAGCATGCCAAAAGCCTTCTTCTCTATTCTAACTAACTGCAACTCCACTTTCAAGGACCTGTGAAACTGCACTCCAAGGTCTCTGTGTTCAGCAACACTTCCCAGCACCTTACCATTAAGAGTATTATTCCTGCAAAGATTTGCTTTCCCAAAATGCAGCACCTCGCATTTATCTATGCTAAACTCCACCTGCCACTCCTCAGTCCATTGGCTCATCTGATCAATGTCCGGTTGTAATCTGAGGTAAACTTCTTCTCTGTCCAATTTTGGTGTCATCTGCAAACTTACTAACTATACATCTTAAGCTCACATCCAAATCATTTATATAAATGACAAAAAGTAGTGGACCCAACACCGATGCTTGTGGCACTCCACTGGTCACAGGCCTACAATCTGAAAAGCAACCCTTCATCAGCACCCTCTGTCTTTTACCTTTGAGCCAGTTCTGTACCAAATATCTAGATCTCCATGCATTCCATGATATCTCACCTTTCTAACCAATCTCCCGTCAGGAACCTATCAAACACTTTACTGAAGACAGTCTAGATTACGTCTACCGATCTGCTTTCATCAATCCTCTTTGGTACTTCTTCAAAAAATTCAATCAATTTTGTGAGACATGATTTCCAGCGCACAAAGCCATGTTGACTATCCCTAATCAGTCCTTGCCTTTCCAAATACATGTACAACCTATCCCTCAGGATTTACTCCATCTTGCCCACTACTTACGTCAGGTTCACTGATCTATAGTTCCCTGGCTTGTCTTACCACATTTCCTAAATAGTGGCACCCCGTTAGCCAACCTCTCGTCTTCTGGCACCACACCTGTGACTAACGATAATAAAAATATCTCAGCAAGAAGCCCTGCAATTACTTCCTGATCAGGTGCTGGTGATTTATCCACTTTGATGCGATTCAAGACACCCAGCATTTCCTCCTCTGTTATATGCATATGATTCAAGATGTCACCATCTATTTCCCAACATTCTACATCTTCCATGTCCTTTTCCACCGTAAACATCCAACTCCTGCGGCTTCAGACAAAGGCCACTTTGCTGACCTTTGGGGGTCCCCATTCTCTCCATTGTTACCCTTTTGTCCTTAATGTATTTGTTTAAAACCCTTTGGATTCTCCATAACTCTAATTGCAACTGGAGCCATTCATTCATTACGGTGATTAAAGTCCACAGATACTCCTCATCGAGTATTTCTGTTTATCTCGTTACACAGAAGTTTGAAAAAAGAACTCATTCAAAACATGTACGTGTCATTGGCTGGGTGAGCAAAGAACGAAGAAAAATACAGTGCAGGAACAGGCCCTTCGGCGCAACAAGCCTGTGATAATCCAGATCCTCTATCTAAATCTGTCGCGTTTTCCCCACAGACTTGCCCAAATTACTCCAGAGTTATCCCATGCAATCCACATCCTTCCTATAATGTTGCGACCAGAAGTGCACACAACACTCCAAGTGTGGTCACACCAGCGTTTTGTAGAGGTGTGATATGACCTCATGGCTCCGAGTTCAGAATTAAATGCATTGCTGTGGGTCTGTAATCAAAGAGTGGATATCTGACACCTTTCTTAAAGTGCAAATTGAAACGTTGCTTTTATTTGAAACAGTGCTCATTCTTTCACGGTGTTCCACAATTGTCTCAATGAGGTCAAATTCCCCGAACAGAATTCTGCTGAACAAGGTGTACTGGACCTTAATAGCTCTCCACTAATACCTTCAGGCCTGCTAATGTTTGCAGCATTCTTTGTTTCACTTCGCCATGCATTTCAGAAGTACTAATATTATCACTTGCATGAACAAAGATGTCAATGAATATACAGTAAGATAAAAAAATCTATAGACAGTACGATTGCAAGACCATAAAACGTCGAACATTAAACATGACAGCGCATTACAAGCCCGCGACCCTCAATGATGCGTCGGCCTGTGAAAACAATCTGAAGCCCATCGAAGGTAAACTATTCAACTTTCATCCATATGTTTATCCAATGACCATTTAAATACCCGTAATTTTGCCAAGATTTTTTCTGTTGCAGGCTGGGTATTCCACACCCCTACTACCCTCTGAGTAAAGAAACTATGTCTGACATCTGTCCTGTATCTTTCATCTCTCACTTCAAAACAATGCTCCCTCGTGTGAGCCACAATCATCCGAGGAAAAAGGCTTTCACAGATAAACTTTCCTCACGCTCTGATTGTCTTACCAGGAAAGGCTGACGGACGTGAGGCAGTTTTCGTTAGAGACAAGAAGGTTGTGAGGTGAATTAATTGAGACATTTTAGACAACTTCTCAGCAACCCCACCAACCTTGGTGGCAATTTTCAGGGATCTATGCACATTGTCACCAAGATCTCTCTGCTCATCATTGAAACCAAGAATCGAACGATTATTCCAATACTCTGTATTCCTGTTGCTCCTTCTAATGTGAATCACTTCACACTTTTCTGCATTAAACTTCATTTGCCACCTCTTAGACCAGCTCTGCAGTCTATCTATGTCCTTTTGTAACCTGCAACATCCTTTGGCACTATCCACAACTCCATCGATCTTAGTGTCCTCTGCACGTTAGCAACTCAACCTTCTCCGTACCCATCCAGGTCGTTTATTTAAAAAATGACAAACAGCATTTGTCGTGAAACAGATCCTTGCAGTACACCACTAGTAACTGAACTTCACAATGCACATCTCCCATCAATCACCATCCTCCATCTTATTTCAGCTCGCCAATATCTGATCCAAACCAGCAAATCATTCTCAATCCCATACCTCCGTATTTTGTGCAATAGCCGACCGTGGGGAACCCTATCAAACACTTACTGAAATCCATATGCACCATACTAACCGCTTGACCCTCATCCACCAGCTTGGTCACCTCCTCAAAGAACTCAATAAGGCTTGTAAGGCACTACCTAGCCTTCACAATACCGTATTGCCTACCTCTAATAAACGTATTCCTTCCTATATGATTATAAGTCATTTCTCTTGACAACTTTTCCAAGACTTCACATACAAACGAAGTAACGCTCACTGCTATAAAACTATCAGGGTTGCCTCTACTCCCCTTCTTGATGAAAGGAACAATATTTGCGATCCTCCAGAATTCTAGCACTGTTCCTGTAGACAATAACTACATACAGGTCAAAGGCAAAGGTTCTGCAATGTACTCCCTGGCTTTCCAGAGACTCCTAAGATAATTACCATCCGGCCTAGGTGACTTATTTATTTTCACAATTTTCAGAATTACTAACACCTCGTTTTTTTGTGAAACTCAATCCCATCTAGTCAAGTAGCCTCTCCTCGACAAAAACGTATTTTTCCAGTGTGAATACTGAAGAAAAATATTCATTAAGCACTTCTCCTATCTTCTCTGACTCCAGGCACAACTTTCCACGATTGTTCCTGATTGCACCTAAACTTACTCTAGTCCATCTTGTATTCGTGACATATCGAAAGAAAGCTTTAGAGTTTTCATTGGACGTAGCTGCCATGTCCACTCCTAGCTATTCTTAGTTGTCTCTTCGGGTCCTTCCTGGCTAACGTATAACTCTCAATTACCCGAACTGAGCCTTCACGTCTCATCCTTACCCGAACTGAGCCTTCTTATTCCTCATGATGAGTTTCAACTTGTTTAGTAAACAACGGCTCCCTCGCTCGAACCCTTGCAATCTACCTGACAGGTACATACCTATCCATGACTTGCATTAGCTGTACCTTGAACAAGCTTCACAATTAAATTCTGCCCATCCCCTGCAGTTCCCCGCCCCCTTCCTATTCATCCTAATCCTTTCCAAATCATTCATAATTGCATTTCCCCAGCTATGCCTCTTGCCCTGCATTATATAACTATCCCTTTCCATCGATAAACTGAACATAACTGAATTGTGGTCTCCAACACCAAAGTTCTCACCTAACCCCAAATCTGACACCTGTCCTGATTCATTACCCAGTATCAAATCCATTGCAGCCTCGCGCCTTGTTGACCTGCCTACACACTGTGACAGAAAACCGGCATGCACACATTGGACAAAAATAACTGACATATTTAAAGTACTCGGACTATAGTATTTCCAAGTGATATTTGGCAAATTAAAGCCCGCCCCCCACTCTGCTGCTGTCGCTTCTATCCAGAATTATCTTTGCTATCTTTTCCTCTGCATCTCTGGAACTATTCCGAGGTCTGTAGAAAACTCCCAATGGGTGACCTTTCCTTCGCTGTTTCTATCCTTAGCCCATACTACCTCAGTAGATGTTTCCTCAAACGTCCTTTCTGCCACGTAGTGCTGTCCTTCACTAAGACTGCCACACCTCCCCCTCTTTAACCTCATTACCTGTTCTTGCTGAGATATAAAGGCCCTGGAACCTGCAGTAATCATTCTTGTCCCTGGTCTATCCATGTCTCGTTGCCTTGACAGCTACATCAGAAAGAAATTCCAGATTGGCATCTTGTTAGAGACGAAAATCCACCAAATCTCAGAATTAAATGACTGCAGTTGACTGCAGTTCTGCTCCTGCTGACGGCCCACGGTGCCTCATAGGTGTCCTGTTTTTATTTGCTTGATCCTCGATACATATGCCCTACTTCGCCAGATGTAGCAACATGTAACTCAATGGGAACTAACTTTACAATGAATGGGACTTCATCTCTGTCAGGATTGTGTGCTGGTCACTCATTATTTTCAATAGTCTTGGTCTTTTATGCCTCAGCCTGCCCAGTCCGTGGTTGTCCTGTGGAGACACACTTGGCAATGGATATTGCAATATCAATCAATGTTACTTTGTCTAAATGCTTGACCCTCACTATATTCATCATTTTGCTTTCATCTTTGACGATTACTGATTTATTAATGAGGAGTCGTGGGTAGGGCTGCAGGCATCCATCAGCAGGATAATTCATGGACTGTCCTTTACCGGTTAACACGACTTTTCTTTTGTTTGTGAAATGAATAATGTGGAATCCCAAGATAAATTCTTTCCCAAATGTATGCAATAGTGCCACCACTCATGGTGGGCCTGTTCTTCCGGTGAGACAGGATATATGCAGTATGGTGGTGATGGTTCCTGAGACGTTGCCCATCATAGAAATATAGAAGTTAGGAGAAGGGCGAGGACATTCAGCCCTTCGGGCCTGCTCAGCCATTCATCACTATCGTGGCTGAACGTCCAAATCACTAGCTCAACCCTGCTTTTTACCTCATAACCTTTCATCCTATTCACCACAAGTACTGTATCTTGCCTTCACCTGAATACATTCAACTTTTTGGCATCAACTACTTCTGATCGTAATGAATTCCACGGGCACAACAGTCTTTGGGTGAAGAAATGTCCCCTTTTCTCCGTACTAAATGTGCTAACACAAAAAAATCAGCTTGTGTCCCCTGCTTCTACATGTAGCCACTGCAGCTAACCTCCTCTCTCCATATACCCTGTCTAGTCCAGTTAGAATTTTTAAAGTTTCAGTGAAATTCTACCCTCAGTCGTTGGAACAGCGAAATCAATCCTATCCTAGTTAATCTTTCCTCAGAAGTAGTTGATGCCAAAAAGTTGAATGCATTCTGCCATCCCCGGAATCAGTCTGGTAAACATTTAGTGCAGTCGACAGAACACAAGCGCATCCTTCGTCAGAAAAGAAGACAAACACTGCACAAAGTATTCGAGGCCCTGTATAACTGCAAGAACACATCTCTGCTTCTGTACTTGAAAATTCTTGCAATGAAGGCCAACATACCACTCGCCTTGTGTACTGCCTGCTGCACCTGCACACTTACCTGCAGTAACTGGTGCACAAGGAATCCAAGTCCCTCGACACCATCTCCACTTCCACTTTACAGCCAATCAGGTTGTTATCTCACTTTTTGTTTTTGCTTCCAAAATGAATAACCTCACATTCATCCAAGTTATGCTGCATCTGCAACTGATTTACACGTTCAACCAAAGTGTTCATATCCTGCTGAAGGAATTCCGCATTCTCATCACTTTTCACTCTCCCACCAGACTTGGCATATTCTGCAATCTTTGAATTGTTACTTTTCCCACATCTAAATCATTAGTACACGTTGTGAATAGCTGTGGTTCCGGCACTGATTCTTGTGCCACTCCATCAGTTTACTGCCTGCCAATTTGAATTCCTATTCTTTGTTTCCTCTCTACAAACTAGATTTCTACACATGTCAATATACTCCCCCAATCCCATGTTCTTTACTCTTGCACCATAAACTCTTGACTTTGTCAAATGTTTTCTGCTAGTCCAAATGCACCACATGGAACTGACTCCTCCTTGTCAACTCTACCAGTTACACCTTCATAGACTTCCAACTGATTTGTCAAGCATGATTTCCCCTTCACAAACCTGTGCTCACTCTGTCCAATCTTGCCACTGCTTTCTAAATGCTGCGCTATCAAGTCCTTGATCATGGATTCGCAAATTCTTCCAAGTATCAATATCCGATGTCATTCAGGGATTGTGTCGATTTCAGACTCATTCTTAATCATACAAAATGCGCACTAAAACTTATAATGGGAAAGGGGAAAATGCTTCAGAAAAGGCAGATAGGAAAGTAATCAATCCGAACATAGTTAAAAATCACACGTTTGATTCCAAGTTTATATGGAACAACTAGCGTTCGGAGCACAACTCAGTCATCAGGTGCTTGTAGAGGTTAAGGTCATGCTCACAGAATTTATAGAAAAAGAAGGCCATTGTCATTGAAATGTGATACAATAAACAGTTTTAGATTAAAGCTTTCATCTTTTATCATGGGATATGTTTGTTTCTGATCTTTGCTATTCTGAACATACGTTATTTGCACAAAGATCGAACTTCCCACGATCTCTGCTATCTCGCGCTGAGGGCATGATTATGGATGCTCCTGGATGGGTAGCTGAACAAACAGGTCTTTTTCTTCCATCGGAAACTGTGTGGACCTCGTGACAGAACAAAAGCATACCTGCCTGCTCCGAATTTGCCACTTATAATAGAGCAATTCCTCACATCTCGAGGAATACACATCATGGCAGTGGTCATTGTCATTCTCCACTCCGCCAAAGTTGGGGACTTTGACAGAAAATCTCATTATTCCTCTTGAGATGAATGAAATGGAGGCAGAAAGATGATCTGAACGTCAGGATAGACCTCGATAAATATCTTGCCCTAATTTACCAATAAGCATACCACAGCTCAGATTGCACACAATAAGTTTTGGTAGAGCTTAGAAACAGTAAGGAGAAGCACAAGTTGTTTGGATTTGTGTACTGAAGTCAAAAATGCCTCCAGGTTTTGCACATGACATGAACGGTAAATTAGACTTGGAAGGAGAAAAATGTCTCATGGAATTCAGCAAGTCTGATAGCATCTGTGAGAAGAAACCAGCTGATATTTCAATTCTAGAGAATTTGATTAGTCGAGCTTTTGTTCCTGATCTTCAACATGCGTAGATTTTATTTTTATTTTAGATATGCAAGTTTTACACGTACTGCGGTATCAATGCATTATTTATTTGAAAAAAGAGGGGAAGGGGTGAAGGGAGAAGTGTAGGAGATGGGTAGTCACAGCTGAAGGTCCTGTCCAACGGAGCAGAATTGTGAATGCAATCCAAAATAGCATGGACATGTGGAAGTGTGGATGCTGTCCGAAATAACCATGTGCATTGTCCAAAACAACAATGGCGTTCAGAAGCGGGAACACAGTCCGGTGAAGCTTCCTCTGGCTGAAGAGAATTGTTATCGGAGACAGTAATTTCCACAGTTAGAAACTTGGCTTCATGCCCATGACAATCAGGTAAGTTCATAAAGTGCCTCAAGGAAATTCCAGTGGGAAAAAGAAAAGTTGTTACTTCGTTAACTGAAGAAGGAAAATACTGGTCCCAACATATTCAAATGTTTTTGATTAATTGTCGTTGCATATTATAAACGTAAGTGTTTTGATATTGCAAGTGCAACTAATGAACAAACGTTACGGAACTAGCTGAATTCCTTTCGACCAATAGATATAGATAACAGAGAAATGTTCGCAGACCATCAGCAAAGGGATACTGAATGACAAATGATGTATACAAGTATGACTGGAGGGCATTTGACCAGTAGAATAAATCATGGACAGAATGACGAAAAATGGGGGGTATTAGCAGATAACTTCGTGAAAGAGCATTAGAGGACAACAGCATTGTAAGGAGACAATATTGTAATATTACATAGTCGTTATCACATCCGGAAAATGATCAAACTGCACCCATAGTACGATACAGCTAGTAAGTGTTTGGACAGGCGCATAACGTATAGAGGGGAAGTGGCAAGAGCTGACGTCAATTTTGCATATAAGTTTTGTAACGCGGACTATGTACATATACCATTCTTTATTGGAAGCGGAGGGGGAATGTCTTACAGCCTGTGTACACTGGTCTCTCCCACACTGCGTTGGTCAGGAGCTCCAAATAAAGTTCAAATTTTGCTGCTGAACACAGCACTTAACATTACTATTGAAAATGTCTCCTACACAATAGAACATAAGATGGACATTTAGAAATCGGAATAATTTCAAAAATAGCAGGGAGCACTTTGAAGTTTGAATACTGTACGAAATTAAAGCGACAACTTAATGTGTAAGAATTGTAATGTCAATATTATCTAAAATAACAGGAACATGTGGAAATGTCTGTCTTAAAATGTACGGAACTTTGGAACTTGGAATGCTGTCTGAAATAACAGGGATCATGTGGAAGTTGGAATACTTATCAAATTAACAGGAATATGTGGAGGTTGGAAGATTGTCTAAATAGCAACGACATACTGAAGGTTGAATCCTGCCAAAAAGAAAGTGAGCATATGAAAATGGAAATACAGTCTTAAATAATAGGAAAACGTGGGTATCGCAACGCCATGTAAATTAAAAGGGGTATCAGGAAAAAAAATTGAGATGCACTCAGAAACGACTGAAAGACTTCTATGTGGGAATACGCTCGAAAGTCACAGGAACATATGGAAATGGGAATAGTATCTCACATAACACGAAATATGTGGAAGCTTGCTTATCCCCAAAATAGGAATTTGGAATTCCGCACAATATTATAGAGACCATGTGGAATTTTGAAGACATTCCAAAAGAATAGGGATTATGTAGAAGCTTGAAAACTGTGGGGAGGTTGTGATTTTGAGAAATTATTTTCTCTGTTTTTTTTAAGGTTGGTTCGAAGACAAAGCGACGAGAAGGCGACTACAACGACACGAGTCAACAGGCTAGGAGGTCTGGAGTTGTTTAATAGTCTGAATGGATGTTGCCAGATCTCACAGATCAGGATTTCTGGGTTTTAGGTTTTTCAGTGTAGCTTTCAGTGGTTGCCAACAAGACTGGAAGTTTCAGAGAAGATCTCCTGGGTACTACTCTTTGAAATTTCTATGAATTTATTTTTTTCCTCCTAGATGGGCAAAATCATGTGTGAATCCATTTCTGAATTTTCCTTTTCTGCCGAGGACTGTGTGCAAGGGATTTTATGTGTACTGGAACAGTCTTTTTATTTTTATTACAGTTACTGTGTATCGCTTATTCTGCTAAGTTTTCCAAACCTTGTAACTAAATTCTGCTGTCTTTGTTTATACATTAACAATAGCATCTAAATAAATTTCGCTTTTCCGATTGGTTTTGCTGTGACTTTCCTTTCCGAATGTATATCTACAGAAACGTTGCGTGGCATGACTAAACGAGCTTCCAGCTCACTTTCGCATGCAGGGTACACAACCAATACTGAATGACATTGTCCTCTTTCTCCATCTCAGCCTTCTCCCACTTCCATTCGATGTATCTCTCCTGGTGACTGAACTCCAATTCAGAAGCATATTTGGAAGCAGACCTCGAGAATTTACCCACAGTGATCTACCTACCCAGTGTCCAGAACGGCCATAATTTCATTTATTCTGTCCATGTTGTGCTTGGCTTTCTTTCCATTATTAACTGCAGGATACCCTGTGTTGTCATCTAAAAGCATTCATTCACCAGGTAGCTCATAGCGCAGCAAAAAATAGTCAGTGGATGCTGAGAGCTGTACTGTCCTTCATGGTTTTTTGTAATGGTAGAGCCAGGTACTGCAAATGAAGGAATGAAATATCCATCTCTCCTCAAATGACCTCCACAACTTTGTTGTGGAAGAATCACTCAATGTTCTGTAAATAAAGACAAGAGACACAGAAAATCCCTCACGAAGTTAAACAGTCATCTTGCAAAATCAAAGCTGTGGCAGCCAGAAAAATGACTGCGCACAATTTCTTTGTTCTCCTCCAGTTTATACAATTTGTTGTACTCGCGCCTATCGGCTAATATTAGCATAGCCAATTGTGCTGGCTTGCTGTATCTTTCTAAACTAATCATCGTCTGCCACACTGGTTCGCTCCATCACACTTAGCCTATCACATTACAACACCAACATCTTCCACAGTAGCTAACGTCCCAGTGATTGAACTATTCTTCACAATGCACTACCACTACCTGGATGCTGTAACATGATCCCGGACATACGTTGCAACATTAAGTTAACTACATGACTGCCATAATAACTTCCATACATTCAGAAAGGCATTTTCAGGTTATTCATTCTCCTTAGGAACAAAATTCATTCGACTTGCTTCAGAATGAAGCATGCTTATAATCAATTCGTTCAAGTGTGCAATAATTGTTCACACAACACAAGCGGCGCTCGCAAAGTCAGCATTTATTCCTGAACCTTAATTATTCATAGGGCTCTTAAGAGTGAACCGCATTCCTGTGAGTCTGGACTCAAATATAAACCAGACCAAGTAAGGATAACAGGTTTCTTTTCCTGAAGGACATTTTGAAAGTCGACATTCTTTCCATGAAAAATGCTCCAGCCCTGCTACCCACAAACAGAATGTTGATCAACAATATTTCATAGTTGACATTATACTGCTTGAATATGATTCAAATTTTATCATTCGCCATGGTGAGATACAAAGACAGGCCCTCAGATAATGAGCTTGGTGGTACTGGATTTTGTGTCCAGTAATAGTCGCACCAATCCAACACATGTTCCACGAATGAGCCGTCCAGTTCAATTCTGCAACGTTTTGTGCTGTTTTCTTTAATTTGGAAAAGATGGAGACAGCATCGTGTATCCTTCAGAGTATCAGATTCAATGAATATCCACGAATGACCTATCCTGGACCACATACAACATTACACACTATAGCGCAACGGCCCTTCGACCGTTGATGTTGCGCCAAATCATGGAACCAATCTGAAGCCTATCTCTCTAACGCTATTCCATTCTCATCTATATGGTAATGCAATTACCATTTAAAGTTGGCGAGTCTACTACTGCTGCAGGCAATGTGTTTATGCCCTTACTACTCTCTGAGTGAAGAAACTACCTCTGACATCTGAAATATATCTATTACCCTTCTATTTGAAGCTATTACTCCTCGTGCTAGCATTAATATCTGAAGAAAAAGGCTCTCACTGCCCACTTTATCTCACTCTCTGATCATCTTTTATGTTTCAATTCAGTCACGTCTCCACCTTCTTGTCTCTAACGAAAATAGCCTCAGGTCCCTCAGCCTTTCCTCATAATACCTTCCCTCCATACCAGGCAACATCCTATCAAATCTCCTCTGAACCCTTTCCAAAGCCTCCAGAACCTTCCTATAGTGTAGTGACCAGAACTATATACAATACTTCAAATTCCGCCACATCAGAGTTTTGTAAAACTGCAGAATGACCTCGTGGCTCCAAACTAAATCCCTCCACCAATGAAAGCTAACAGACCGTATGCCTTCTTAACAATCCTATTAACCTGGGTGGCCACTTTCAGGGATCTATGTACACGGACACCGAGATTTCTCTGCTCATCTAAACTAGCAAGAATCATACCATTAGCCCAGTGCACATTTTTCCTGTTGCTCCGTTCAAACTGAAACACCTAACACCGTTCTACTTTCAATTCCATTTTCCATCTCTCAGCGCAGCTCTGCAGCTTATATATGTCCCTTTATAATCTGCAGCATCCTTCAGCACTATCCACAACTCCACTGACATTAGTGTCATCAGCAAATTTACTAACCCATATTTCTACGCCCTCATCTCTGTCGCTTATAGAAATGACAAACAGCAATGGCCCCAAAACAGATCCTTGCGGTACACCACGAGTAACTGAACTCCAGGATGAACATTTCCCATCAACCACCACCTCCGTCTTCTTTCAGCTAGCGAATTTCTCATCCAAGCCGTTAAATCACCCTCCATTCCTTGCCTCCTCTTGTTTTTTTGCGATAACCTACCCTGGGGAAACTTATCACATGCCCTACTGCAATCCGTATGTATGAGATAAACTGCTTCACCCTCATCCACCTGTTTGGTCACCATCTAAAAGAATTCAACGGTTTATGAGGCACGACCTACCTTTCACAAAACCGTGTTGACTATCCCTAATGAACTTCTTCCTCTCGAGTTCGAAATACGTCCTATCTTATAACCTTTTCCAATATTTTGCCCTCCACCAAAGTAAGGCTTGCTGGTATATAATTAAAATGATTGTCGTTACTCCTCATTTGCTGTTTTATTAGATTAGATTAGATTACTTACAGTGTGGAAACAGGCCCTTCGGCCCAACAAATCCACACCGACCCGCCGAAGCATATACCATACCATACTCCTACATTTACCCCTTCACCTAACACTACGGGCAATTTAGCATGGCCAATTCACCTAACCTGCAGATTTTTTTTTTGGATTGTGGGATGAAACCGGAGCACCCGGAGGAAACCCACGCAGACACGGGGATAATGTGCAAACTCCACACAGAGAGTCGCCTGAGGCGGGAGTTGAACCTGGGTCTCTGGCGCTGTGAGGCAGCGGTGTTGTCAAGTCTTCTGGCACTACTCCTTTATACTGTGACGACAAAAAGATCAAAACCGAAAGCTCTGTAATATCCTCTCTGGCTTCCCAGAGAATCATAGGATTAATCCCATCGGACCAGGGGACTTATCTATTTTCGCACTTTCCAGAATTGCTAACACTTCCTCCTTGTGAAACTCAATCGCGTCTAGTCTTGTAGTCTGTATTTCCCACAACAACATTGCCTTCCAGCAGTATGAATACTGAGGAAAAATTTTCATTTAGCGTATTCCCATCTCCTCTGAGTCCACGCACAACTTCTTACTGCTATCTTTGGTTGGCCCTAATTTTGCGCTTGTCTTTCTTTCATTCCTGATCTATCTTTGGAAAGTTTTAGGGTTTTCCTTGATTCTATCAACCAACGACATCCGATGACCCCTCCTGGCTCTACTTGGCTCTTTCTTTAGGTCTGTCCTGGCTAAGTTGTAACTCTCCATCATCTCAACTGTGCATTCACGAATAATTTAACTTTCTTTAGATTGCTTACAGTGTTGAAACAGGCCCTTCGGTCCAACAAGCCCACACCGACCCTCCGAAGAGGCAACACACCCAGAACCATTCCCATACATTTACCCCTGCACTTAACACTATGGGCAATTTAGCACAGCCAATTCGCCTAACCTGCACATCTTTGGGCTGTGGGAGGAAACCGGAGCAAACACACGCAGGCACAGGTAGAATGTGCAAACTCCACACAGACAGTTGCCCGCGGTGGGAATTGAACCCGGGTCTCTGGCGCTGTGATGCAGCAGTGCTAACCACTGTCCCACTGTGTCTAATTGCCACATAAGTCTTCATCTTCTTATTGACAAGAGTTTCAACTTCTTTCGAATAAAGTGGCTCCCTCGCTCGACCACTTCATTCCTGCCTGACAAGTATGTATCTACCAAGGACACGCAGTAGATGTTCCTTGAATAAACTTCACATTCAAATTATGCCATTCCCTCCAGTTTCCTTTCACCTCCTAGGCATCCTAATTCTTAGCTAGTCGCATCACAATTGCCTTTCTCCCAGCAATAATTCGTGCCCTGCGTTACAATAATGTCCCTTCCCATCACTAAAGTAAACATATTTGAATTGTCATCTCTATCACCAAAGTACTCACCTAACGCCAAATCTAACACATGGCCCGGTTCATTATCCACCACCAAATTCAATGGGGCCTCACCCCTTTTGGTTTGTCCACGTACTGTGTCAGAAAACCG
This sequence comes from Chiloscyllium plagiosum, assembly GCF_037043375.1. Taxonomy (NCBI): domain Eukaryota; kingdom Metazoa; phylum Chordata; class Chondrichthyes; order Orectolobiformes; family Hemiscylliidae; genus Chiloscyllium; species Chiloscyllium plagiosum. The sequence continues at coordinate 36,616,079 of NW_028270179.1, forward strand.
CCCTACACACATTGGACAAAAAATGACCCAACTAAAGTACTCGAACTATAGTATTTCCAAATGATATTTAGCAAGTTAAAGTCCTCCATAATAACTACTCTGTTACTATCGCTCCTATCCAGAATTTTCTTTGCTATATTTTCCTCTGCATCTCTGGAACTATTCCGAGGTCCATAGAAAACTCCCACAGGGTGACCATTACTTCCCTGTTTCTATCCATGTTTCTATCCCTGTTTCTATGTGGGCGGCACGGTGGCACAGTGGTTAGCACTGCTGCCTCGCAGCGCCAGAGACCCGGGTTCAATTCCCGACTCAGGCGACTGACTGTGTGGAGTTTGCACGTTCTCCCCGTGTCTGCGTGGGTTTCCTCCGGGGGCTCCGGTTTCCTCCCACAGTCCAAAGATGTGCAAGTCAGGTGAATTGGCCATGCTAAATTGCCCGTAGTGTTGGGTAAATGTAGGGGTATGGGTGGGTTACGCTTCGGCGGGTCGGTGTGGACTTGTTGGGCCGAAGGGCCTGTTTCCACACTGTAAGTAATCTAATCTAATCTAATCTAATCCACAGCCCATTCAATATTCAGAAAGTTAAAGCCCCCATAACAGCTACACACTTACTCTCGCTCCACAACTATCTTCGCTATTGGTTCCTCGACATCTCTGAAAATATTTTGAGGCAGATAGAAAACTCCCAACGTTTCTACTCTCAGCCCATACTACCTCAAGAGACGAGTGATCATCAAACGTCCTTTCTATCATCGTACTACTGTCCTTAATTAACAATGCCAGACCTCTGCCTCTTTTACATCTCTCTCTGTTTGTACTGAAACATTTAAATCCAGGAACCTTCAACAACCATTCCTGTCCTTGCTCTACCCATGTCTCTGAAATGTCTCCAACATCGAAGTCCCAGGTACCAACCCACGCTGCAAATTTACCCATATTATTCTGGATACTCCTGGTGTTGAATTAGACACCCTTCAAACCATCTTCCTCCTTGCTGCTGTACTCTTGCCACCTTTAAAACTCATTTATGACGTCAATGCTCTCACACTCTTGTATGCTGGAGTAACAGTGTAAGTTCCCATCCTTCTGCTGAATTATTTCAAACCCTCACGAAGGGCATTAATAAATCCACGGGTGAGAGACACTGTCTAAGTACTGTTTTAGGTAATGCAACCACCCAAATATATTACTTAATTTTTCTCAGCAGTCCCGTGATGGCTCATTCTCAGCGTGCGCTCCACCTATTCACAAGTTAAGCTTTTAACTCAGTGATTCACCTATCTGTCAGCCCCCTTGGTCGACCCGAACCCACTTCCTCCTGCTGAAACAAAAATGGAGGGCCCCCACATTGGACATAATTTTTTTAAATCAATGATTCATCTTCCTGTCAGCCCCCTTGATGGAGCTTTTGCTGATGTTGAATCAAAAGTAGAGGACCCCGACGCTAAAGGTAAGTTATTAAGTCAGTGATTCACCTCCCTTTCAGCCCTTGGTCTACGTTACCGCCCTTCCCGCTGCTGAAATATCATAGCTGCAATCGACAGTTTGCAAGCCCCGCAACACACCCCCACCACCACATGAAATATGCTATGTTCATTGTATCAGTGGCTGAGACAAATCTTGTCTTCACAATTCATCTGTTAATCGCATTTTGTTTGGTGAAATCCGCGGCTCCTGATTGCCAGCATCAATGAACTTCTCATGTCTCTTTTCGCTGTTGTGCCTTGATTGACAATTAAGAGCAAGGGTGTGCACAGTTGGAGGATGTGAAAAAAGATGAAATCGAGTTGCTCGATAAACGCATGTTGTTTCTCAGTTATTGCCATCATGATATTTAATAATTCCTGCACATAAATATCCATATGAGGTTGGGCCTGAAGCGATTTGCAGTTTCTATCATCTGGGGCCACATTGGTTGTGCACACCTCAATTGGCCTTAACACACTGCTTTACAATCATGATTAAGGCTGTTCACTTAGTTGCTCAAATTCTGTGGCATATATCTGATTTCAGATTGTGACCACTATGAATATATTGCAATTGGGAGGCAATGTTCAGAAATGTTCGATGCATAATTATAGGTATTAGCTCCAAAATTGCCAACTTCATTGCATCACAGTTTAGAGTCCTTACTATATGCACCCCTACCACCTCTCGGAAATGTAACAAAAAGTTTACAATCGACAGCACCTTCCAAACACTTGGTCAATTTAATCAAGAATAACAGCCATGGTGGAGACATAGGACTCCACTCCATATCAAATTTGTCCTCCAAGCCACTCTCCACGCTGACTTGTAAATTTATTGACCATTTCTTCTCTCTCACCGGGTCAGAATCCTGGAATTTCTTCCCTGACATTTTATTATCAGATTATCTATGGCAGTGGCTCAAGAAGGAACTCACCACCAATCTTCAGCTTCTAATTTTCTCCTAGGGTTAGGAGAAAATTGGCAGGCTGGCTTGAGACGCCTTCGTCCCATAAACGAACAGGAATGAGAGTTAGTGAAGACAATAGTGCAGTGGTTGCAGACAGACCCTATCTCTGTGATCTCCTCTTCTCTCTCCATCGTCTGCCACCCCCCAGGTCTTGTTGCACCCCACTGAAGAATTATCCTTCCTTTGGCAATATCAGCAACAAAACACGGCAGTGGTCGCTGTCTCTTTGTTTTTGTCTCTTTACTGTTTCAGGACGCTTCTCCCTCCACGTTTTCTTTAGTTTCCCTTATCTCTTCACACACTCTCTCCCTCGAATAATTACTAATGCTCATATTCCATGCGTGATTTTTGTAAAAAGATCTAAAATAGACATTTGAGTGACAATGATGAGCAAGGCAATGGACATTATGGGATAAGCGATAAACTAATAATAATAATAATAATAATAATAATAATAATAATATTGTTATTATTATTATAACTATTGTTACTATTGTTGTTGTTGTTTTACTTCGAAGCCTAATAGAGTCTGAGAGCATGGTGGCAGGTACTTTGGCCCAAACTGGTCCATGCCGAGCAAACTGTCCATCCACACGAACCCTATTTCCCTGCCCGTGGCCGAAATACTTCTAATCATTTACTACTCGTGCATTTCTCTAAATTGCTTTTAAAAGTGGCTAATGTACCCACCTCAACCACTTCCACTTCCGCAAGCAGCTTATTCCATATGCATACTACCTTTTGTTTGAAACAAAATCCCTCAGGTTCCCTTCTATTCTTTCCCCTCGAGCCTTAAACTGAAACCCCGTCGAACTCGATTCTCCAACCCCGGGATAAAGGAAGAGTCAATTCACCCTAAACATGCTATTCATGATCTTATGCGCTTATCTAAGATCCCACCCTCAGTCTCCCATCCTCTAACGAAATGATTCCCAGCTATTCTAAATTCACACTGCAATTCAGATAATGGAATCCTGACAAAATCCTTGTAAAATTCTCCGACACTCTTTCCAGTCCATGAGCATGCTTCCTTTAGCAACGTGAACAAATGTGAACACAACACTCAAATTCTGGCCTCATTAACATCCTATAGAACTGCAACATAACTTCACAACTTCTATATTCATGGTCCTGAATGATGACTTTTCCGAACGTCTTCTTCACTGATCTGTCGACCTGTGAATCCACTTTCAGAGAACCGTGAAACTGAACTCCAAGAACCCTCTGTTCCACAGCACCCCTCAGGCCATGATTTGACTTTTGAAAATGGAAGACCTCACACTTATCTATATTAAATTTCATTTCCTATTTCTCCGCCAAATTCTGCAGCTGGTCATGGTGCTTCTTTTTGCGATGACTTTCCTCGCAATCCACGACAATGCCTGTTTTAGTGTAATCTGCAAGCTTACTTATAATGCCCTGTGCATTCTCATGTAAATAATCGATATAGGTAACAAACAGCCATGGACCCAGCAATGACCTCGAGTCACAGTCCTCCAAACCGACAGGTATCCATCCACTGTTGTCCACTGCTTCCAACCGTCAGTTGTGTATCCAGTTTACCAAATGCCCCAGATTCCATGCACTATAAGTTTCCAAAACAACCTCCCATGAACAATCATATCAGTGGTCTTAAAATACGTATGCCGCCCTTGTCAACGTGCCTAGCCATTTGTACATTTGTCAGGGATGATCTCCCACACCTAAAGCCATGCTAACGACTCCTATTGCAATCTTGTCATTCCAAATGCTAGTATATTTCATCTCTTAGATCACTCTTAAGGAACTAATCTAGCACTGATGCAGGGCTTACTGGCCTACCATTCCCAAGTTTACTTTTCAGCCCTTCCTGATTGAAAACACAACATTTGCTACCCTGCAGTCTTCCAGGGCGTCATGCATGGTTAATGGTGACGCGCAAGCATCAGCCAGGGCCCTCCTAACTTCTTCTCTCGTTGCTGGCAGTATTCTTAGATATACCTGGAGATTTATTCACATTCATACATAGAACATAGAACATAGAACAATACAGCACAGAACAGGCCCTTCGGCCCACGATGTTGTGCCGAACATTTGTCCGAGCTTAAGCACCCATCCATGTACATATCCAATTGCCACTTAAAGTTCGCCAATGATTCTGACTCTGCCACTCCCATAGGCAGCGCATTCCATGCCCCCACCACTCTCTGGGTAAAGAACCTACCCCTGACATCTCCCCTATACCTTCCACCCTTCACCTTAACTTTATGTCCCCTTGTAACACTCTGTTGTACCCGGGGGAAAAGTTTCTGATTGTCTACTCTATCTATTCCCCTGATCATCTTATAAACCTCTATCAAGTCACCCCTCATCCTTCTCTGTTCCAATGAGAAAAAGCCTAGCATTCTCAAACTATCCTCGTACGACAGTGCTGGCTGTCCCTAATCCATTCCAGGCAACATCCTGGTAAATCTTCTCTGCACCCTCTCCAAAGCTTCCACATCTTTCCTAAAGTGAGGCGACCAGAACTGCACACAGTACTCCAAATGTGGCCTAACCAAAGTCCTGTACAGCTGTAACATCACTTCATGACTCTTGAATTCAATCCCTCTGCTAATGAACGCTAATACACCATAGGCCTTCTTACAAGCTCTCGCCACCTGAGTGGCAACTTTCAAAGATCTATGAACAAAGACCCCAAGATCCCTCTGCTCCTCCACCTTACGAAGAACCTTACCGTTAACCCTGTATTCCACATTCTTATTTGTCCTTCCAAAATGGACAATCTCACACTTGACAGGGTTGAACTCCATCTGCCACTCCTCAGCCCAGCTCTGCATCATATCTAAGTCCCTTTACAGCCGACAACAGCCCTCCTCACTATCCACAACTCCACCACTCTTCGTATCATCTGCAAATTTATTGACCCACCCTTCGACTCCCTCTTCCAAGTCATTAATAAAAATTACAAACAGCAGAGGACCCAGAACTGATCCCTGCAGAACTCCACTTGTGACTGGGCTCCAGGCTGAATATTTACCATCTACCACCACTCTCTGACTTCGACCGGTTAGCCAGTTTTCTATCCAATTGGCCAAATTTCCCTCTATCCCATGCCTCCTGACTTTCTGCATAAGCCTACCATGGGGAACCTTATCAAATGCCTTACTAAAATCCGCTACATCCACTGCTCTACCCTCATCCACATGCTTGGTCACCTCCTCAAAGAATTTAATAAGACTTGTGAGGCAAGACTTACCCTTCACAAATCCGTGCTGGCTGTCCCTAATCAAGCAGTGTCTTTCCAGATACTCATAAATCCTATCCCTCAGTACCCTTTCTATTACTTTGCCTACCACCGAAGTCAGATTAACTGGCCTGTAATTCCCGGGGTTATCCCTATTCCCTTTTTTGAACAGGGGCACAACATTCGCCACTCTCCAGTCCCCTGGTACCACCCCTGTTGACAGTGATGACGAAAAGATCATTGCCAACGGCTCTGCAATTTCCTCTCTTGCTTCCCACATAATCCTAGGATATATCCCGTCAGGCCCGGGGGACTTGTCTATCCTCAAGTTATTCAAAATGTCCAACACATCTTCCTTCCTAACAAGTAACTCCTCTAGCTTACCAGCCCGCTTCACACTCTCCTCTTCAACAATACGGTCCCTCTCTTTTGTAAATACTGAAGAAAAGTACTCATTCAAGACCTCTCCTATCTCTTCCGACTCAATGCACAGTCTCCCACTACTGTCCTTGATCGGACCTACCCTCGTTCTCGTCATTCTCATGTTTCTCACATATGCATAAAATACGTATGTGAGAAACATGGCCTCCCCTCTGGTCGGTTATCCTTGATCCTATCCGCCAAAGATTTTTCATGCCCTCTCTTAGCTCTCCTAATCCCTTTCTTCAGCTCCCTTCTGGCTATTCTGTACCCCTCCAATGCTCTGTCTAAACCTTGTTTCCTCAACATTATGTAAGTCCCCTTCTTCCTCTTTACAAGACATTCAACCTCCCTCGTCAACCAAGGTTCCCTCACACGACCATCTCTTTCCTGCCTAACAGGTACATACATGTCAAGGACACGTCGTATCTGTTCCTTGAAAAAGTTCCACATTTCCACGACATCCTTCCCTGACAGCCTATGCTCCCAACTTATGCTCCTCAGATCCTGGCTTACAGCATCGTATTTACCCTTCCCCCAAATGTAAAACCTACCCTGTTGCACGCACCTAGCTCTCCATAACCAAGGTAAAAGTCACAGAATTGTGAACACCATCACCAAAATGTTCACCCACTAACAAGCCCATCACTTGTCCCGGTTCGTTACCAAGTACCAAATCCAATATGGCCTCCCCTCTGATCGGACAATCTGCATCCTGAATTAGAAAAGCTTCCTGTACACACTGCACAAACACCGCCCCATCCAATCTACTTGATCTAAAGAGCTTCCAATCAATGTTTGGGAAGTTGAAATCACCCATGACTACTACCCTGTGGCTTCTGCACCTTTCCAAAATCTGTTTCCCAATCTGTTTCTCCACATCTCTGCTGCTATTGGGGGGCCGATAGTAAACACCCAACATGGTGACTGCACCTTTCCTATTTCTGACTTCAGCCCATACTACCTCCAAAGGCAGATCCCCTCGAACTGCCTTTCCGCAGCCGTTATACCATTTCTAATTAGCAACGCCACCCCCCCCCTCATTTTTTTACCACCCTCCCTAATCTTACTGATGTATTCATACATAATACATCCAAGAAAATCTCTACTGTGGTAACAACTGTCACCAAGATATCACCACTAAATTCCCAAGTTCCCAAGTCTTCATGTCTTTCTCCATGATAAACACAGAAGTGAAAAATTTACTGAGGCCCTCTCCCATCTCCTGCGGTTCCACATGCACATGTCCATTTTACTCATTAAGGGATTCTATTCTATCTCTCGTTATTCCTTTTCCTTTGTTATATTGAAAGATAGTATTTTGATTCACCCTAATCTTATCAGCCAAGGCTATCTCAAGTCCACTTTCCGTAGTCATTAAACTCTATTTGCCCGCATGTGCTTCCACGAATTTCCTCGATCCAATCTGCCCATACCTGAGTCAAGCCTCGCTCATTTGTCTATTCAATGTCTCAATATCTCTTGTAAATCAAGTTGCCCTATCCCTGCCAAAACTGTCCTATAACCTCATACCTTGAACTCTACCTTACCTCACTTTAAAGGCTTCCCACTTGCCAGTGGTCCCCTTGCTGGTAAGTAAACTACCATAATCAACGACTGAAAACTCCTGTCTAATATCATCAATATTTGCCATGCCCCAGTTCTTTACTTGAAATGTTGTATCAATTTTGTACCTCTCCATAATGATTTCAAAATTAATAGAACTATGGTCACTGGTCCCAAAGTATACCCCAACTGTTAACTTTGCCATTTGTCCTGCTTTGTTTTCCCAATAATAGATCGAGTTTTTCCTCTTCCCGAAACGGCCCCCTTTCTAATGCTTGAAGAAACTTTCCTGAAAGCACTTAGCAAATTTAATCTCACCTAAGCCCTTGAATTTATGGCAGTCCCAGCCTCTGTCAGAAAATTTAAAGTCCTAACTATGACAAGTCTATTGTTCGTGCCAATCTCCCAATCATCCTTCATATTTGATCACCTAATTCCTGGCGACTATTTGGGGTCTGGAATACAACCCCAATAACTTTACTATCCCCTTTCGATTTCGTAGTTCCAGCCAGATTGCCTAATTGGATGATCCTTCAGTTATTTCATCTCTGCTTACTGCTGTCAGACTCTTATTTATCCAGAAACTCAAGAAATATTGATTCCTATCAGTGTAGATGGTGGAATTTGGCTTATTTAAAAGAATCAAATGTCAGTTTGATCATCCACTGTTTATAAATTCTTGTTTCTGATCTCCCAGTATCTATTTGCTACCATAAAGAAATAATTCACGTTATTTTCCTGTTGTGTTCTGCCAACAGTTCATTTTTGTCAAATTATTTGAATGACAATGCCTAGTGTCCGAGTCAGAATGTTAATAAATCAACTTATTATCGAATAAAATTGTACGAAGGACCAGAGAAACACAGGATTCTCACTCACCCACCCTGCCTCCAAATTAGAAAAAAAACTGTGAAGACTTCCATCGACGTCTGCCCATCATGAACTTATTTCCATGTTTCCATCTTCTCACCGATATGATGGGAGATTGATCCATACCCTGGCTTAGTGACGGATCAATGAGATCGACTTGACAGAATCAGAGGAATCGGTGCCATATACCCACCTGGTTCCCTGAAGAAACAGAACCGAGTTGGCAGAGCTGTTTCCAAAACCACAGTGTTGTTAGGAATGTCTCTGTATGATTGAGGGAAAGCAAGCGGTAGGGAGTGAGGGAGATAAGAAGACAGGGAGAATGAGAACGAGAAGAAGAACCAATGGAAAGGGAGTAACAGAAATGACGATATTGTTACCTATATTAATTATTTACATGAGAATGCACAGGGCATTATAAGTAAGCTTGCAGATTACACTAAAACAGGCATTGTCGTGGATTGCGAGGAAAGTCATCACAAATAGAAATACCATGACCAGCTGCAGAAGTATAAAAATGCAAAAGAGGGTATCAGGACTGGAGTGAAAGTAAGACAAAGGGTGGTTGGACAGCAGAAAAAACATGGAGAGAAAAGAAGGAAGCCGAGACACAATGGACCAAGTGAAAGAGGTGAAGAGGGAGTGTAAACATTTTGAAGAGTAGAAAAGCTATAAAAACTGAGAGATACCAGGAGGCAGATAGTGCGTCAGAGAAAGTGGGCATAAAGCGAGTGAAGAAATGGAAAATCCATCGGTGAAGGAGGAGAGAGACAGAAAGAAAGAGATTTTCAGTATGAGTGGGTCAATGCGTGGGAGTGCAATATGAAGTGGGAATGTTTATTTTCAAAGGTGAAATAAAGGACGGTCTGCTATTTCAATGCAACACCTTTCTTTGTATCCGTTCCTCTGCCCTTCCCTGAGGACGAACTCTTCGGACGGCGTCTGTCTGTCCCCTGTTCAGCATCTTACGCAATGAGATGAAACGATCAGTTAGCTTTACTACTTGGCACTTTTTAACAAACAAATTTATTGAATACGAATTGAAGAATATGCAGAGTGTTTGAAGTTCTTCCCTTGTCACCGGAGTGCAGAAACATTAAATGTGCCCCATAACCAGTGTGTTGCAGGTGAACAAGCCAGCACAACCCTCACTCTGTTGCCAATGTGACAGGTTTTCTCTTTTAATGAGCAACTTTGAATTAAAATGAGAAAATCCTCATCGATTGCTTAAGTCGTGAATTTGATTAATTGATTATTTTGGTAAATAGATATTTCAGGACATTCTTGAGTTGCTGCGTAAAATTAATCTGGGACATTGCATATTTAAAGGAATCTGTGCAGCAAATCAGGATCTGCATCCTGAAGACCGATTTTGGCACAAAGTATCTAACATCCGTGGACTGATACATACAGACAGAATTGAAAAGTAACATTCACCATGACAGGATAAAATTGACTGAGGTCACAAACAAAGAGATGAAGGTTACTTTTCTTGACATTGTCTTTCTGATTCTTCCCATTTCAGCGACACCAGAGTCTCCTGTAGGCTTCACTGGCCACGAAAGAATGTCAGATATGATGTGGAGTTGAAGGTGTTGGACTGGGGTTGACAAAGTTAAACAACACAGTACACCATATTATACACTAACAGGTTACCTAACGAAGGAGCAACGCTCAAAAAGCTTGTACTTCCAAATGAAATTGAACTGTAAAAAGATGTCGTGCGATTTTTAAGTAAATCATGTGTGTGAAGGTGAAATAATTAAACAGTAAATTCAGGATGAGTGAAAGAATCGGGGTGAAAATGTATTGAAGGAACTGAATTGTGACCCAGACCCGAGAACAATTAATACTGATTTACATCTCACATAAGCAAAGCAGGTTCGCCACTTGTCCATTCGATTTGGGATACTGAAAGTGACTGAACACACTTCCAAACTCTGGCTCATTTAGATTTTAGGTCTACCACTCTCTCATATGGCATTCTCTAAATAATCATGATCATGTATAATGCTTCTCGGCGTCTATCAGTTCATTTACACATTCACGATTGAAGCTTTATTCAACAAATCCAATTCATTGATGTATGAGCCAGCATCTCCTGGCAGAATTATCCGTACATGTCTCTCGATCTGAGAAAACAGCCAATGATATAACAGATACTAAAAGGTAACAAGAGCGAGCAAGATAGAATTAAAATTAAAACTATGCACAGATGTAACAGCATTTCTGGCTACATATAAATAAATATGAATTTTCCGCATGTAACATCTATTCGGAATTGCTGCAGTATTCGTGATTACCTTGCTTCCAAATGATTTGTATAAATGATCTCGAAGCAGATGAGGGTAGTTTAGAAACTAACAAACCGATACCATGTCATTTCTTAGAAACGTACTGCCTGTGAGAAGTTGCTTGCTCGATCTATCCTCAATTACATATTGGTTATTGTAATTGATAACATTATATACTTCTGAAGCATATGATTAAGAACGGCATTCATGACCAGAATAGTAAAGGTGTGCAACTGAACATACAAGAGTGCGATGCAAGCACAAAACTGGAACACTGGAAAAAAGATAACGCTATGAAACTTCAACCGGTTTGACAGCATCTGTGGAGAGATCTTAACGTTTCAAATTTACTGACGCTTTTCCAGCACAAGTTTGTTTGGGGAATTTGAAGTCAATGAGATAAATGGGGAAAAATCAAGAAATAAGAACCATCGTTCCACCTGTGATTCACTGTAATCTTTGAGGGAAGATCAGTGCCGTCCTCACTTTGAATCTAGAACCACAGCAACGTGGTTGACTCTTAAATGCCCTCCTTTGAAATGTAAATAAACGTGCTTGTCCAGCCATTGGCATGTGCATTCTGTGAAATGATTTTATGAAATGCGAGATAATGAGACTCGCTGAATTTCACCATGGAGAACATTTGTAGATTTCAATCGCCGTTAATGAACTAATGACTATATAACTCTGTTCAAACCTACATTCGCTTTACCATGCTAGTATTTTGTAAGCATTTTGTGGCGCAATAGTTCACAATGCATAAACGTTTATGCATTAACGTTTCTGCTGAATTCGATTCTTTCCCAAATTGTTTGATGATTTTCTTTTGTTAATTCGTACATCCGCCAGCATTTTATTACTGTGGTAAGAGCAGAACTAATCACATTTCACTCTTCGAAACTTTTCCAACTTTTAAGAACTCTGTTAGACCTACACTCAGTTTTAAGTCGTTCGTTGCAGAGAGAGCCAGACAAAATTAATACAGACAAATGCAACCTCCAGATTTATCTCTCTCCTCGGTAGAATGTGGATTTTTACTCCCCTGTGAGCATTAGTGTTCTGATTTCAACGAGTTAGAAAGTGCCTCAATCGACGATAACTTTGCTTTCTTTTTTGTTTCGCAGAGCGTGAAAATCTTCAGCTGGAAATCAATTAAAGGAAAGTAATTTGTCTGAAATCATTATTTGTTTATCTCTCCATCAGTTCTGAAAGAAGTAATGAGTTCTTCTAGTACTTTCTGTTTTGTATTAGCAAATAATTTGAATCGATTTGGTTTTATCAGAATTTCTGCTGATGTTTCTTTCGGATTGCCGTTAACTCACACAAAACAGACCTGATACTAACATTATGCAAACATTAATTTACAGCATTATTCGTCGTTTATTTCACAACAGATGTAGAGAAAACGTAATACAGTTACTGAACCTTTCGGAAGAAGGGTCACTGTGACTCGAAATGATAACTGTGTTTCTTCTCTTCGCAGATGCTGCGAGACATGCTGAGTTCTTCTCAGATATTATATTTTCGTAAATTAACCGAGAACGCCTCTGTACTATTCATGATTGCAAATAGGCTGCTATTTCAATGGATGTGATACTCCAATTGTAAGAAATGTAAAACTGAAGAAGTCAGGTGTGACATCTATGGAATGCGTGTAGTCTATTACCTCCAAAGGAATTGTGTGCAAAGAGTTTTGTGAAACTTCTCATTGGTGAGTTCTATCCCATAATATGCCCACGTCTTCGAATATTCTTATTCAATGTCGAGAGAGTAAACAAGATATATCAAAATATCGGACCATTGCTTAGAACTATTGATTAATGATTTCAAATAGATGTCGTCGATCTCAGTGGCTGCAATGGAATCCTTTGTTGTTAATATGAATGCTCAACTCCATAATCATTACGTTATCTAAGGTATCTGAAGGCAGGATTTGCTGGCTTTCGTGGAGTAGGTTGTCTATTCTCAACAAAGAAATGGGGAAACGGAAAACACTACTGCCATAAAAGGTGCTATGAAAAATCCAAGGTATGTAAATGCAGATTTTTTTCTAAGAAGAGACAATGATGTTTTCTGTGGGAGAAAGATGTGAAACGAAAACCTTATTGAGCAGCACCATTTGAAGGGCTGAATTCATGTTACAGACTTCTGTTGAACTTATCTCCGAATTAACATCCATGGAGATTGTGCGATATTCTTCAGCTCTGCTCTGAATTTGCTCTGGGTCGCTGCATAAATACAAGGGTTTAGAAAGCAATTCAAAACCTTCAAGGCATCTCCCACTTCAATAGCAATGAACTCAGGGTTTGTGTACTTGCCTTTGTAATAAACGGTGTTTGTTAGTCTGGTAACACCTAAACTGACGGCAATTGTTAACCAGAGCAAGAGAAAACTTATTGATATAGAGAATAATAAAATGATCGACTTTCTGCGGTTCTCTATTTCCGAATCACTTTCATTCTTGGAGCTGCAGAGTCCAGTGCGGTTTCTATTTGCCACCACAATACGTTGGATAGTTAATGAATTAAAAAAGACAATCAGAGTAAAGGGAAGCCAAATGACCCACGCGGTGTAAAACCAGACATAACCTATGCCAGCAGAAGACGAGAAAAAAGCTGCACTCAACTGGCAGCCCCACTGCACTTTGTTAATTGTTTTCTCAGGTTCATAAGCAAACAAAACTGGAATTTCCTTCAATACGATCACAGTCGTGATGGTTATTAGTAAAGTGATTGCAGTTCTTTGGGTGCAATACTTTCTTTGAAAGTTCTGGCAGCAGATCACGACAAATCGGTCAAATGTGAAGGCGACAATACACCAAACAGATAAATCTGGAGTGACAGCATTCATGTACATGATGATTTTGCACAGAGGTGTATAGGACAGGAATGACAAAGGAAAGTGATAAATGAAGATGTAATAGAGTATTACATTGTTGAATAGGACCAGGAGATCTGTGATTGCCATGGCCAACATATAAATAGTGATACACTTGGAAAGGCCACACTTTTTTTGTGAAAGAATCCAAACTGTGGCCAAGTTCGCTATAAGACAGAAAATCAGCAGTGATTAATGTAGCAATGTTTTGATTCAAATGAAATATAATACTGTGCATCTATTTCAAATGAACAACAATATAAAAAAGTATGCATTCAACTTGCGCTGAGATAAGCGTGTACGAGAGAACAAGGGAGTCCAAAAAAATACACGGGATCATTACAGAACATTACTATCACACCAGCAAGATGAAGCAAAAGCAGAACGTAAAATGCAAGGTTGTTCAACTAGTTATTAAAATTCGTTATTATGAAAAGTTGACACGACAAAAGATTGTTTACTTGACTCAATGTCTAAACACTCAGAGAGATAACAGGGATAAACACAAAGTAATTGTAACGATTTTGGAGGCCCTCTTGTCACATAGTGATCATGTCCCTATCCCTGACTTACTTGCTCCAAAAGTGTGCAAAACGTGTCTGAACAGGTTTGATTGGGAAAAGAAAAGTCGTTACAAAATGAATCAACTCACCGGGAATAGCAAAAAATGCAAGTGTCGGGTAGAAAATCTCTTTCAGCAGCAGAATTGCAGGCTTCCACATTTTGAGTGACAATTGGTGATTTCTGTAGGAGCTGATTTGCACTGAGGAACTAAGTCCGAGGCAGCTGAAGGAATCTATATTTATACATGCATCAAATCTTCAGGGAATCAGTCATTTACATTACTCACACTGGTGGCTGTTATTTAATAAATATAATCAAAAAAGTTGTTGATTTTCTGTGACAGCAGATTGAATGAATGAAGAAATTCAAAAGACAAAAGTTTTCCTTTAAATCTAATGAAATGGCAGTGGGATTTTATCTCATATGAATTTGCCAGTCACAATTTCTTGCTAACTTCTGGGGCCGCAAATCCAACTGATAGCTTCTCATACCTCCGCAATCTCCATCAAGCTAATGTCCTCTGAGATATCTAAGCTCTTCCATCTCTTGGACCTTCAGACTCTCCCACTTTCTTGATCGTTCTTTCTCAGATCTTCTAATCTGCTCATGTCCCTTCACTCATTCGGTCAAACAGATGTCATAGAGTCATAGAGATGTACAGCATGGAAAGAGATCCTTCGGTCCAACTCGTCCATGCCGACCAGATATCCCAACCCAATGGGCCAGCGCCCGGCCCATAACCCTCCAGACCCTTCCTATTCATATACCCATCCAAATGCCTCTTCAAGGTTGCAATTGTACCAGCCTCCACTACATCCTCTGACAGCTCATTCCATACACGTACCACCCTCTGCGTGAAACAGTTACCGGTTAGGTCTCTTTTATATCATTCCCCTCTCACCCTAAACCTATGCCCTCTCGTTCTGGACTCCCCGACCCTAGGGAAAAGACTTTGTCTATGTATCCTATCCATGCCCCTCATAATTTTGTAAACCTCTAAAAGGTCACCTCTCAGCCTCCGACGCTCCAGGGAAAACAGCCCCAGCCTGTTCAGCCTCTCCCTGTAGCTCAGATCCTCCAACCCTGGCAACATCCTTGTAAATCTTTTCTGAATCCTTTCAAGTTTTACAACATCTTTCCAATAGGAAGGAGACCAGAATTGCATGCAATATTCCAACATTGGCCTAATCAATGTCCTGTACAGCCGCACCATGACCTCCCAACCCCTGTACTCAATACTCTGACCAATAAAGGAAAGCATACCAAACGCCTTCTTCACTATCCTATCCTGCGACTCCACTTTCAAGGAGCTATAAACCTGCACTCCAAGGTCTCTTTGTTCAGCAACACTCCCTAGGAACTTATCATCAAGTGTATAAATCCTGATAATGCAGCACCTCGCATTTTTCTGAATTAAACTCCATCTGCCACTTCTCTGCCCAATGGCCCATCTGGTCCAGATCCTGTTGTAATCTGAGGTAACCCTCTTCGCTGTCCACTACACCTCCAATTTTGGTGTCATCTGCAAACTAACTAACTTTACCTCTTATGCTCGCATTCATTTTGTAAATGACAAAAATTAGAGGGCCCAGCACCGATCCTTGTAGCACTCTGCTACACAGGCCTCCAGCCCAAAAAACAACTCTCCACCACCACCCTCTGTCTTCTATCTTTGAGCCAGTTCTGTATCTAAATGGCTAGTGGACTTTAACTTTCCAAACGTCGACTGTGATTGCCAGTGTTAAAGGTTTAGATGGAGAGGAATTTCTTAAATGTGTAGAAGACAATTTTCTGATTCAATATGTGGATATACCTACGAGAGAAGGTGCAAAACGTGATCTACTCTTAGGAAATAAGGCAGGACAGGTGACTGAGTTGTCAGTGGGGGGGGGCACTTTGGGGCCAGCGACCATAATTCTATTCGTTTTAAAATACTGACGGATGTCTTTGTTCACTGAATGCACAGTTTCAGGCAGCTGTTCTTTTGATTTTATTGTCTTGTCCTGTGCATCAGTATCACTTTGTGTATCTTCACTGACCCTTTCACTGATATATTTTCTCCCTGTCAACCGATAGTAACTGAGTGTTTGAGATGCACTGTGTGTCACCCCCTCTAATAATTGCTCAAGACCGAAAAGCTTGCAATCACTCTTAATGGATTATTGAATGTATCCTGATATTTTAATTTGCAATTTACATCATCATTGTCTCCCAATCTCAGCTATCACATTGCCTGTTCAATGCAGTTTTCCAGGCTCCATTTTCCCGTGCATTGAATGCACAGTTATTCTGGCTTGTTTTGCAATGCTGTAACACTCTAAGATTTTTCACTGACGCTTCTGCTTTGTGAATGTGTGTCCTCCTGCAGTAGGCCATTCTATTCGTCAGAAAATCACACGCATGCATGAAGTACACATTTGGCAAGTTGATGTTATCTCACAGCCTGTTTGGTCGGATAAGAGTCTTGGGAGAATCATATCGACGGTCATGTGGTTTCACCCACAGAAACATACTACTGAGGGAGGTTTCAGCTGTTGCTGTTATTGCTAAAAAATGTATATTTTCTCACATAGCAAACACCATCCAGCTCATCTAACAGGAATTTAGCTGAATGCACCAGTCGGTTCCCCATCTCCTTTATCTCTCATGATTTAATCCATAATAATGCTTTATTCTCTCGACAACGTCTTTGAATCAGATGACACAACTCGTCATCACGATGATGAAAGGCAAGAATAAAATGTTTCTGAACAGATCCCACGTTTTTAAATCTTACCACAACATTTTATTCTTAAAATGACATGAGTTCCAAAAACGACAGTGGTGCTTGTGTTTGTTTACATACCCTTTTCGTCAGGCTTTTTCTCCCCGTGCTGTTGTGATTGCATTTCTTCTGCATCTTCCTATCTGGTTCATCTCCATCATTTGAATTACCACTGATAGTTTCTGCAAAACAGTTCAGGAAAATTGTATATGCTCAGGCTTTGTTTTCTTCCATGCCATCGTCTTCAATGAATCCTAATGTACCAATTCGCCTCCCTGACCTTTTGTTTTGTGAAGAAACTTTCCCCGTCCCTCAGAAATCTTCCCCCACTTCCAATACTCTCTCTCCACCTGGATCCCTCCTTCGGACATTAACTAACACTCGACCTGTTTGTTGTGAACTGTCGACATGAAATTGGTCTCCTCAATTTACTACCCCTCCTTACCTATTGAAACCTATCTTCCTCTGAACTGAATGTACTCTCTGCTCTCACACACAAACCTGACTTTGTATTTAAGTCTGCCGGCCAGGCTGGTGCTGTTATCGCCCCGGGGACGGATCTCTACTTTCTCGAGTCTGAACAGCAGCTGTCAAATAACTCATCCCATCTCCACCTGAACCATTGCACTACCATGGAATATCAGGCTATTGAGTCCATATCGATTTCTACGATTTTTCGTTTCTGGATGTCCCTTTTCCTGCCTCCAAGCTCATAGTCTCCCACGCCGGTGACAACTGCTGCCAACTCCTTACAAAATCTTACAAACATCACTTCCCCGGCTAACCTATTGTTTCTGTCTGCCAATGCCCCACAGTATTCATCTTTCTCAATCTCGACACAATTTTTTCTTCCCTGCTCTAGTCCTTTCGCACTTACACTCCAGATTCCACTGACACTTTAAGGCAATTTTAGAAACTTCCTTTCGTGGGCTCCAGTCACAGAGTCATCGTGCCATCGAGTCCTACAGCACGCAGACGGGCCCTTCAGTCCAAACTGTATGATCCGGAACAAAATATCCATTGCGGCTAACCCCATCTTGCTGCACTTGGCCCATGTCCTTTGACATCTTTCCTGTCCATGCATTTGTTCAAATGACTTTTCACTAGAGACATATAATACCTTTACATGTCCTCGTTTGGTGTGGTCATTGGGCTCTCAGCTTTTTTCAGCAAGAAACCACACCTTTCAATATCCTGCTCCGCTGTCTAGACGAGCTTGTCCTCACATTGAACAAGTCACTTTCTTCAGATCAGAAGGAAGATCATGTGTATCCCCATGTGCCCCCATAATGTATGTCGCTTGGTCGGCTACATAGAGCATTCCATATTTCAGTCTACTCTGGCCACCAGTCAATTATCGGGGATTTGATGACATCATTGGTGCTGCTTCCCTTTCTCTTTCCGAATTAGGAAAGTTTATTTACTTCACTTTCAGTTTCCATCTTATTTCCACCCTCACCAGTCCACTTCTCAGTTGTTCCTTCTGTTCTTCAATGTCTCTCTGTTTCCATTTACGCAGTAAGGCCAACTACCAATATCTACTGCTTACCCACTGACTCCCACAGCTATTGCTATCAGACATCCTCACACTCTGGTGCCTATAAAGGCTATATTCCGTTTTCCCAGCTCCTCCAGCGATCGCATACGCTAGGATGATGCAAACCTCGATAAGGGCATCTCCTAAGTGAGCACGTCTTTTTCTCCAGCGCGTTATTTCCACTCTGTACTTGACAGAGCCTTCAGCCAGATTCTACCAAAGTTTCCGCAATTCTGCCTGTTACGTCATCCTCCCTTCCAAACCACGATGTGTTTCCCCTAATATCCCACCAATATCCACATTCAGAGCATCATTCACCACCATTTCCAACCCCTCCAGCGGTATGCCACCACCAGAAACGTTTATCAGCAAGGACTGGTACCTCTTGGACACCCTGATACACTCCTCCTTCATTCCCAACACTTTCTCACAGACACACGAAAGGTGTAACACCTGATCATTTGCATCCTCCTTCCTCCGGTCATCCAAGGCCACACGTATACCTTCCAGGGCTAGCAGCGCTTGGCCTGCATTTAACTGAATCTCGTCTACTGTATTCCCTGCTCAAAATGTGGTCTCCTCGACTTTGGAGAAAGGAAGCACAGACCTGTTGACCACAAAACACGTATCGTCTACCGGCAAAAATGGCCCTTACTTTTCGGTTATTAGTCATTTCAATATACAAATGAGTTGCCCACCCAACATCTCTGAGTACTCCGAACGAAAACCACTGGGAACTGGAATAACTGCACCCTATTCTCCTTATGGGAACTCTGCTGCTTTTATAATATAATGTCTAGTTCAACACTTTTCGGGCATGATCGCCTCTCCAAATGCATTTTCCCAACTCCACACACCAGAAAGTTTCATCACATGGGCTGCTACCACTCAATATCGATTGGTAGCCACCAGTAGACCACATTAACAGCTAATACTTTTCACGATCTGATTATTAACCACTCCTTCATTTGTTCAAATGTTTTTTCGCTCTCCATCCAAAGATTGTTTACTCTCCCCCCACCCAATCTTCTGTAAGAAAAAAAATGTTTGCTTCAATCGCACAAAAAGGACAACACGCAACACAGTTAAGTGATAATTAAAATTAAATGACAACACAGTTCAGATTACTAAAGAGCTTAGGTGCAGGTTTCGCCATTGTTTTATTCAATGGTATGATTCAGTATTAACTTTGCAGTTCACTGAGATAAAGGTCTGACTTTGTTTTCCATTTTCTGAGCTTCAGAAGAACTGCTAATGTGGTTAGACGAGTGTTTGCTGATCTTAAGAGCATCACACTCCAGTTTTCTTCTAACAGAAAAAAAGACAGTCCAACCCCAAAATTATACTCTGATTACTCAGTGACAGACAGACTGCGTCCTCCACGAGGTCCCTGTTACCATTTAACATTTGCAATCTGCTTGACCAGAAAACCATTTCACGACTTGCTGAGACAAATGCTTAGGAGCTGATATCGTTAATAGTCAACGTCTGCAATCTGCTTGAACATGATCCTCTTCCCACACGACGAACCATCTGCAGAACCGTTTGATCAGGAATAAAATTAAAATTCACTTCTAGGCCTGGCCTCACGGATGGACAAATCTTAGTTTCGGCTGTTCTCCTTCTAAGACGACCTGCTAGCACAGTCCAGAAGTCATCTGTTGCTCACAATCCCCGTTCATGCATCAAACCAAATTTTAAAAATGGGGTTCACAGGCTCACAGCATCATTCCAAGCCAATTCTACCAATACCTTGAGTGCTGCCAACCAACCTCCAAGACTTCATCTGGCAGCCCTTTCCTTTCATGCAACACTGCCTGTATGAAAACGTTAAACCTTATGTCCCTTTAAAATCTTTCCCATCTCACTTTAAACTTTGCCATCTAATTTTGGACTTCACTTACCTGGGAAAAGAAAAAAGACTTTGCCGATTCACCATCTCTTTCGTGATTTTAGAATCTTCTATTAAGTTACCTTTCAGTCTCTGATGCTCCAGCAACAATAGATCAAGTCTGCTCACCCTCTCCCTCTAACTCCAAACCTCCAACCCCTGCTACGTACTTCTATATTTTTATTAAACTCTTCCAAGTTTAAAATTTTTTCCCCAAAATCAGGGATGACCAGGACTGTACCAGTATTTCAGAAGTAGACTTACTAATGTCCTAAGCAGCCAGAACATGACTTTACAACGCCTTTACTGAATGCACTGACACCCTCTTCACCGACCTGTCAATGTGGGACTCCTCCTGTTACCAGAGGTAGTTCTGGTACAATTACCCATAATTGGAAAGCCATGAATTTGAATGCTTTAGAGCGATATGAGCAAACACTGGCAAATTAGATAAGATGAATTTTGGTATACAGAAGAAGGGTCTTACACAAAACATCAACTTTCTTGCTCCCCCAATGCGGTCTGAACTGTTGTGTCTTTTACAGCGCCACGCTTCATCCCATCTCGTTAGCGTGATGAGTTGAACCAAAAGGTCTGTTTCCATTCTGTGCAACTCTATGACTCAATACGTTACACTGGTCCAAACCTCCCATCGAAAAACCGCCATCCCAATGTTGAGTCGAGTGAACCTTCATGTCATAAATTCTTGTGGACAGATTCTAGAAATAAATGCGAATGTGAAACATAGCTGAGCAAATGTCGCCAATACCAGATATAGGGCCACACTTAATGTTGGTTATATTTAATGTCATTAGATAACGCGTCATGAATAGGAAATTAAGCTAAACAACTGACAGAGAAAGAGTGCAGGCTGGATTTAAATAAAAACGTTTGTGTTGAAGAAATCAAATTGGGAATACAAATATATCATATGAAAGGGGTATAGAACTGCAAAGGCAATTCAATATAAATTCATGCTCAACGATGTGAAAAGTCATGTTCAGAGTTTTCAGAACTGAGAAGCAACATGTACAATGAAGAAAGGAAAGGGAAATAACATCAAATTGGAAAAGATTAATAGTTAATGAATAACTGCGGCTAAAGAAACTAACGTACAAAAACATTATGCAAATTGAACAATCACCTAGTTGCACAGTGAGTTTAATTAAGGCAGAAAGGTAGACGTGAAAACAAATTTCCAGGGATCGAATTATCAAAAATCAGAGTTTAAAATGTGAGATGAAGAGCGGAGAGTCTTGTCTCCCACCAGTTGTAAGCACATTCCAATAGTCCATTCATTGTAGTTTTTGATTTTATTTCAGTAGGAATATACTTAGAAGAATTTCAGGGAATGTTTAACAGGGCGATTCTGAAGCTGATGAAGTTGGCTTACAATGGAAGAATGAACTTTCTTTCAAATAATTATCTGAATTTAAAGAAATGAAAGTTGACAAAATTGAAATGAAAAACTTCAGAATGTGTCATCCAGAATAGGTTATGTAGAACGTTTTCACTCGTCGGGGAATGTAAAACTGATAGCTACAGATTCAAATTACCATTGCATCTCTTTAAAGCAGAAGCAAGGAGGAATTATTTTGTTCAAAAGCAGTTAACTGTGGATAATCATTAGTTGAGAACATTGTGGCGTCTTTTTTTGTGTTAAGAAAAGTTAGGTTAAACAACATTTTGAAGAAAACAAAGGAAAGGTTTTCACGTGGGCAGGAAACTAAAAATAAAGGTAGATGGGCCACAACCTGTTCAAACGACAGGCTAACATTTAGTTGCCAAGTTGCAGGAGAAAGTGATGACTGCTGATTCTGGAGATCAGAGTCGAAATGTGTGGCACTAGAAAATGACAGCAGGTCAGGCAACATCCGAGGAGCAGGAGAATGGACGATTCGGTCATAAGCCCTTCATCAGGAAAATGCATCCCATTGTACATTAACGAACTGAAACGTTGCCATATTAGAGTTTACAGTTAATACTGAAACTATCGATTATCATGTGGCTGACTGACAAGCCAACTCTTAGATTGGCAAGATAAAACGAGTAGTGTGCAAAAGTGAACCATCATGCGATATGAATTACTTTCCATTCGCATCAATAATTTTGATTAAAGGTGGAAGAAAGGGAAGGAAAATTTTTGGCGACACAAATATCAGTATGTGGATATGTTCAGAAGAGGCTATCATACTATGCCGATTTGTTAAAAGAGTGGATAACCATGTGTCTAATGGAGCATAGTGGGGAAACATGAAATTGACTATTTTCTTCAGAAGAAGGAAAATAAAGCATATATCCTGAATGGTCAGGTATTGAAGAATGTTGAGATCCAGAGAGAGATCTGCATGTCTGCATACACAATTAAGCAAACCTTATTCATGCAGAAAAGAAAATTAATTTGGTAAGTTAATAGAATCTTATCATTTATCATCTGGAACTTAATTCAGAATGAATCAAGTTACGTCTCAATTATTCAATTAATACCGCCTCTGTAATAACGTGGTCACCTGGTTCTGTGAGTTACGGATGGATTTAAGTGAGACTCAGGACCTTCATAGAGTCTACACTTGACTAATAGCATAGAACGGCATGAGTGTCCTTTTACGATGCTACATTGGACAGTTTCAGTTTATATCTCAGAAACAAAAAAAAACAGAAGTTACTGAAAAAGTTCAGCAGGTTGGGCGGCATCTGCGCAGAGAAAGCAGAATTAGCATTTCTGATCCGTCAGAACTGCCCGTCTGTATCTGCTGAAGATTGAATGATCAAGCGTTAACTTAACTAAAATGATAATGCTTCCTGAGATGTGTTTTCAGAACGGAATTGGGGAAGATGCTCCCGTAAAGGGAGAATCTAGGGTAAGAGGTCACAGTTTAACGTAAGTATTGCCAATTAACAATGGAGATGAGGAGATTTTTATTTCATGCTTCTCAGAGGAATGCTAAATTTTGGGACACTTTTCCTGGGTAAAGCACCGATATGCAGATTCTTTTTAAGCTTGAGGTGGTTTTTCTTTGAGGGTGAGGCAGCAACGCAGATTTTAGGTTTCAATCAGACCAGCTTTGTAATTGCTGCATGGTGCAGCAGGCTCGAAGAACTGAATAACCCATTTCTATTCCTGTTTAGTATGTCTGTAATCTATGTTTCTATTTTATTGTCTTTAACGTTATTATATGGGAAAAAAATATTTCTCATCAACTTCCGTGGTTCCCCTGCCAATATCCAGTTTTCTTCGTTAATTTCCGGATTCTGTATCAAAGTGACGCAAAGTATCACACTAAAACATGCACCTGAGTTAGGAATGGCAAGCTATCATTTTACATAACGTCAGACCAAAAAGCATATTCCCGTGGAAGATTCAAAATGAATCCCATCGGATTCAATAGAGGTTTATTCAATTGATACTGGGAATAAGAGTTATCTGATGCGAATGGCTATACTAGCTCCTTTTGTCTGACTTGAATTAACTCCACGAAATATTAAGGTGCCACTGAAACACTTGTCACTCTATGGCTCTGCCCCCTGACAAATCCCAGGGAAAGTAGAGAAAGCTTACCAAACATAAACAAGCATCTATATAACCAAACAGGTTTTGCCCAACCAAACCCTGCTATCTAGCTTAGAATGTTAGAATCCCGACAGTGTGGGAACATGCTCTTCCATCCAACAAGTTCACACTGACCTCTCCGAAGTGTAATCCTTTCAGATTCATTTCCCTCCCTTGTTATCCTACATTCATCCCCTGACTACTGCTCCTAAATTACACATCCCTGAACACCAAGGATAATTCATGGATAATTCAACTTATCTGGAAATGTTTGGACTGTATGGATCAAACTGGACCACCGGGAGAAAACCCACGCAGACACGGGGAGAATGTGCAATCTCTCGACAGAGGGTCGCCGGTGGCTGGAATCGGACTCATGTCTAGGGCGCTGTGAGGTTGCAGAGCTAATCATTGAGCAACGGTGTCACCTCCCTAAACCTCCTTAACCAGGTGTGTCATAGTCAAATGAAGGAGAACAAGACACGCAACGTCTTCTACTCCTAACAATCCTCTCTGTTCGTTTATATAAATATAGAAGATGTTATCGACAGTGTACTTTTATGGCCATTCAAAATAAAAGTTACAAATACTCATCTTCACTTATGCTAACGCCAGATGGCTCCTGAAATAATCACAATATTTTGCTGTACAAAAGAATTAACCTCAGTTGGGCAGTGAGAACAGGTATCTCAGCATCAAAATAGCATTTTACTGAATATACCAAATAAATGTCAACATTCAGTGAAAGTCAAACAGAATCAAGGCCAAAGGATACCGCTCCTTGAAGTCGTATCTAGTTCAAGGGAGAGAGATGTGGCTATTAGGGACTATTATCCTCAGCCCTCCAATATTATGAGACGTGGCCCTGGTACAGTTTGTTATGTCAAAATACCAACAGCTGCCTCATGAAAACCTTCCCTTCACCATTATGTAAGATTTCAGGATGTTCACTAATCATTCAACAATGCTCAGCAGCTGTCACAAATCTCAGATACTGCACACATGTACCAAAACATGAATAAAATTTCAGACACAATCCCCAGTAGGAATAATGTTTTGGAGACCATCTCGAAATTAATACTGCAAACATTTCTTGTAGTTGTGTTTTAAATATTAGGTTATTAGTCATCAAGATCATGATGTAGTTACTCAAACACCTCACCATTTGGAGAAAAAAACTAAATGAACTTAATTCAAAAAATAATACGTTAATATTAAAACAGAGCGTATGCATTATGGGATTCGAATTATGTTGCCAGTATCTTGGTTGTCATTCGAAAGGCAATAATTGAGTTTTGACGTTCTAACTTTCCGAATTTTGGTCTGTGAGTTTTTGCTCTCTGAATTGGACCCCAGAAAAGAATAGCTCAATATCTTTTTCCAGGCTGCTTTTGGCTATGAAATGGACAGAGAAGGTACAAAGATTGTTTTGAAGCAACTGAAGGTGGCTGCTAATTTCTTACCAGGCAGCATGTCAGGACAGCTTTAGACATAGAGTCATAGAGTCGTATACTGCGGAAACAGATCCTTCGGACCAAGCAGATCATGCCTAATATAATCCCAAACTAATCTGGTCGCATACCTTGCAAACAATGTTCCTATCAACGAACTTATCTTACAGTCGTTTAAACATTGTTGTTCTTCCCACGTTTATAACCGTCTCAGGATGTTCGATCCACATGGGAACCATCTTGTGTATAAAATGTTTGTACTTCGTGTCTTTTTATAAATCTGGCACACCTCATGTGGGTCGCACGGTGGCACAGTGGTTAGCACTGCTGCCTCACATGCGCCTGAGATCCGGGTTCAATTCCCGCCTCCGGCGACTGACTGTGTGGAGTTTGCACGTTCTCCCCGTGTCTGCGTGGGTTTCCTCCGGGTGCTCCGGTTTCCTCTCACAGTCCAAAGATGTGCAGGTCAGGTGAATTGGCCATGCTAAATTGCCCGTAATGTTAGGTAAGGAGTAAATGTAGGGGTATGGGTGGTTTGTGCTTCGGCGGGTCGGTGTGGACTTGTTGGGCCGAAGGGCCTGTTTCCACGCTGTAATCTAATTTCACCTTAAAAATTTTCACCCTGATTTTGAAATCCCACATTCCAGGGAAAGGAAAACTACAAGAAAACCGATCTATATCCCTTGCGATTTTATGAACATCTATATGGTCAATTCTGAACCTCTTAAACTACAGTGATAAAAAAAAACTACCAAACAGTTCAGCCTTTCTTTTTTGCTCAAACCTTCCATATTCCATCTTTGCTTCTATGTAGGAAAGTGTTAAGCTCAAAGTCTATTCCCTGAGTACAACTTGACTGAATGCCGTTCTTGCTTAATAAAATTAGACAGTGTTCCATTTTTAATTACAGTCAGATATATGTTTGCAATGTCAAGTCCTTCAATAACGTGGAAATTTTAGATGTTTAGGTTACTTCAATAAAACTGCACAGTTATCATTTAATTTCAGTATGAGATCCTCTGTGTTCTTACATATACTATTACAATGTAATCCAGAACTGAAACTTTAATAAACATACTAACTTCAGTCTCAAATGTTTGTGGTCTCATAATGACAAATATAGTAAATAGCATTGCTTGAATTGTTAATTACCGTGCGTTGTGTTGATGCAGGTTAACTTGAACAAGGTGTTTCAGTAAGATTTCCATTGCTTTCTTCCATTCTAATTTTATTTTCTAGATTGGTAACTTCCAGAGGTAGGGGGAGAAAAATCATATTAGGTCTAAATATTGTTGATAATGCAGACTTAGTCCCTTTAATGATCTGGAATTCGTCTTATTTGTGCACTGAATAGGATAGTTTACTGTGCCAGTGGAGGGATTAGGGCTTGGATGGAGGAGGGTGTCAGGAGAGAAAACAGATCGACTGATAATATTTCTTCATAGACAAAATTAGAGTGGTGCTGGAAATGCACAGCATGTCAGGCAGCATCTGAGGAGCAGGAGAATGATTTCTGATGAAGGTTCCTGCCAGAAACGTCAATTTTCCTTCTCCTTGAATGCTGCCTGACCTGCTGTCCTTTTCTGGCACCACTCTAATCGTGATTGTAATCTCCAGCATTTCCAGTCCTCACTTTCACCTAATATTTCTTCATATCTCAGAGCAAGGACATTTTTCAACGTTCAAAATTTCCTGACTAAATATTTGCGAGAGTCAACAAGATATTAGGCACCGATGCTTCAACGCTGGGGCATAATTTAGCCTCAATTGAAAATGTCAATGTTTTCGATGCATCAAAATGCGTCAGGATTACCACTTCTGGAACATCTGCAAATAGTTACCTCGTAGTAATCGGTGATGTCGATATAAAGGTTTTAACAGATTGTCGGCGCATCTGAGACGAGCAAGTTCGAATGTCTAGATGGGGCATTGGGGATACCAATGCAGTGATTTGAGGTTGAAGGCGCATATTGTTTTCAAGCACCGGTCATATGTCTAACTCACACTCTCAGAGTGTATAGTATAATCCAAATTATGTAACATTTTGCAGTGAAAGAGATACCTAAGGTGGTTGCCATTTTGACAACAAGTAGAATTTAGTCAATCAGTTTAAATTATACTAAAACACAATTAAGTTTGAATTTATTGATTTCCCAACATCGAACCAATGAGACATTCCAATGTTGGGGATATAGGAAAGGCAGACAGATAAAAGTCAGGCAGAGTACCTGCATTGACAGAGCAACTTCCATTTGAAATACTCTAGATCATGTAAAACATCCTCACCGGAAAAATAAAAAAGATGACCAAGGAAGATTATCTCAGCCGGATGAAGATAGATACTGACGTCGACAGCTGCTGAATAGTTTTGAAATTAAGTTGAAGGAAATGATTGCTGGGTCCCTTGCTGAGGTATTTGTATAATCGATAGTCACAGGTGAGGTGCCGGAAGGCTGGAGGTTGACTAACGTGGTACCACTTCTAAAAAGGGTGGTAAGGACAAGCCAGGGAACTAGAGACCAGTGAGCCTCACCTCGGTGGTGGGCATGTTGTTGGAGGGAATCCTGAAGGGCAGAATGTACATGTATTTGGAATGGGGGGAAGGAATGATTAGGGATAGTCAACATGGCTTTGGGTGCGTGGAAATCATGTCTCACAAACTTGATTGAGTGTTTTGAAGAAGTAACAACGACTATTGATGAGGGAAGAGTGTTAGTTGTACTCTAAATGGACTTCAGTAAGGCGTTCGATAAGGTTCCCGATGGGAGACTGGCTAGCAAGTTTAGATCTCATGGAATACAGGGAGAACTAGGTCTTTGGATACAGAACTGACTCAAAGGTTGAAGACAGAGGGTGGAGATGGAGGGTTGTTTTCCAGACTGGACGCCGGTGACGAGTGAAGAACCGCAAAGATTGGTGCTGAGTCCACTATTTTTCATCATTTATATAAACGATTTGGATGTGAATACCAGTATAGTTAGTAAGTTGACAGATGACACCAACGTTGGAGGGTGCAGTGCACAGTGAAGAAGGTTACCTCAGATTACAACAGGATCTTGAGCAGATGAGCCAATGGACGGAGAAGTGACAGATGGAGTTTAATTTTGGGAAAGCAAACTTAGCAGAACTTATGCATATAACGGTATGGTCCCAGGGAGTGTTGCTGAACAAAGAGACCTTTGAGTGCAGATTCAGAGCTCCTTGAAAGTGGAGTGGCAGGTATATAGGATAATGAAGAATCAGTTTGGTATGCTTTCCTGTATTGGTTAATGTATTGAGTACAGGAGTTGGGAGGACGTGTTGCAGCTGTACATGACATTGGTTCGGCCAGTTTTGAAATATTGTGTGCAGTTCTAGTCTCTTTCCTATTGGAAGGATGCTGTGAAACTTGAAAGGGTTCAGAAAAGATTTACAAGTATTTTGCCATGGTTGAAGGATTTGAGCGAAAAGGGGAGATTGAATAGGCTTGGGCTCCTTTCAATGGACTGTCGGAGGCTGAGGGGTGACTTCGTAGAAGTTTATAAAATCATGAGGGGCATGGATAGGATAAATACACAAGTCTCTTCCCTGTGGTGGGGGAGTGCAAAACCAGAGGGCACAGGTTTAGGGTTAGAGGGGAAACATATAGTAGAGAGCTAAAGGACATCTGTTTCACCTGCATGAAATGAGCTGTCAGAAGATGTGGTGGAGGCTCGTACAATTGCAACATTTAAAAGGCATCTGAATGGTAATACAAATCAGAAGGGTTTAGAGCGATATGGGTCGGGAGTTGCCAGATGGGAGTAGATTGCATTGGTATATCTGGTCGGCATTGACGAGTTGGACGGAAGGATCTGTTTTCATTCTGTATGTCTTTATGACACTGTGACTCTATGATGTAATATTAATAGTTGGAAGGGCCTAATGAACATTCAAGAGAAAGTGGGTCTTGGAGCTGTGAATAATTGTTATTTAATGTTCATTTTTAGTGAAAAAACGAGAAAAGTATTATTTTCTTTCAGTAGTGGAATTTTGGAGTTTTCTCCCACTCATATTTTAACAGATGACCAGGCGAGGTGAGCTTAAGGGTGTTTGTTTTAATTAGCACAGGGGCTTCACCGCCGTTTCGTAACAGTTTGGGGATCGTGTTCATGATTTATAAAGGTTTACACAAAACCAGCCTGAGATATAGGCATATGTGAACAGGTTTGGAGTACGAAAGATCTCAGCAGATTTAAACACTTTACGATTAGTGTCCTTGATCTTGAAATAAAAATTAGTTGAGACAATTCGTTTAATTTCGTTTACGAGTGTTTGTTTAAATTAAAACTGGGAGAAATGACTCTTAAGATTGCTCAAGATGTTCTGGGATTTGAAGATGATTCCCAAATTTGCCAAGTAAGTTTTGAAAGACTGAAAAACGCCATAATCTTAGAAGTCGCAAAACAATTAGAATTGGGTCTAACCATGGACAAAGGGAAAGCTGAAATTGTCAGGGAGTTAGTTGAAGCCCCTCGTTGCGTCAGACAAACAGACAAGTGCAGGGAGTGAGAATTTGAACTACAGAAGTTGCGAATTAGTCAGGAAAGTCAAGCAAAAAGAATAGAAATGTAGAGAGAGGATAGTGATGTACATTAATTAATTAAAACACTGCCACCTTTTGATGAAAAATGTGTCGAAGACTTCTTTATTTAATTTGAAGAATTCCCTACGGAGATGAAGTGGTCAGAAAACTTGTATTGAATACTCCTTCAGACTAGGCAGAGCTAGTAATGCATTTGTAGTGCTGTAAGATGAGAGTTCAAGAGATTATGCAGATGTCAAAAAGTCTATTTCATGTGCCTATGGATTTGTACCAGAAGCGAATAGAAAACGGTTCAGAAACATCAGGAAGGAAACAAGTCAGACTTACGTTGAGTTCTAAATAATTAAACATACCAATTTTGATAGATGGGCGCCGACCTTAAAAATAGGTAAGACCTAGGAGGCTCTAAGATAGATTGTTCTGCTGGAGGTGCTTAAAATGTCCCATGCTGACATGGTAATAATTAATGTGGATGCACAAAAATTTCAACAATTGCGAAGAGCGGCAGAGATGGCAAATGAACATGTCTCGGCATATAAGGCAAACCTTAGCTTCTGGCAAGCATTTCATCCTGTGAGTATTAGAGATTGGGAAAAGGAGAGCTCCTGCAACATAAAACAAGCAGTGGAGCACACTGTTAATTGTTTGCCACAGGTTTAAAAAGAAGACCAAGAGAGGGTGGCAAGGTGGTGAAAGGACTGCAGGTGTTTTCGCTGTAATACAGTGGCAGACAGGAAACTACAACGACGATGCTTTAAGAAGGGCACAGACAAAACGTGTTTTAAAGGTGAGTCACGTAAAGTCACTTCGCTGGTCATTGAAGAAAGGCACTGTGGGGGAAAAATGTGGTACAAGAGTCTAAGCCAATGCTATTAATGAAAGTAGTGATGGAAACCCCAAGAAAAGTGAAAGGAGTGACAGGAGAGTGCACAGCCAACTAAAAGGTTGGGTATAGAGTTACTACCTGATCGGTAACAAGACTTCACCTCTATGGGTTAAGTTTACTTCGAAAGAATGGGGAGAGAAGGGAAAGAAGTTATAATTTTCAGAGATACGGGATCTAATCAGTGTCCACTGGTAAGGGATGAATGCATTTGCATTAGATTTTACAATTTACCCGAGAGAGTGGTAACTTGTTGAATAAATGGACAAAAATTTAGCGTTCCCCTATGGTGAGTCAGGTTGGAATGCAAACTCAAGACGAGGGAAGTAATAGTTGGAGTGATTTACAGGGTGTCAATTCCAGGGAACATTTGTTCTTGGGAACTATTTAGCGGGATCCAAGGTGGAAGTGACAGCCCTTGTTTGGAGAAGCCAAAGAAAGTGCAGGGAACTGAGGTGCTAAAAGAAAAAAATCCCAGAATGTTTCCAGACTACGCAGTAACAAGATACCACAGTAATAATTCACAGCGAGAAGCAAAATGTAAATAGAAAGACGAAGGAATGCGGTTCATTTAGCAGACACACTGTTTGATGTAATGGTGCAGGGAAAACGTGATCAGCCAGAGGGTTCAGTGTTTAGTACTGAAAGGCCAATGGACTCACAACAGAAAGTCGAGACAATATATCTGATATATTTTGAAGTATACTCAGAAAAAGAATCAGAATGCATTCCTGATGTTTTATTATCCTCGAGATAGAATCCTAACACGAAAATGGAGACCACAGTAGGTTATTACAGAGGAGAAAGAGACGGAAGAGCACCAGATTGTATTGACGGTAGCATACAGACTTAAAGTTTTACAGGTAACACATGAATTACCATTCGGAGGTCACCTAAATGTAAGGAATACTCAGGCTCATGTACAAAATCATTTCTATTGGCCTGGATTGCGTAAGGATCTGCTTACAATTCGCTGTACATGCCATATATGCCAAATTTTATTTTATGCTACAGGCAGTAATAAAACCTACATTCAAATAACATTTCAGGTGGGTTGTGATTGATTGTACAGGTCCTCTCCAAACAAACTAAAAGTGCGAACAATATTTGTTAATCATAATGGATGTGTCTATTAGATTTCCAAAGGTAATTACATTGTGGAGTATTAAGGTCAAAAAGTAATTCACGAATTATTAGTTTTTTACAAGTGGTATGGGCTGCCTAGAGAGATTCAAGGTCGGAACCTGCGGAACGTTTCAGGAACACCTCTGAAAAATACTTGCGGAACGTTTCAGGGAACACCTCTGGGAAATGCTTGCGGAATGTTTCAGGGAACACCTCTGGAAAATACTTGCGCAACGTTTCAAGGGAACACTTCTGGGAAGTACTTGCGGAACGTTTCAGGGAACACCTCTGGGAAATGCTGGCAGAACGTTTCAGGGAACACTTCTGGTACACCCGCACCAACCAACCCAACCGCCACGTGGCTGAACACTTTAACTCCCCTTCCCACTCCGGCAAGGACATGCAGGTCCTTGGCCTCCTCTATCGCCAGACCCTGGCCACACAACGCCTGGAGGATGAGCGCCTTATCTTCTTCCTAGGAACCCTCCAACCACACGTGATGAATGTAGATTTCTCCAGCTTCCTCATTTCCCCTCCCCTCACCTTATCTCAGTCCCAACCCCCGGATTCAGCACCGCCCTCTTGACCTGCAATCCTCTTCCGGACCTCTCCACCCCCACCCCCTCTCCGGCCTATCACCCTCACCCTCACCTCCTTCCACCTAACGTATTCCCAGTGCCCCTCCCCAAAATGCCCTCCCCCCTACGTTTTATCTCAGCCCGCTTGGCACACCAGGGCTTATTCCTGAAACGTCTATTCTCCTGCTCCTCGGATGCTTCCTGGCCTGCTGTTTTTCCAGCACCACACTTTTCAACCCAGAGAGATTCAGTCAAACCAACAGATTTATTTTACTGATCGGCAGTTTAAGAAAGTCGTGGATAGCTTAGACAGACAACACCTTAAATCAAAAGTGTATCATCCTGTATCCCTGGGAGTTAAGGGAAGGTGGCTTGTGATAAAGGTATCCCATTTGTATTGTTTTGCCTTTAGAGATGTCCGATGTGAATCTACTCAGTTTACTCCCTTTTGGCTAATATTTGGACATGAAGTAAGAATCTCTGTGAAATTACTTTGAGAAATTGACAGGACTGAAGTCGGAAATCTCACACTTGGATTATGTATCGATGGTGAGGGAGAGATTAAATTGGTTAGGCGAGTTAGCTAAACAGCACATGAAGAGGGAACATCATAGAACGAAATAGGTGTCAGTTAAATACTCTGAAATTCAGACGTTTTCCAATGTGGATAAACTATTAGTACTGTTACCAGTGGAAGGAGAGCACTTCGAAGCCCGGTTTCGTGGTCACTATCAAACTGAGAAAAAAAACATCAGGTAAACTATCTGGTAAAAGTCTTTGAGGAGAAAGTGAGGTCTGCAGACGCTGGAGATCAGATCTGAAAATGTGTTGCTGGGAAAGCGCAGCAGGTCAGGCAGCATCCAGGGAACAGGAGAATCGACGTTTCGGGCATAAGCCCTTCTTCAGGAATGAGGAAAGTGTGTCCAGCAGGCTACGATAAAAGGTAGGGAGGAGGGTCTTGGGGGAGGGGCGTCGGAAATGCGATAGGTGGAAAGAGGTCAATGTGAGGGTGATAGGTCGGACTGGGGTGGGGGCGGAGAGGTCGGGAAGAAGATTGCAGGTTAGGAAGGCGGTGCTGAGTACGATGGATTTGACTGAGACAAGGTGGGGGGAGGGGAAATGAGGAAACTGGTGAAATCTGAGTTCATCCCTTGTGGTTGGAGGGTTCCTAGGCGGCAGATGAGGCGCTCTTCCTCCAACCGTCGTGTTGTTGTGGTCTGGCGATGGAGGAGTCCAAAGACCTGCATATCCTTGGTGGAGTGGGAGGGGGAGTTGAAGTGTTGAACCACAGGGTGGTTGGGTTGGTTGGTCCGGGTGTCACAAAGGTGTTCTCTGAAATGCTCCGCAAGTAGGCGGCCTGTCTCCCCAATATAGAGGAGGCCACATCGGGTGCAGAGGATGCAATATATGATGTGTGTGGAGGTGCAGGTGAATTTGTGGCGGATATGGAAGTTTCCATTGGGGCCCTGAAGAAGGGCTTATGCCCAAAACGTCGATTCTCCTGTTCCCTAGATGTACCTGACCTGCTGCGCTTTTCCAGCAACACATTTTCAGTATCTGTTAAAAGTGTCAGATAGGAAAATATTTTATTGGGAATGTCGTGTGAATATGTTGAAATTATAAAAGAGGCAGGGCACTGGGGAAACAAGTGTTACTTACTGCCTTGGAGAGTGATAAATCAGGTCCAGGTGTCGTTGAGTTTGATGTACCTCAAAATATGTGCAACAATGAGAAAGCCATTGAGGAGTGGGATAGGGTAGTGAACTACCTGCCTCAGGTGCGAAAGACTTAGCTGAAAGGTTTATTGCAACAATATGAGGACGTATGCATTAAAATGATGGGGACAACTCATTCTGTTGTGCATGATGAAGTAAGGAATGTTGTTACGATAAAACAACACCCCGACAAAACTAATCCATTCAAGGCAAGCAGGTGCAGAAGAAAGTGAATGCGATGCTCACAGAATTTTAATCAAAGCATGTCAGAGTGAGTGGAGCTCGCCGGTCATTTTAGCTCCCAAACCTGGTGGGACTTAATGCTTTTGTGTGGATAACCAGAAGATCGACGCAGTACCAAAATCAGACTCATATACAATACCAAAATTGGAAGAATGCATACAGAAAGTTGGACAAGCCAGTTACGACGCAAAGTTGGATCATTGCATGGTCATTGGCACGTACCTTTATCAGAGAAAGCAGAAAAGGTTTCTGCATTTGTAAGCCAAAACGGCCTATATCAATTCAAATTGATGCCTTTTGGAATGAAAAACGCATTAGTCATGGAAGGCTGACTCCAAGGAACGTGAAGTCGAATGCCATTAAGGAATTACTAGGTCCACCCTCAAAAAGAAGAGGTACTTCCATTTTTGGAACTAAGCGGATTGTACCAGTAGTTTATTACAAATTTCAGCAGTGTGGTGGCACGGCTTATAGATTTACTGAAGAAGAACACAAAGTTTCGGTGGACAAAACAATGCTAGCAGGCATTTGAGATGGTAAAGGCAATATTCAACGTAGTACCAGTTTCAGCTACCCAAATTTTTGAAACTGTTCAAAGTCGCAATTGATTTTAGCGACATCAGATTTGGAACAGTTCTCCTCCAGGAAGATGATGATGATGCCATTGAATGGTCAATTTATTACTATTCAACGGAACTCAACACTCAACCGAGAAAGGACTGGACCATCCAGTTTGGTACTGGCCTTAAAATCTTTTAATGCTTGATGTGAAGAATAAACTGTCAGAGATAGTTGTGTGAACGAAGCACAATCTTCCTACGTTCTTGGAACGATTTAAAGACGAGAATATAAGATTACTTGGTCGGCGGTTTATATTACTGACTTCCAATTTATAAATTCTACATGTTGGGGGGATTAAAAATGTGACAGCAGATGCGTTATCCCGGATTTAATTGGTTAAGTATAGATAAAATTGAACAAATGCCAATGTTATGTATCTAAGCGTGCCGAAATTAACATGAACATAGATTGCTATTCTATGTATCTCATTGTAATGTGATTAAACATGAGAAAAGATGAAACCATCTTTCCATTACGTTGTTTTTTTTCTTCAGGAAGAGATGTTATGAAGTTGAGAATGTGTACTGCAGCTTTAAGAGAGATTGAAGACTGTTCTGAACTGAGAGCTTACAAGATCCAATCTTTTGACTCCTCCTGTCTCCTAGTGTACCAGAAAAATGAAAACATATAATATTTCGTTGTGAAATCGACGCCTGAATTGGTTACTGTTTTGACAGCAATTCGAGTTTTACTAATCAGTTTAATTTACGCCCAGGATAATTAAACCCAATCGAGTTGGAAATTATTGTTTTCGCAACCTTTGAACCAATGAGACAATCCAACATCGGGGATATTAAAAAAGAAGGCAGTTTGAAATTCAGTCAGAGTAACTACTATCTAGAAAGCAGCTGCTATTTGAAATGCTTTCTATCAGAGGTACCTTTCCGTATAAAACATCATCACAGGAAAAAGAAAGAAGATAACCTAGAGGATCCTCAGCTGGAAGAAGAAAGATACCGACGACGACAACCGCTTTTTACTTTTGAAATTAAGTTAATATAATTTTTATTGGAAAAACACATTGTTAGCGAGTTGGAAATTAGATAAAAACGAATTAAGAGAAAAGGGGCCTGAGACGTCTGAATAGTTTTTGTTTGATGTTCACTTTTTAAGTAAAGGAATAAATTCATATTATTTTCTTTCAATAGAGCAATTTCAGAGTTCTCTCTCACTCAGATTTAAAGACATTACGGGACGAGGCACAGACTGTTTGGGATTATTTGACTCGATGCCTAAAATGTTAGACAGAATCGTATCTGTTCAACTGCAAACTCTCATTGTGACTTCCACCGAACAGTCATCAAGCTGTAACAGTAGACCAGAGCTGGTGACATTTGCAAAAATGCCCAATCATCAACAAATTATCCATTCTCAGTTTAAGCCTTATGGGAAATTCAAACAAAGCTGCTGCCGACAGGGATTCCCTGGCTGCTGAAATTGCTTTCTTCAATATGCCCCCAATAAAATGAAGCACAGAATTCTTATAAAATGTATCATTGTCAATAATTTCATGGTAGGAATCATTATTTCCACCTCTCTCCTTCTCTAACAAAATTTAAAATGTTGTTACTGTGACGCATTTTGCAAATTTGCTTAAATTAGATTAAATTAGATAGTTGTACCTTAATTATAAACAAGCTTCACATCACCGTTTCTGAAATATGGATGACATTATTCATTAAGGAAGAGGCTAATAGCTTCTCTAGAGGTTACTTTGCAATATAATAATTGGTTGTGTTGAATTTAGCATGTTAATTCATCATCTGGCTGCAGCCAAGCATATGAGCTTTTTCACACAGATGATGGTTTAACGAATACTCTTTCAGGTTCAATTAAATGGACTCAGTTTATCAAATTGTTATTTTGTCATAGTATTATCCAATAAAATAACCAAAGATGAAAAGATGTCCCTTTTATATATTAACATTGCATCTGCTCTTATGCACCTTCACTTTCCAAATCATTGATCCTTCCCAAACGGCAACTGCCTTCTAGAATTCTTCCGGCAAAAAATAGGAAAGTAAATAAAAAGCTGAGGAAGGAACGACTGAGTTGAAAGCAGAACAGATCAAATGACAAATGCAAGTAATGTAATATAGACCAATAGTTACTTGTTGAAATAACTGCTTTGCAATCACAGCTAATTCTCAACCTCGATTTTAAAGAAGTAGCCTCCGTTTGATTCTGTTTTGCAGTTTTACTAGTTTTCTATCTAAAATCTACTGCTGTTACACCAAAGCATCAATACAGTTCATTCAATGCAACTCATTTGCCTTGTCTGATGTCCTCTTAAATTTTGCTAACTGTAAAGACCATTCAATATCCAAGAAAACTGAAGTTCACTCTTCTGAATTCGAGGATATCAATCGAAGACCATATCTGAGAAGGGCGAAGTCACAAGAAACATTCCCTTAAGAACGTTCCAAGTCAGTTTTGTGACAACGTCAGCTTTTCAATTATCACAGTGTTGCCAGTATGCACTGCACAAATATTTGCATTTTAATTAATTTAATAATATCAGTTAAGAATAGTAAAAAAGCTGTTCTTGTCAGTTATGCAGTGACAACATCCCATATTAAAAATGTTCTAATTTATTGCACATGTATAGATATTGCTTTAATTGTTCGATTTATTTATGTTTTTTATAATCCATTCAGTTTATGATCTCTTTATTTTATTGCCTTTCCAAAGCATATGATATATTGTGTTATACTGGGGGAGGGCAATACATATTTCAACTTAAGTACTGAGAAGCCCACTTTTTAAATGCGATGAGCATTGAGACAATACGTTTTGCCACGCATTCGTTGAACTTTAATTCAATTTCCTCAAGTTAACGTAACGGTTGTAGTCCTGAAACGAGGGAAATGCGATTTCTGGGTCTGTATTATCCAGTATCTCATGGCAATGTCAACAGCGGATCCAGTCCTCATCATTTCTGATGCTAAACTCAATCGATTATATAACATTCATTTTGTAATACCTTATGCGTTCATTACTTCTGTGTGTTCACTAAGAGTCATGCTTGTCTCTTGCAGCTCTCGATTGTTCTATCTGATTCATAGTCGCTTTCATTTCTGACCGATTTATAGCCGTCTGTTGCCAAAAGTTTGAATAAATAGTGCAGACATAAAGCAGCAATAGTGGTGATTATAACTGTAGCACTGTTGGTTGTTTGAGATTCTTTACGTTATACTTTATTGTTGCTCCTTCAACAATCATTGACAATGTTCCATGATTTTGCAAGCTGGACACCACACTATTTCAGTTCAGTCTTTCAAGTAGTGTCTCAGTGAATTGACAGAGTCCTCATGTCTCTGTTTCCAATAGTTTATATTTTTCCATTCAATGTTAGAAACGTTTTAGCAGCCACCCTAATCCGGAGGGGCCTCCGTCATCATGAAATAAAGAAAAATGATCTGTCCCCTTAAATGAAGAATCGAAAGAAATTTTACTCTTTTCTTTGTCCTCCGACCTGATGCGACTGAGGATAGCATATGTGGCGCTTTCCTTAAACTGGTCAGTTAGAAATTATAATCATACTGGCAAAACTCTGAGTGATACAGTGTTTATTGCTCAGAATGGCGTGAGATATACATATAAAAACATTTCAAAATTTCTTAAATGAGAATTAAACAACATGTGTTTGTAATCGTACTACTCAGTCTCCCTTTCATATTTCATCCTGTAGTGCCGATGGACATGAACATGATCAAAATCAATGTTTCATATCCAGTCTCTAATAGGTCATTGCAAGTGTTCAAGTTCATCATGCACGACACACCTCAAATATCTCTCGTCTAATGCTCAGTTGAATGAGATTCTAAAAGAAAACAAACAAATCCAGATCGTGGAGATCAGTAACAAAACAAGAATTGCTGAAAACACAGTAAAGCAGATGTCATCTGTTGGACGAAAGCAGAGTTAAAGTGTTGAGACTGAACACCCTTCATCAGAACATTTGGGATGAAGGACTCATCAGGCTATCTTCTTGGTGTCAGACCTGCTGATTTCTTTTTATATGCTTTCTTCTGTGATATTTTCCAATGATAGTTAATGGATAGAGAAATCCAACAATTGCTTATATTTATGTGTGTTTATACTCTCCCTCCTTCATACTGAGATTCTTCTAACGGTGGACAATTTAAAACCCCACAATACTTATTTACATCCTGAAAGTAGCTTTCAGTAACAAGTTGTAGGAATAGGCAAATACTCCACATAACTGGAGAATTAGATTGTACATAGTACCGAAGATGTTTTACTTTGTAAGACCTTGTTTGATGCTTAAAACTGGAAGTGACAGACCTTCCTCCATTTAAGTCTGCTGTGAATACAGCTGTAAGTTTTTAATAATACTACAAACTTCGTTTTGAACCCGCTAATTCTACCGTACATATGGACATTGCCTCGTCATTTCAAAGAATTACTTTGAAATCCTGCATGCCGCAGTGTTGGACGCATGTCTTTCATGAAATCTCCACATGATAAATAAACCATTCGACCTCCAGAATATAATAGTTTCTGTCCCTGCCTCCGTCTTATTTATGCTAAAATTCATTTCTTAAGAATGCTTTCTGCAAAAAAAAGACAATTATCATGCTTTCTCCAGTGACAGCATTCTTCCAAATCATTCTAATTTTATTGATTGAAACTATCTTTCAATGCTTGCAAAGCCTTCAATTCTTATCTCTTACCAGCGTATTTTGGTAACCTCATGCCTCGTTCTTTTGAAATAAACCTGCAGTTTTTCCTGCCCAGACAAACTTCGTGTAACACTTTGTTGTTTGTGGTTTGGTCTCATTTCTCTCCCCCACTTTTGTCCTTCTCTTCCGCACACTGACGTGTTTCACCAGCAAAGCTGTGTCTTTAGTTCCTTCCACCCTTCTCATCTCAGGACGTTTTGCTTACTTTAAGCTGTTCTTCAGCCTCATTTCACTTTACACTTCACTTCACTCTTCTGTACTCAAAACTAACTGAAGAAAGTGAAAAACGGTGATTAAAAAAAAACTATCAGCCATGATTGAATAGCAGAGCAGACTCGATTGGTCGAATGGCCTAAATTCTGCTCCTCTCTATGATAGTCCATAGACATCGCATCTTGTGCTAATTTAGGATTTAATTCAATTGCTGGAGGACTCGTTTAAATGTAATAGCATTTTGCAATCATTTCTTTCTTGATCAAAGACATGATCTGAATCAATTGTGCCAATGTATCAAGGGAAATACCTCACTCCAATAAAAGATTTTATGGCAAACATCTTTTACGCACAATTGAACTTGACAGATCAGCTGTCGAGATTTGTGTATGCTACTCTATTGGAGTTGAGTGTAAAAGTCCATTCAGACGTAATGTTTTCCTCTACGTTTTCTTCTGTATTCTTTCTTATAGCGCCAGGGACGTGTAACGCGTATTTAAAAAAAACACCGGTAATTAAACTTGATGAACTTCTCCCTGCTTTCCATCCACCTGAACAAGTGATTATCGCCATTTCCTCAACAAGACTTCATTTTTTACGAGAATAACATTCTGACATGCGCTCAGTTTCTTCTTCTGCTAATGTTGCTTGATAAAACTGCTAAATTCTTTGATCTCACATTTGCGATTAGCCAATTTCTGTGAAATAAAAATGCCCACTTTCTTATTCACCTGTTCTTTGTTTTCCTTTTTAACTATTTGATCAAACATACTTTCTGATAAATGAAAATTAAATTCCTTTCCATTATTCTTTGGTTCCTCCTCCTGTATCCACATGTGTTTCGGAGAATCTGTTAATAGATATTCAAGAAAAATCCCAGAACATACTTCCTGAAACACCTCAGCTTCCTGATGTTATACTGATTTTACAAGCACCATAGGCATCGCTCCCGCCTATGCTACGTCACTATCAAAGTTAAACCGTAAGCCAGAATGAAGAAATTCTTTATCAGTCTTAACAACAATTGCCCATTTTTTGAGGGACTCTCAAACCACATTTTTGATAATGGAACTTTGCTCTTTTCGCCTTTTCTGGCAATGCTACTATTGAATTACATGCCTCCACATCTCTCACTATTGGGGCTGCCCTTAACTAGGCAGAACGAAATGATTGACGGATGCCCATTGCTAAGGCAGCAGGATATGGCTGAGAGTTGTTGGCTTGGGAAAACGTTTCCTTAATAGCACTGTGGACCAAGGGTAACAGAACTGTGATAGAATATGCCGTTAAAGCTGCTTATGTCGAAGTAATAGAAAATATCATTTCACTCCACATTTAAATACCGAATCTCTCTATAATTGTTCAATTCATCTGTTGAAATCATAATCGCAGGTTTAGTTATGATCCCCCTTGTAAACATAGGTATGGATTCTGAAATCATTACAAATTCATCTACATCCAAATCTTTGCTAAACACATTCGAGGAAAATACTCAAACACTAAGGCATTCTACACTTACGTGAGGAACTAGAGGTTGGCCAGAGTGAGGGTTGGGCTGATCAAGAATAGTGGAGGGAAATTGCGCCTAGAGTTGGAGGACGTAGGGGAGGACCTAAATGAATATTTTGCTTTCGTATACTTTACTGAGAGGTTCCTTGACAATTCTGAGGACAGCGTGAAACTGACTTAAATGCTCAAACAGATTAATGTTAAGAAGGAGGATTTGCTGAAAAATTTGAAAAGTCTAAGAATAGATTTGTCCCCTGGGTCAGATGGGTTATACAAAATTTACTACGAGAAGTGAGGGAAGAGATTGCTGCGTCTTTGCGTCCTCACTGTCAACTGGACTCGTGCCTGATGTTTGCAGGGTGGCAAATGTTATTCCTTTCTTCAAGGGAACAAGGATAATCCTAGGAATTACAGGTTACTCAGTCTTATGTCAGTGGTCGGCAAAGTATGAGAGAGGATTCTGAGAGACAAGATATATGATTACTTGGAAAACTGCAGATTGATTAGAGATAGTCAGCATGGCTTTATGGCTTTCACAAACCTTATTCAGCTCTTGAACGATTTGAATAAACACATTGATGACGGTAGAGCAATGGACGTCGTGTCAATAGTCACAGATATGCACAGCACGGGAAAAGAGGCCATGCCGATCAGATATTCTAACGTAATCTAGTGCAAATCGCCAGCACATGTCCCATATCTCTTAAATCTTTTCCTTTCACATACCCATCCAGATGCTTTTTTAATGCAGCGATTGTACCTGCCTCGACCAACTCATTTGGTAGCTCATTCCATACACACACCACCCTCTGTTTTAAACATTTGCCCCTTAGATCCATTTGTATAATTCCCCTTTCTCCCTAAACCTATGCCCTCCCGTTCTGGACTCCCTCACACCTGGGAAAAAAAATTTGTCCCTGTCTTATCTCTGCCCCTCATTATTTTACAAGTTTATTTCGCAATCTGTGTGTTACCGTTCCCAATGGTGGACTCATTCACAAATTAAGGACGCACGGGATACAGGGTAATTAGTCTGTCTGAATGCAGATTCGGCTGACCCATAGAAGGTGGTAATTGATGTAAAGTATTCAAACTACAGCTTGGTGGTTAGTCTTGTTCCGCAGGGGTCGGTTTTGGTATCTCTGCTTTTTGTGATTTTTATAAATGATTTGGATGAGGAAGTGGAAGGGTAGGTTAGTAGGTTTGCCGATAACACAAAGGTTGGTGGAATTATGGACACCGTGGAGGGTTGTTATCGGTTGCAAAATTATATTGACATGATGCAGAACTGTGCTAAGAAAGGGCAGATGGAACACAAAATGGAAAAGTGTGAAGAGATTCAGTTTGGAAGTTTGAATTTGAATACAGGTTACAGTGTTAAAGGCAAGAGTTTTGGCAGTGTGGAGGAACAGAGGGGTCTTGGGTTCCACGTTCAGTGTTCCCTCAAAGTTGCCGTCCCACGTGATGGGTTTGTTAAGAACGTGTACGGTGTGTTGGCTTTCATAAGAGACACGAGGTTATCCTGCAGTCCCAAAGAACCCTGGTTGGACCACTGTTGGAGCATTTTGTTGAGTTCGGGTGACTCGTCTTAGAGAGGAAGTGGAAGCAATAGAAAGGGTGCAGATTTCCTGGGATGCTGCCTGGACTAGAGGGCAAGTCTTATGAAGTGCACTTGAGGCAAATGTGCATTTCTCATAGGAGAAAAGAAGGATGAGAGGTGAATAGATAGAAGTGCACAGGATAATGAGAGGCAGAGGTAGAGTAGATAACAAGGGTGACTTCTTCTCAGGCTGGAAATGGCTATCACGAGGAGGCATCATTTTAAGGTGATTGGACGAAGGTATCAGGGAAATAACAGAGGTACCTTCTTTATGCCGAGAGTTTTGGGTGCACTGAATTCTCTGCTAGGAATGTTAGTGGAGTCAGATACATTAGGGACATTTAAGAGACTCTGGGATAGGCCTATGGGTAATAATAAAATGTATGGTATGTCTGTTAGTTTAATATTAGAGTAGGATTAAAGTTCACCATAACATCGCGGGCCGAAGGGCCTGTATTGTGCCGTACTGATCTGTGTTCCATGTTCTATGCTTTAGTAGAATTGTGTTCTGCTAAGGGATAGTGGTTATTATGGGATAGAGACTTTGATTTGTTGATAGTCTTGGTTAGTCTTCACGGCTTAAATAAATAAATTGTTACTTTTATTTACTCGGTAGATATCATGGATCTTCTTTCATTCACACATTTTATCTGATTACGAGGCGAGGGGAGCTTTCCTGCTTGTTTGGATTAATTTCCAGAGCGGTTCAAGACTCGCATCTTAAGAGAATCCAGGAAGCCTGCAGTGAGTAGCTCATATCTT
Source organism: Chiloscyllium plagiosum (assembly GCF_037043375.1). Classification (NCBI taxonomy): domain Eukaryota; kingdom Metazoa; phylum Chordata; class Chondrichthyes; order Orectolobiformes; family Hemiscylliidae; genus Chiloscyllium; species Chiloscyllium plagiosum. Next base: position 36,660,047 of record NW_028270179.1, read on the forward strand.
GACAAAACAAAATCTATCTACTTCTTCCAAGGCATAAGTTAAAGGCATCATGAGATGTTTTTACAAGCCTGGATGAGTGCAGCACTATCAACGCTGAAGAAGATTGCACCAGTCAGCAGAACGCAGTTTGCTTAATTGTCATCTCATCCATGCCCATTCACTACATTGGCGCACAGTAACATTAGTGTGTACACAATGCACTGCAGAAGTTCAACAAGGATCCTTCAATGGCACCATCCAAACACATGGTAAAAACTATCCAAATGGATAGTGTCAGCCGATTTATGGCTTCATAACTACCTATAATTTCCCCGACAAGTCAGTTAGTCTCCTGACTTTGTATTATATCACTGTTTCCTCGGTGTCACAGAGCACATACCTCCTTAACACCACTGTGGATCTATACACACAAAATTCAAAAAAGACATCTGACCATAATTTTCAGAAGGGCAACGAATGATGACAACGCCAACAACTCCCACTTCCCGTCGGGGAGTTAAAACATTTCTTTTCTTGAATACCCTGAAAGCGAATTTAAAAAAAGCTGAAGAAGATTTAGGAAGACAAGGCTGCTTTCAAAATGTGGAAATAAGCAGAAAATACGTTCTTGCTATTACTTCTCATATTAACAACAAATGACAGACCAATGCCACCCAGACTGACTTAAACACATTCTGCAGACATACACCGCTGCAGAGCCGGTCTTGGAGGCTTGTTGGGTTCTTTCAACTTTGGATGGTGATGAGATCAGCTCCTCGAAGGAGAAATTAAATCCTTAGTGGGAAAACAGTGATCAAGAATGAAAGGTTAATGCTGAATTGATTTTTAAAATAATTAATTGACAAGATTTTATTTCCCTCCAGTTATGTATTTGAGTATTTTCTAAACCCGAGACCCTGGCAGCTTTGTAGGGCCTCACACCCAACCACCTCCTCTAACCTTAAACACCAGGAACATATCAGGTAAGTTTGTATTCTTTTTTATAACACTTTGAGAAGACGACTAGCAGGGATGGCAGTGCAGAGAGAGGAATGTTCCTTCTGCATGATGTTTGAGTTGAGGGACGCCATTAGTGTCCTATCCCAGTGCATGTGCAGGAAGTGCACCCAACTCTCTCTCCTCCAAGACCGCGTTAGGGAACTGGAGCAGGAGCTGGATGAAGTTCGGATCATTTGAGAGACAGAGGCTGCTACAGATAAGAGTTTTAGGGAAGTAGTTACTCCTAGGAACGAAAAAAGCTGGGTAACTGTTCGATGGAGGGAAACAGTCAGGGCACAGATCCCGTATGGTCGTTACCCTGAAAAACAAGTATACCGTTTTGGGTACTGTTGGGGGTGGGGGACGCACCAGGGTATGCAGTGGAGCGCATGGCTCTGGCAAAGACACAGTTCCTGTTGCACAGATGGGAAGGAATGAAAGGAGGAGAGTGTTAGTCATTGGGGACTCTATTGTTAGAGGGTCAGATAGAAGGTTTGTTAGGAACGAACGAGACTATGTTGCCTCCCATGTGCCAGGGTACGTGATGAATCGGATCGAGTCTTCAGTGAACTGAAGGATGAGGTGACCAGCCCCAAATCATTGTCCACATAGTCAAAAAGAGGAACAGGAATGTCAGGTAGGATTCCAGAGAGCTAGGCTACATGCTCTGAGCTTGAACAGAGTTGTTATCTCTGGTTTATTACCCGTGCCATGTGATGGCGAGACAAGGAATAGGGAGAGATATCAGCTGAACATGTGGCTGCCGGGATGGTGCAGAAGGGAGGGTTTCAGATGCATGGAAAATTTGGGTTCATTCTGGGGTAGGTGGGACTCTGCAAGCAGGGCAATCTTCACTTGAACTAGAGGGCACGAATATCTAGGGTGGGAAATTTGCTGGTGCTATTCGGTTGGTTTTAAACTATCTCATCAGGGGGATGGGAACCTGAGGTGTAGTTCCAGTGCACAGGAGAATGAGAGTAGGGAGGGAATGGACAGGATTTCACGGAGACTGAAATGTGCTGGCAGACAGCATGCTTGTTTCAAGTGCACCTACTTCAACGCCAGAAATATCCAAAATAAGGTAGGTGAGCTTGCAGCATGTACACGTACCTGGGACTTCGATGTTGTGGCCATTTTGGAGACATGGATGGAGTAGCGGCAGGAATGGACGTTGCAGGTTTCAGGATTTAGACATTTTATTATGAACAGGGAAAACAGTAACAGAGGGGGCGGTGTGACCTTATTAGTCAAGGACAGTATAATGATTGCTGAAAGAACTTTTGACGAGGACTCGTCGACTGAGGTGGTATGGGCTGAGGCTTGAAACAGGAGAGGAGAGGTCACAATGCCAGAACTCCTGCAGAGTTCCAGGAATGTACAGGAGAGGATCAGCAAAATTATTCTGGCTCAGAGAGTAAAGTAACAGGTTGGCGTTTTGGGGAATTTATCTTCCCCAACGTTGACGAGAAATGCTACAACTCTAGTTCGTCGGAAAGATCACTTCTCGTCCAGTCTGTGCTGGAGTGTTTCCTGACGCAGTATGTCGAAGGACTGACAAGAGGGAAGGCCACACTGGTTCTGGTGCTTGGTAATGAGCCGGGTCAGATGTTTGATTTAGTCAGCACTTTGGAGAGAATACCCATAATTTGGTTGCGTTTAGTTGAGCAATGGAAAGGGATAGGTACATCCCACAGGGAAAGAGTTGCAGTTGGGGGAAGGGCAATTATAATGCGATTAATCAAGACTTATGATGCATAGAATGGGGGAAGCTGAAAATGTGTTGCTGGAAAAGCGCAGCAGGTCAGGCAGCATCTAGGGAACAGGAGAATCGACGTTTCGGGCATAAGCCCTTCTTCGGGCATAAGCCCTGCCTGACCTGCTGCGCTTTTCCAGCAACACATTTTCAGCTCTGATCTCCAGCATCTGCAGACCTCACTTTCTCCTCATAGAATGGGGGAAGCAAAATACAGGGAATGGGGACAATCAAAATGTGGAGCTGGTTCAAGGAACAGACATTGCGTATCCTTGATAGGTATGTCCTTGTCAGGCAAGAGATAACGTAAGGGAACCGTGGTTTATTACAGAAGTTCCATCTCTTGTTAAGCTAGAGAAGGAGGCTTATGTGACCGTGAGACAAGATGGTTCAGATGAGGTGATAGAGAGTTACAGATTAGCTAAGAAGGATTGAAAGAGAGAATCACGACAAGCAGGGAGATTACATGAGCAGTCTTTAGCAGATAGAATAAAGGAGAAGCCTAAAGCTTTCTATCGGCATGTGAGGAATAAAAGGATGACTACGGTAGGAATAGGCCCAGTCAAAGACAAAAGTGGTAAGTTGTGTATAGACCCTGTGGATATCGGAGAGGGGCTAAACGAATATTTCTCATCGGTTTTCACTCAGGAAAAGGAGAATATTGAAGAGGAGAAGCATGACATACGGGATATATTACTAGAAAGGATTAAGGTTAGTAAGGAGAAGGTGCTATCAATTCTAGAAGGAGAGAAAGTAGACAAGTCGCCTGGGCCGGATGGTATTCATCCGAGGATTCTCTTGGAAGCCAGGGAGGAGATCTTAGCGCCTTTGGCCTTGATCTTTGAGACGTCATTGGCTTCAGGTTTTGTACCAGAGGACTGGAGGGTGGAAAATGTGCCCTTGTTCAAGAGAGCAGTGGCGATGACCCAGGTGAATTATAGTCCAGTAAGCTTTCCATATGTTGCATGAGAAGCTTTGGAAAGGATTATGAGAGAGATTTATCATCATCTAGCCAGCAACAATTTGATTCCAGATAATCCAATGAGGTTCGTCTCACAAACCTCATTGATTTTTTTCAGAAGGTGACTAAGCATGTAGATGAGGGGAGGACAGTTGCCTTGCTGTACATGGACATCAGTAAACCCTGTAATCAGGTTCCACATGGTTGGCCGCTGGAGAAAATACAGAGTTTTGGGATTGAGGGTGATTTAGCAGTTTGGATTAAGAAGTGTCTTTCTGTAAGAAGGCAGCGAGTGTTGGTTGATGGAAAATATTCAGCCTGGAGTCCAGATACAGGAGGTGTGCAATAAGGATCTGTTTTGGGACCACTGCTCTTTGTCATTTTGATAAACAATTTGGACGCAGGCATAGGTGAATGGGTTAGTAAGTTTATAGATGACACTGAAATGGGTGGAGCCGTTGATAGTATCGAAGAATGTTGCAGGGGGACTTAGATAAACTGAAGAATTGAGCTGAGAGTTGGCAAATGAAGTTCAATGCAGATAAATGTGAGGTGATTCATTTTGGGAAGAATAACAGGAAGGCAGAATACTGGGTCAATAGAAACATTCTTGGTCCGGTGACTGCAGAGGGAACTTGGAAAACATGTACATAGATCCATGAGAGCTGCCACGATGATTAATAGTGCTGTTAAGGAGGCATACTGTGAGTTAGGTTTCATTGGTAGAGGGATTGATTTCCAAAGCCGTAATGTCATGCTGCAACTATACACAACACTAGTGTGGCCGCACTTGGAATAGTTTGTCTAGTTGCGATCGCCCCATTACAGGAAGGGTGTGGAAGCATTGGAAAAGGTGCGTCGGTGATTTACCAGAATGTTGCCTGGTCTGGAGGAAAGGTCTTATGAGGAAAGGCTGAGAGACTTGGGTCTGTTCTCATTGTAAAGAAGAAGGCTAAGTGGATTTGATAGAAATATAGAAGATGATCAAACGTTTAGATAGGGTTGGCAGTGAAAGCATTTATCCTTTGATGATGACATCAGCTTGTACAAGGGGACAAATTGAGGGTTGATAGATTTAAGACAGATGTCAGAGGCAGTTTCTCTAGTCATAGAGTTGTAAAGGCGGAGAATGTCCTGCCAGCCAAAGCAGTGAAGTCAACTACGTTGGGGGCATTTAAACAACCCTTGCATAAGAACAGGGAAGATGCGATGGTGTAGTCGGATGGGCTTAGATTAGTTCACAGGCTGGCTCAAAAGTAAGGGCCGAAGGACCTGTTCTGCGCTGTATTGTTCTATGGTCTATGGTCTAAGGTGTCGCTGGATTGATCAACATTTAATACACATTCCAAAAGACAGGTATGAGTCAATCACATTTCTGTGTGTCTGGAATTACAACAGGCTAGATCAGGTAAGGTTTGCAGCTTCCTTCCTGAAAACCCACAAGCGAACAAGGTTGACATTTCCTGATCATCGACCATGGTCATTACTGGACTCTTAATTCCGGATTTTCATTGAATTGGAATCCCACCATCTCTATAGGAGCCATTTCAACCTGGAACAGCAGAACATTATCTTGGTCTCTGGATTGCCAATCCAATGATTTGGTCAATATGCAAAAATGGAAAGAACTGTGGATGCTGTAAATGAGAAACAAAAGCAGAAGTTGCTTGAAAAGCTCAGCAGTCCAGGCAGCATCTGTGAAGTGAAATCGGAGTTAATGTTTCAGGTCATAGAGTCATAGAGTCATAGAGATATACAGCATGGAAACAGACACTTCTGTCCAACCCGTCCATGCCGACCAGATATCCTAACTCAGTCTAGTCCCACCTGCCAGCACCTGAACCCTTTCAAGTTTCACAACATCTTTCCGATAGGAAGAAGACCAGAATTGCACGGAATAATTCCAACAGTGGCCTAACCAATGTCTTGTACAGCCTAACATGACCTCACAACTCCTGTACTCAATACTCTGACCAATAAAGGAAGCGCCTTCTTCACTATCATATCTACCTGCGACTCTACTTTCAAGGAGCTATGAACCTGCATTCCAAGGTCTCTTTGTTCAGCAACACTCCCTAGGATTATACCATTAAGTATAAAAATCCTCTAAGATTTGCTTTCCCAAAATGCAGCACCTCACATTTACCTGAATTAAACTCCATCTGCCACTTCTCAGCCCATTGGCCCATCTGGTCAAACTCCTGTTGTAATCTGAGGTAATTCGTTGTCCATTACACCTCCAATTTTCTTGTCATCTGCAAACTTACTAACTATACCTCTAATATTCGCATCCAAATCATTCATATAAATGACAAAACGTAGAGGTACCAGCACCGATCCTTGTCGCAGTCCACCGTTCACAGGCCTACAACCTGAAAAGCAACACCTCCACCACCACCACCATCTGTCTTTTACCTCTGAGCCAGTTCTGTACCCAAATGGCTAGTTCTCCCTGTATTCCGTGAGATCTAAACTTGCTAACCAGTCTCCCATGGGGAACATTGTGGAACGCCTTACTGAAGTCCATTTGGATCACATCTATAGCTCTGCCCTCATCAATCCTCTGTGTTACTTGTTCAAACTAGTCAATCAAGTTGGTGAGACATGATTTCCCACGCACAAAACCATGTTGACTATCCCTAATCAGTCCTTGCCTTTCCCAGTACATGTATATCCTGTCCCTCAGGATTCCCACCAGCAACGTGCCCACCACCGTCGTCGGGCTCACTGGTCTATAGTTCCCTGGCTTGTCCCTTCTTAAACAGTGGCAAATCGTTAGCCAACCTCGAGTCTTCCAGCACCTCCTCTGTGACTACCGATGATGTGAATATGTCAGCAAGAGGCACAGCAATCACTTCCCTAGCTTCCCACAGAGTTCTCGGGTACACCTGATCAGGTCCTGTGGATGTATCCACCTTTGTGCATTTCAAGACATCCAGCACTTCCTCCTCTGCAATATGGACATTTTACAAGGTGTCACCATCTATTTTTCTACATCCTATGTCTTCCATGCAAAATCTACTATCTCCCCCATCTCCTGCGGCTCCACATAAAGGCCGCCTTGCTGATCTTTGAGGGGCCCTATTCTCTCCCCAGTTCCCTTTCGTCCTTAATGTATTTGTAAACATCCTTTGGATTCTCCTTAATTCTATTTCCCAAAGCTATCTCATGTCCCCCTTTTTCCCTCCTGATTTCCCTCTTAAGTATACTCCTACTGCCTTTATAATCTTCTAAGGATTCACTCGATCTATCCTGTCTATATCTGACATATGCTTCCTTCATTTTCTGAACCAAACCCTCAATTTCTTTAGTCATCCAGCATTCCTATACATACCAGCCTTTCCCTTCACTCTAGCAGGAATATGATTTCTCTGGATTCTCGTTGTCTCATTTCTGAAGGCTTCCCATTTTCCAGCCGTCTCTTCACCTGCGAATATCTGCCCCGAATCAGCTTTTGAAAGTTCTTGCCTAATACCGACAAAATTGGCCTTTCTGGCTACCTATCTATATATAAAACATTGGACGAAACACAAATATCATCTAAACTTTATCATTTAAATCTGCGATAATGCATCTGTGAATAAATTCTTACAACCCCCACAACATATATGTTTTTTTTAAATGAAAAGTTTGCAAAATAAGACATCAACGAAATAGTCTCATATTCTTGTCTTTGAAGCGTTCTACGAATGTACGAGGTTCCATGTACGCAACCGTCTCTGATGCATTGTTCACGACATACACATTATAAGGTTGCATGGCCAATGCCAAACTCAATAGTGCTTTTTCGATCGTGGCGTGTTTCGTCTGGTGGATGTGGAGTTCTCCGAATAGTAACTAACTAGCAGCTCAATCTCATTCGCATCTTTCTAGAGCAGGACAACTCCAACTCCTATGTCACTAGCATCGATTGCAACTTCAAAAGGTTTTGAAAAGTTTGGTGTAGCTAAAACTTGTTTGGTGGCTAATATTGCGTTAAAATGGCCGAATGCCTCGAGGCATTGTTCTGTCCAATGAAACTCTGTGTTCTTTTTCAGCAAATTGGTTAACACTTTCCATTACACTTTCTAGTTTGGAACAAACTTCTGAATAGAATCCGATATGAGCTAAGAATTGAAGCATCCCTTACTTCGAGGTTGGTCGTGGATATTCCTTGATGGCCTTCACCTTTGCGTTCCTTGGGGTAAACTTTCCATGACCAATGTGATAGCCCAAGAACATCACATCTGCTTTCACGAATTCAGTTTTGTTTAAGTTTATTACTAGTTTTGCTCTTGTAGAGGTCCAAAGAGCACTGCCAAACCATGTGATCTGTCTAGGACTTACAAAACATCACGACAACATTATCGTGGATTGCACAGTTCGTTAACGCAGGCACAGCTCTGTTCATGAGTCGGCTGTGTTCTTCTTTCCAAAGGGCACCACTTTAAATTGATATAGCCCATTTGGGGTTACAAATGCAGGAATGTCTTTCACTGTCTCTGACAAAGTTACCTGCTAGTAACCACGCAGTAAGTTCATCTTGGTGATATAACTCACTTGTCCGACATTCTCGATACGGCCCTCCAGTCTCGGGAGCTCAGTAGGATTGGAGCCTCATTTGTAATGCAGAGAACTGCCAACAAATTAATTTTAATTATTTTAATTCAGCCAAAAGATGTAGTGTAAGATAGAGGACGAGCAGTAAATGTTTGCCCCCTCAAAACTACTCTGCCAATCAACAAAATCATGGCTGTTGCAACATTCTCTGTATCGACTTTACATTAGATTACCTACAATATGAAAACAGGCCATTCGGCCCAACAAGTCCACACCATCCCTCCGAAGAGGAAACCACCCAGAGCCATTCCCACCACCCTATATTTACCCCTGACTAATGTACCTAACATTATGGATAACTTAGCATGGCCAATTCACCTGACCAACTTTTGGACTGTGGGAGGAAACTGGAGCAAATGCACGCAGACACGGGGAAAATGTGCAAACTCAACAGAGACAGAGGTGGGAAACGAACCCGGGTCCCTTCCGCTGTGAAACAGCAGTGCTAACCATTGATCCACCATGCCACCCCCATCTTTCAAACGCTTTTTATTTTTCATAATTAATTATTTTTCAACAGTATCTTTTGGAATTTACAACAGTGGGACAGTAGATTGGGGCAGTTGAATGTTCCTCCTGCAGAATATGGGAGATAAGGGTCACCACAATTACCTCTGCTGACTTCATCTGCGGAAAGTGTATCCAACCCCAGCTCCTTGAAAACCGAGTAAGTGAACTAGAGCTGGAACTGGATATGCTTCGGATTATTCAGATGGCAGAGGTAGTTATTGGGAGGAATTACAGGGAGGCAGTCACACCTCAGGTACATAAAGGCAGATAGGTTACAGGCAGAGAACGGGAAGGGAACTGGCAGACAGTGCAAGGAGACCCTGTGGCCACTCCCTTCAATAACAAGTATATTGTTTTGAACACTGTTGGTCGGGGTATGAGGTAAGCAATCTGGCACAGATTCTGACCCTGTTGCTTAGAAGGGAAGGGAGGAGAGGAGCACAACATTAGTCATTATAGAATGCATAGTTAGGAGAACAGGTCGGACGTTCAGTCGGCACGAGAGAGACTCGCGGATGGTGCGTTACCTACCAATGCCAGGGTTTGTGATGTCTCAGATCGACATCCTGGGGGGGGGGATGCAGCAGCCCCACTTCGTCTTAACATAGTCACTAACGACACAGTTAGGAAATGGGATGAGGATCAACGCAGAACATCAGGGAGCTCGAGTGGAAGCTTAGACCTCGAACAGACAGAGTTGTTCTCTCTGCTTTGTTACCCTACCACGGTGGGCTTCTGACATATGCATAACTGGGGCTCTTTCTGGTGTAGGCGGGGCCTCTAGAAACAACATGGCCTACACCTGAACCAATATCCTGGGGGCATTTGCTAATGCTCTCCGGAAGGGTGTACAATAGGAGACTGAGAACATAAATTTCAGTTCCAGTATCCAGGAGGTTAAGAGTAGTGAGGTCAGAATGCACAGGCAAGCAGGAAGCTGATTTGAAGTGTGTCTATTTCGAATCTCGGAGCATCCGGAATAAGGTGAGTGAACTTGCAGCATGGATTGGTACCTAGGACTTTGATTCTGAAGCCATTCCAGAGACATGGATAGAACAGAGACAGGAATGGTTGTTGAGATGTTTCAGTAAGAACAGAGAAGATTGAAAAAGAGGGGGAGATATGTTATTGTTGGTCAATAATAGTACTAAAATGGCAGAATGGAAATCTACTAAGTTAGCATGGGCACAGGTTAGAAACAGAACAGAAAAGATCACACTGTTGGGAGTATTCTATAAGCTTACGAATAGTTCCAGAGATGTAGAGGGAAGAATCGCAAAGAATATCCTGGAATGTAGCAAGAGTAACATGGTAGTTGTGAGGCTATCTTTAACTTTCCAAACATTGACTATAGTTCGAGTATTTTGAATGGGTAAGTTTTTGTCCAATGTGTATAGGATGGTTTCCTGACAATGTATGTAGACCGAATCAACACGGACATCTACTACAAACCAAACGACTCCCACAGCTACCTGGACTACACCTCCTCCCATCCTGCCCCCTGTAAAAACGCCATCCCATTCTCCCAATTCCTTCGACTCCGCCGCATCTGCTCCCAGGAGGACCAGTTCCAAAAACGCACAACCCAGATGGCCTCCTCCTTCAAGGACCGCAATTTCCCCCCCGACGTGGTCGACGATGCCCTCCACCGCATCTCTTCCACTTCCCGCTCCTCCGCCCTTGAGCCCCGCCCCTCCAACCACCACTAGGACAGAACCCCACTGGTCCTCACCTACCATCCCACCAATCTCCATGTACAGTGCATCGTCCGCCGTCATTTCCGCCACCTCCAAACGGACCCCACTACCAAGGATATATTTCCCTCCCCTCCCCTATCAGCATTCCGTAAAGACCACTCCCTCCGTGACTCCCTCGTCAGATCCACACCCTCCACCAACCCAACCTCCACTCCCGGCACCTTCCCCTGCAACCGCAGGAGGTGCAAGACTTGCGCCCACACCTCCCCCCTCACCTCCCTCCAAGGCCCCAAAGGAAACTTCCATATCCGCCACAGATTCACCTGCACCTCCACACACATCATCTATTGCATCCTCTGCTCCCGATGTGGCCTCCTCTATATAGGGGAGACAGGCCGCCTACTTGCGGAGCGTTTCAGAGAACACCTCTGGGACACCCAGACCAACCAACCCAACCACCCTGTAGCTCAACATTTCAATTCCCCTTCCCACTCCACCAAGGATATGCAGATCTTTGGACTCCTCCATCGCCAGACCACAACAAAACGACGGTTGGAGGAAGAGCGCCTCATCTTCCGCCTAGGAACCCTCCAACCACAAGGGATGAACTCGGATTTCACCAGTTTCCTCATTTCCCCTCCCCCTCACCTTGTCTCAGTCAAATCCATCGAATTCAGCACCGCCTTCCTAACCTGCAATCTTCTTCCCGACCTCTCCGCCCCCACCCCGGTCTGACCTATCACCCTCACCTTGACCTCTTTCCACCTATCACATTTCCGACGCCCCTCCCCCAAGTCCCTCCTCCCTACCTTTTATCTTAGCCTGCTGGACAAACTTTCCTCATTCCTGAAGAAGGGCTTATGCCCGAAACGTCGATTCTCCTGTTCCCTGGATGCTGCCTGACCTGCTGTGCTTTTCCAGCAACACATTTTCAGCTCTGATCTCCAGCATCTGCAGACCTCACTTTCTCCTCAAAGTATGTAGACAGGCCAACAAGGAGTGAAACCACAATCGATTTAGCACTGGCTAATGAACAAGGCCAGGTCTTTGATTTGGAGGCGGGTGAGCAGTTTATGACAGTGACCATAATTCGATTATGTTTACTTTTGAGATGGAAAGGGAAAGATATATACCGCAGGGAGAGATTTATATTTGAGGGAAAGGCGATTAGGATAAAGTGAGGACTGCAGATGCTGGAGATCAGAGCTGAAAATGTGTTGCTGGAAAAGCGCAGCAGGTCAGGCTGCATCCAAGGAGCAGGAAAATCGACGTTTCGGGCATGAGCATGTGAGGATGAGAAGTGAAGGCTGAGCTCTGGCATTTGGGAGTTACAAGTTCTCCAGGAAAGACTGAAAGAGAGAGCTAAGAAGAACGAGGAGGGGACATGTGAAGTCGTTGGTTAGCAGGATCACGGAAAACCCTAAAGTTTTATGTCGGCAAATCAGGAATAAAACAGTGAATAGAGTAAGATTCGGGCCAAACAAGGACAGTAGTGCGCTTTTGCGCGTGGTGTCTGATGAGATAGGAGAACTGCTAAATGAATATTATTTGTCAGATTCACACTGGAAAAAGACAATGTTGCCAAGGAGAATACTGAAATAGAGGCGAATAGATTACTGGATTGAGGGTAATAAGGAGGTGTCAGCAATTCTGGAAACTGCGAAAATAGGTAAGTCCCCTGGGCCAAATAGGATTGATCCTCGTATTCACCGGGAAGCCAGAGAGGAGGTTGCAGAGACTTTGGCTTTGATCGTTATTGTCGACAGAAATAGACCGGATAACAAGTGTTGTCCCCTTGTTCAAGAATGACGGTACAGTCACTTAGTGGATAGCACTGCTGACTCACAGCGCCAGCAACGCGAGCTCGTTTCATGCCTCGTGCGACTGTCTGTGTGGAATTTGTACATTCTCACCATGTTTGCGTGGGCTTCTTCTGGGTGCTCCGATTTCCTCCCACAATCCAAAGATGTGTAGGTCAGGTGAATTAGTCTTTCTAAATTGTCCATAGTGTTCGGTGCATTAGTCAGGGTACCAGAATGGGTCTGGATGGGTGACTCTTTGGAGAGTCGGTGTGGTCTTGTTGGGCCGAATGCCCGAATCCATCCTGTAGGGAATCTAATCTAATCTAAGGGGACGAGAGACAACCATAGTAATTACAGACGTTGGAAAAGGTTATACACGACAGGGTGTATAATCATGTCAAAAGGATTACGTTAATTAGCGATTGTCAACCTGTCTTTTTACGGGTAGAACCTTACCGAGTTATTTTAGAATGTGACCAAGACGTGTATGAGTGTAAAGCGGTTGACGTGCTGTACATGGATTTCAGTGAGACGTCTGAGAAGGTTCCCCACGGGAGGCTATTGCAAAACATATGGAGGCATTGGATTGAGGGTGATTCAGCAGTTTGGATCAGATGTTTGCTCGCTGAAAGAAGACAGAGGGTGCTGGTTGATGGGAACATGTAGACAATGACAACTCAGAGATCAAAGCCAAAGACTCCAACATCTCATCCCTAGCTTCCCAGAGAATCATCAGATAAATCTCATCCGGCCCAGGGGACTTGTCTACTTGCACACATTCTAGAACTGGCTGCACCTCTTCCTTATTAACCTCGATCCGTTCTAGTCTGCTATCTCGTATTGCTTCTCCTCTACAATATTCTCCTTTTCCTGAGTGAAAACCGATGAGAAATATTCGTTTAGCACACAAACCTTCCCACTTCTACCTTTGACTGGCCATATTCCAACCCTTGTCATACTTTTATTCCTCACATACCGATAGAAAGCTTTAAGCTTCTCCTTTATTCTCCCTTAACATTGTCCTCAATCTCTCCTTTTCTGTTTTTCAATTATCTTACCAGAGACCTATGTTTCACCATCTGTGAACAGTCTTTCAATTTTTCACATTCATGTCATTGCTGTGTGGTTGATGTTGGGTTTGGTTTGTTCAGTTGGCCGAGTGGCGGGTTGTGATGCAGAATGATCTGAATAATGCAGGCTCAATTCCCATGCCAGTCGTGATAAACAAAATAAGACATGGGATGAAAAGAAGGTTGGTAAGCCTATCAACCCTGTTCTGCGAGATCTTGGTTGTGCTGACATTCTTCACTTGCAACTTTCTGCGCTCTCTGTGTAACCCTTGATCCCTTGACTGGTCAAGAAACTATCTATTTCAGCCTTGAACATACTCAAGGATTCTGGCACCCACGGTTCTCCAAAGCAAGGAGTTCCAAAAATATGCAATTCTCTGAGAGGATAAATTTCTGCTCTTCATCTCAGTCTGAATTTGACACCATTTTTTCTGAGGCTCTGAGACTCCCCCACGAGGTGAAACATCCTGTCAGTGTTTACTCTGTCAAGTGCCCTTGATGAGCCTGCATGTGTTTTGTGAAGTCACCGCTAAATCTTCGAAACTCCAGTGTGAAGAACACAGAACATAGAACAGTTCAGCACAGTCAGCCCTCGATGTTGACCCGAAGTTTTATCCGATTCTAAGTTCAAAGTAACCTACATACATTCTAGTACTGCCTTACTAGAAATGACATACTTCTTTCAATAAGGGGACCAACGTTCCAAAAGCTTCTCGATTATCAGTTACCTTTCTGTATTCTGTGCACGAGATTAGCCAAGCCATTTTGTGCTGCGGATTTTTCCATTTAAATAATATTCAGTTCTTTTGTTCTTCCTTCCAAGGTGCATCACTTCATCATTATATATTATTCCCCAACCCTTTTTCCCAGAGTCTTAAACTATTAACATCTCTCTATTATCTACTTGCATTCCTCTCAAAACCTGCCTTTCCACCACTACTTATTTCTTCTGCAAAATTAGCGACAGAATGTTCCCTTCCTTGCTATAAGGCATTAATACCGTGCATGTCACACCTTCTCAAACCTCCTCCCATCGGAATTCTGGCGATCCTCCGGTTAAACCCTGGACAGTTGACTTCCAATGGTTTAACATTTCTTCAGAGCCACTGTTGTTTTCTTCAGTATTTACCTTTGCAGTGGAATCAGTCGTCATGTGCTTTGCCAGACTTTTCAACTGTATGCTGTCATAATGAACCAACATTTACTTACTACATGATAGCAACTCGCCTTGAGGAAAACAATTGACATTTCGGAATTCTTTGCAAGAGGATCGCAGTTCAGATGTATGGTTGTCTCACTGAAGTTATTGGGGGCCTTGCTTAGATAACACTTGAAGCATTGTATGTAGTATTCGCCTCCCGACCTGAAACACGATATTCTCGCCAGACATGGTGTGCTCATCCAGACTGGTTCGCCAATGAGTCAATAAGGTCATGGCTGAATCTGCTTATATACAACTCCAGTTTCCTGCCATTTTCCCGGAAACCTCGATTCCATTATTGATTAGAAATCTCTATATGTCGGCCTTCAATGGACACCAACCGCCAAAGTATTCTACAATAAAGAAATCTGTAGTTTCTTCAGAGGGATGAAATTATTCCTCGTTGCTGCCTTAAACTGGTGGTCTCTTACTCAGAGATGCGGGCATCTGGGCATAGACTCGGCTGCAGGGAAAACAACCTTCCTGAATCTAATCTGTCAAGTCCTTCAAGAATTTTATATCTTTCAATACATTTAGCACATCTACTCCTAAACTGTAATACTTCCAGGCCCAATCTTTTCAACCTGTACTGCTAAGACAACTTATTCCATACCTGGGATGAGCCTCATGAACATTCCCATAACAAGATGGACAAGTTGGCTGAGTGTCGATCGGTAAATTCGGGAATGTGGTCAATCCCTCAGCTAATGGCAGGCTGTACCATGACCAGGTCTACAATGGAAAGAGCAATGTTTTGCAGACCTCCTGTTTAACTGCACATACCGGTAAGGGAGGAAAGGGTCGTGCGAGGGAGCCGTGGTTTAATAAGGAATTGGAATCCCTTGTTAAATGGAAGAGGGCGGCCTATCTCAAGATGAGACGTGAAGGTTCAATTGGGGAGATTGAGAGTTATGGGTAGCCAGGAAGGACCTGAAGAGAGAGCTAAGAGCAGCAAGGAGGGGACATGAAAGGTCCTTAGTCGGTAGGATTAGGGAAAACCCTAAGGCTTTCCATAGGTATGTTAGGAATAAAAGAATGACAAGGGTAGGAATAGGTCCAGTCAAGGATAGTAGTGGGAAGTTGCGTGTGGAGGCGGAAGAGATTGGGGAGACACTGAATGAATACTTTTCTTCAGTATTTACTCAGGAACAGGGCATTGTCGTCGATGTGAATACTGAGTCACAAATAAGTAGAATGGATGGCTTTGAGGTATGTAGAGAAGAGGTGTTGGAAATCCTGGAAAAGGTGAAAATAGATAAGTCCCCTGGGCCTGATGGCATTTATCCTAGGATTCTCTGGGAAGCAAGGGAGGAGATTGCAGAGCCATTGGCCTTGATTTTTATGTCCACTGTGTCTACAGGAGTAGTGCCAGAAGACTGGAGGATAGCAAATGTGGACAACACTAGTAACTATAGGCCGGTGAGTCTCACTTCTGTTGTGGGCAAAGTCTTAGAGAGAATTGTAAGGGATAGGATTTATGCACATCTGGATAGGAATAATGTGATCAAGGATAGTCAGCATGGTTTTGTGAAGGGCAGGTCGTGCCTCACAAACCTTATTGAATTCTTTGAAAAGGTGACGAAGGAGGTTGATGAGGGGAAAGCGGTAGATGTGGTATATATGGATTTTAGTAAGGCGTTTGATAAGGTTCCCCATGGTAGGCTACTGCAGAAAATACGGAGATATGGCATTGAGGGTGAGTTGGAGGTTTGGATTAGGAATTGGCTGGATGGAAGAAGACAGAGGGTAGTAGTTGATGGCAAAGTTTCTTCATGGAGTGCCGTCACTAGCGGTGTTCCGCAAGGATCTGTTTTGGGACCATTGCTGTTTGTCATTTTTATAAATGACCTGGAAGAGGGGTTAGAAGGTTGGGTGAGCAAGTTTGCGGATGATACGAAAGTCGGAGGAGTTGTTGACAGTGAGGAAGGATGTGTCAGGTTACAGCAGGATATAGACAAGCTGCAGAGCTGGGCAGAAAGGTGGCAAATGGAATTCAATGTAGCTAAGTGTGAGGTGATTCACTTTGGGAAGAATAACAAAAAGATGGGGTACTGGGCTAATGGTCGGATACTTGGTAGTGTGGATGAGCAGAGGGATCTTGGTGTCCATGTACACAGATCTCTGAAAGTTGCCACCCAGGTAAATAGTGCGGTGAGGAAGGCATATGGCGTACTGGCTTTTATTGGTAGAGGAATTGAGTTCCGGAGTCCTGAGGTCATGATGCAGTTGTATAAGGCTCTGGTGCGGCCGCATCTGGAATATTGTGTGCAGTTTTGGTCGCCATACTATAGGAAGGATGTGGAGGCACTGGAACGGGTGCAGAGGAGGTTTACCAGGATGTTGCCTGGCATGGATGAAATATCGTATGAGGAAAGACTGAGACACTTGGGGCTGTTTTCATTAGAGAAAAGAAGGTTTAGGGGTGACTTGATTGAGGTGTACAAGATGATTAGGGGGTTAGATAGGGTTGACAGTGTGAACCTTTTCCCGCGTATGGAGTCGGGTATTACAAGGGGGCATAGCTTTAAATTAAGGGAGGGTAGATATAGGACTGAAGTTAGGGGTAGGTTCTTCACTCAGCGAGTCGTAAGTTCATGGAATGCCCTGCCAGTAGCAGTGGTGGACTCTCCCTCTTTATGGGCATTTAAGCGGGCATTGGATAGGTATATGGAGGATAGTGGGTTAGTATAGGTTAGGTCGGCTTGGATCGGCGCAACATCGAGGGCCAAAGGGCCTGTACTGCGCTGTATTCTTCTATGTTCTATGTTCTATGTGTCTATCTTCGTAACACATTTTAATGTAAGTGGGCGAGCATAACTGGACACAATATTTCAACAGAGGCCTCACCAATGCCCTGTACAACTTTAACATGATTTCTCAACTCACATACTCAAAATACAGAGGTATGAGAACAAGCATGCTTAACACTTTTAGACATATTGGAATTTTGTTCACTGCAGCCTTTTGGCTGAGTGGCGACATGGACGATAGAACAATATGAAATTATAAGAGGCATGGATAAGATGGATAATTTGAGTGTTTATCTTAAATTGGAGCTGTCAAACACTAGGGGTAAATATTTTGGATGAGAGGGGTAATATTTGAAGAATATCTGCGAAGAACGATTGTTTTGTTACGAAGATAGAGGTAGCTGCCTGGAACATGTTGCAAGAATAGATCGCCAAAGCAGATCCAGTCGCAAAGTTTAAAAGGTATTTAGATAGACACGTGAACAGACGTTGAAAGAAGGATGAGTCCTTGAGTAGATGATTTAGATTGCACTAGAATTGCTTCATGTCCGGCATAGAAGTAGTGGCCCGACGGCCTTCTCCCCTGCTATACTGTTTTGTGTTGTGCACTTGCGATAAGAGGGCATGCAAGGCTGAGGACTAAGCGATGAAAAATGAGGGGTGAAAATGTAATTAAATTATTGGGTAGGTGATGGCTTAGTAACATTATTGCTGGACCATTCATCTTGAATGCAAGTCGCATACTGGCGACCTAAGTTCAAATAGGGTCACGTCAGCAGGTGGAATTTGAATTCAGTTTTGAAATTAGCAATGAGGAGTCTGATGATGACCATGGAAATGTTATCGACTATTGGGGTACATGCCCAATTGATGAATTGATGAATACATGTCCTCTTGACAATTCGGAAAGGTAATGAATGCTGGGCCAGCCAGTGAAGTACACATAATGTGAATGATTAAGAACAGTAGTTAGGGATGTGCTTTCAACAGGTGCAGGATTGATAGACTTACGGGTTGTTCTTCTGTCCTCTGTGAGTTTGTACTTGATGATGGGTCATTCATCATTCTGTGTCTCAGTGTGCCTCTTCACACTGAGTACAATATCATGTGATTAGCACGGGGATGTGTTGACTTGAATCTCTACCGAATGATTCATTTTTCTGTGTTTGAACTGTATGTCACAGGTCGAAGCTGAAATCAATGTCAGAGACTTTCCGGGCATATCGTCAGTCAGAATACTGTCGCCTTCCTGTGGGTCTGTCCCGCAGTGGGATAAGACCACCCCCAAGAACGTTGACAGACCAAACTGGGCCATTAGTTCTGTAAGGCATGAACCTGGCCAGAACAACGGCCTTTGATCTTCGACACGTCAGCATTGGCCCTGCCATGTTCCAAGGTCCCCTCTGTCACCATCAACGCGGCAAACCACATCTGCAAGATAAAAGTACATCGTCTCCGGAAAGTCTCTGTCTCCATAATTAGGAGTCGTTAATGGAGAGAGTATAGTTGGAGTTTTCTTCTGGATCGAAACCCGTGATGTTCCTGTCCTGTGAGTGCTTGAGGAACCACGAAAAGACGAAATGTCAGGGAAACTGCACAGAAGGTTGGGAGGAATAGCAGAATATTGAGAGTGTTCACTGGATACACTGACTGCATTCACCAATAGATGTAATAATTGTTCCAGATTTTGACTGGTTAAAGTACAGCGACTAAGTAATCATTCACACGATTCTGCAAGATAATTCTAAATACAATAGCTACAAGAGACTGGGAGTCTCGTAATCCTTTCTCCTGACAAAGCCTGCCCACCATAGACAAAGCACAAGTTAGGAGTGTGTTGGAGCAATCCCCATTAACCGCGATGACTGAGGTTTTAACAATATTCAACAAGCTTCAGCACAGTGTAGAACCAAGCAATATACCTGATTGGCATCATATCCATAAACATCCATGCCCTCCATTAACAACTTTCATTAGCAGCAGGATGTACCACCTACAAAGATGCACTGCAGGAATTAACTTAAGATCTACTAGGTAAAAACAATGACTGCAGATACTGGAAACCAGATTCTGAATTAGTGGTGCTGGAAGAGCACAGCAGTTCAGGCAGCATCCAAGGATCTTTGAAATCGACGTTTCGGGCAAAAGCCCATCATCAGGGCTTTTGCCCGAAACGTCGTTTTCAAAGCTCCTTGGATGCAGCCTGAACTGCTGTGCTCTTCCAGCACCACTAATCCAGAATTAACTTAAGATCTTCCGATAACAACTTACAAATACGTCACCATCTCGAAAGATGAACGTAGATGATACTTGCAAGCGTAAAGATCTGCAAGTTCACCAAGCGAGCTATTAACTTACCCGAATTGGAAATATATCGTCCTTTCATTCAGTGTCGACAAACCCCTGGAATTCCCCACGGAAGGACATCGTGGGAGTACCTACAGCATGTGGGTTGCATCATTTCAAGAAGGCAGCTCAACAACACCTTCTTAAGGTGGCACCTAGACATGATTAATAAATTCTGGGCCCAGCCATAGACATCCAACTTCCACCGGAGCATAAAGCAATTGCGAGATGACTGGGCAGTAGATCCTAAACGAAAGTTCCAGTTCAATGCAAAATTTTAATAAGTAAATATGATTATGAGATTAACCCAGCAGCACAACAAGAACTCAGGTTCCTGATGAATATTGCAGATACCGTTAAGAAATATTAAGATCCATTCTTCAAAGAAGGATAAGTGGTTCTTAAGGAGGGTCACTGAACGTCAAACGTTAACTTGATTTCTTTCCACATGTGCTGCCAGCTCTGCCGAGTTTCTCCAGCGTTTTTGATTTCCCGCATCCGCAGCTTTTCCTTTTCGTTTAATCTGTAGGTTAGCCAGGGAAGAGGTAAGCAGTCACGAAAATAGACGCTGCTGGAGAAACTCAGAAGATCTAACAAGCTTTGTGGTGAGAAAGCAGATTCAACATATTGAGTGCAATGACTCTTTTTTGAACTGTTGGTGTAATCAATTCCTGTTGCTGGGGGTTAAACAGCAAGAAAACTATGTAGTAAATCGGATTTTTGAGATACAGATGCTCGGTAGAAATACCACTAAAATGTTCAAAAGTTTATGTCTCAGGGAGCAAAGGACTAGGTGCGAAGTATACATGATTAGAGGATTTTCAGGAATGATAAGAAAATTGATGATGGTAAACTGTGCACTGCTAGGAAAGCAAGGGAGTGAGAGGAAAACAGAAGTCCCATAGACATGGGGATAGGAATGTGCGTTCGCAGCAGATCATTATGGGCGATTGAAAAATTTTGAAACATAATCCTAAGTTTGGGAAGGACAGCATAGGCCAGCAATATCGAGGAGAAGATCAAGGTGCATGGGAAAACGTGGATGCACCGCCTATTAGATTCAACATTGTCACGGGACGTGCTCAATGAAGATTTCTTTCAAGCACAGTCGTGGGAAATAAAAACATAAAAGATGTAAAAAGATCATAGACAATTCAATCTTCTTGAGTTTGCTCCATCATTCAATAAGTTAAATGCTGACTTCATTGACTTTCTGATTCCACATGCCCTACTGCTTCCAACAACTTTCTGTTCCTCTGTCGAAAAGCAATCTATTCACCTCCATCTTCAAAAAAAATTTCAATGTCCTCCCACCACAGCGAATCAAACACAGAGAGCAGAGAATTTCATTGTCGCATGCATGACCTCGGGGCTGGCGGATGGGGGAGGGGGTAGAATGATGTAGTGGGGGAGGAGACAGATAGAGGGAGAATTCTCATCTCCATTCTGAAAGAACGAGACACCCTTTCTTTGTAAATCCTTGCCCCTCTCGTTTCTGACTGATCAATAACAGTAGTTATCCCTTCCCAAGTCTGCCTTGTTCAGATGCTTTACTGTCTTACATTTCAATCAGGTCACCATCAGACTCGTTAAAACTCCAGTGGGAACAAACCCACTAATTCCAAGGATGAATCCTGGAAATCTCCCTCTGAACATGCTCCGACACATTTACATCCTTCCTTCAAAAGAAGAACAGAACTGGTACAGAATATTTCAGATTTGGTCTCTCCAACACCTGGATAATTGAAGCATTACGTTTATTTTCAATCCGTCTTGTTATCCATGACAGCACTCTACTGGTGTCCATCATTATGTTCTGTGTTCAATCAATAATATTTGGGACTGATCTTCCTGAAGATGCAAATCTTTTTGCACGTCAGGGGATTGCAGTGGCTCTCTTTTGAAGTAACATTTGCTTATACTTTAAATATTTTCTTCCAAACTGAACAACGTGCTATTTTCCCACTCTATGCTCCAGCTGCAGGAGCTTTGCCAACTTGTCCAACCTGTCCCTGTGAGTCTGCAATCTTGTTGTGCCTTCCTATGACAAAATTCTTTGCCTATTTTGGTACAATCGGTCAACCTCATCTCCCTCGGCTATGTCCATGATAAACATAATCTGCCGTTTGTTTACATGTGTTTTTTGTACATCAACATCCTGAACTTTCTAACACAATGACCACTGTCCCCTAAAGTGAGGGGAGATAGGTATAAGTCAGACGTCAGAGGTAATTTCATTACTCAGAGAGTAGTAAGGGTATGGAATGCTTTGCCTGCATCGATAGTAGATTCGCCAAGTTTAAGTGCATTTAAGTCATCATTGAACAGGTAAATGGACGTACATGGAATAGTGTAGGTGGGATAGGCTTCAGATTAGTATGACAGGGCGGCGCAACATCGTGGGCTGAAGGGCCTGTACTGCGCTGTAATGTTCTATGTTCTATATGTTCTAACTGTTCTCCATCTTGATCCACTTGACCCATCGCATTTTCAGGCACCTGTTCTAACAATGAAACCATTCTTGTTGCACGGGACATATACTACTGTCGGAATCTATCAGGAATACAATCTCGGGACATTTGCCTTTCATTGTCCCTTATAATGTTCCAATCTACATTTCGGTAAGCATCGCGTCTCCAATACAACAATTGGTAATGCCGGTATGTCTCGAAAATTCCTCTGCAGATATTTTTCCCTGTAGTTCATTCCCACGAGTCTAAACGCCAATATAATTGCACCTTCTTGCTCTTTCCAACTTGTCAACTTGACTCTGTCCCTGAAGCTTCTGGAAAATCGTCTTTTGTAAGACTGCACTGCTCTCCTTAACCAACACCACTACCTTTCCTCCTTTCCTCCGTTTCCTATCTTTTCAGAACACCGTGAATCTAGAACGTCTAAAAAAGTATTGATGTTCGTTATGCTTGTCTCTGTCTATTTCTGCCCCATCTCTCCTTCCCACTTTTTCAGTTTTTTCTCCCGCACTCTGTTCTTCACTTCTTACTTTCCCACTCTCACTCTCACTTTCGTTTTTCTGTCACTGTGTGTTTAGCTCTGTGTGTTTTCTATTTTCTTTTTCTCCCCCACTCTCTTGACCTGTTTTCCTGTCTCATCCATTTACGTCTCTTGCTGTCCATTCAACCAATGTTTCTACCACTTTCTATCTTCGTCCACCTGCTCTCTGTTATCATTCGCTTCGTGTTCCTCCATCTTCACCATCTGTGCAAGTCTGTTTTTTCTGCACTCTTTTTCACCTGTCGCTCTGCATCTCCAGCAGTCTCGCAATCTGCCACTTTCTCACAATGTCTGTCCGTCTCGCAGTCATCTCTCACTCTTTCTCACTCTTTCTTCGTCTATCACTCTCACTGAGAACGTTCTCTCTGAATTTGTGAATTTGGAGAAGCAGTCATCCATTAACTTCCTCAAGATTGTCCACCAATTAATACGGTCATGGCTGGTCCCATCTCGGTCCCAACTGCACTTTCATGTCCGTTCCCTTCTATTCATTAATATGTAAAATCTTTCTATCTCCTCCTTGAAACGTTTTAGTGTCTTGGCATCCATTGCACTCTGTTAATTCCACAGATTGACTGAACCGTATCATAAGATAATGTAACACATGTGCTTCATTCCTAAAAAAATCTTTCGGAGAACGGAATGTGAGTCTTCTGCTTTGTCTTTGAACAGCAGTTTGTTTTTAAATTCTGGAATGTGTCTGTTTGCCAAACTGTGTGAAAGATTTTTAAACTCAGGTTCGTTTTTACTCCTGCACTGACACAGATGTCATCACAGACAACATCTCCTTCTGCTGGACTCTGTGTACACACACACATTCACATTCACATTCACTCAAAAATACACGCGCACACGCTTAGGCAAACACGCACACATGCACACACACACACTCACTGACAATCAAACCCAACAGACTGCAGACACTCACGCTCATTGAAACGCAAACATATTTCCACTTGCGTGCACACGCACTCTATCAGTGTATTCTTTACAGCCTTCCTACAGTGTAGGAAGGCTGATATTTGAACACTCGTATGTGTGTAGGTTATGTAGCATTCACAATAAAAATATCTACAGTAATACAAACCTTACTGTGTGGGCCAACTGATATTTGGATACAGCATTGTTTAAACTGTGTATTTTCTACCCAATATTGCAATGTCTGCAGTTGGGATAACTAATGTTTGATTTACAACATCATCGAATTGTGTATTGTCCACAGTAATACAATGTATACAGTGTGGGACACCAGATATTTGGACATTCAGCGCTGAGCAGCATATACATTGTCTGAAGTAACACAATGTACAGTATTGTAGACGGATATTTTGACATTGAGCTGTGTACACTCTGCGTATTGGGATCACAAGAGATGCTGGATACTTTCCAGTCTTTACTATGGGGCAATGCATTTTTTGTTGAACTCTGAGAGACTCAATGCAGCCCTGTGGTCGCTGAGATACGTGTCACAGGTAATATTTAATAGAGCAAAGGAATGTATAAATTGGTCAGAGATTGTGTACCCTTGCATTCATGAAATGGAAACATTTCTGTCAATTGTTCCCACCATCCCACAATCCCACCCTGGCTTTTTAAATAAGTTTTTGCATCGCTGAGGCGAAATTAGTCTCCAAGTGATTCTCACCCATCACGTTACCATATCAGGAAAGCCACTAAGGACAGCTATTGCAAGAAGGAACTATCCCTTCTGGTATTCTGATTTTTTATCCAGGAGGTCTGAGTTCATAACCCCCATCTCCTCCCACAAAGTATGAAGCATAAAACCAACATTAAAATCATTTTGAAATATGGCTGCTGTCTGTTAGGGCCATCAATTATATGAGAACATAGAACATAGGAAAGTACCACACAGAACAGGCCCTTTGGTCCATGATATTGTGCCGATAATTAATTCTAATTTAAATAAAATAACTTAACCTACACAACCCTCAATTCACTGGTATCCATGTGCATATCCAAATGTCCCTAACGACGCTGCGTCCATCGGCACCGCTGGCAACGCATTCCATGCATTCACAACGCTCTGCATAAAGAAACATCCTCTGAAGACCCCTCTATACCTTTCTCCTAATACTGTATCTTTAAACTATGACCCGTCATGCCAGTCAATCCTGCCCTGGGAAAAAATATCTGGCTATTGACTCTATGCATTCCTGTCATTATGTTGTAAACCTCGATCAGGTAACCTCTCTTCTTCCTTCTCTCCAGAGAGAAAAATCCAAACTTGTTGGGAAAAGCAGCAACAATGTTTTTGGACCGATTGCATGTCGGCATTTAATAATGCATTTTTGTATTTGAAAGAGGCTGGAAGAATATGCCTAAACCGTCGATTCTCTGTACCCAATTGTTCTGATGTGGCTCTCCTTACCGAGACTATACCTCCTTACATCTATCCATGGCATGCTGCTTCTTGCTCCCCTTTGCACAACAGCTTACATCTAATCAATCTTCAAAGCAATTTTCCTCAGTCTTGAACTTAATATTCTCCTGTCCCGATCAATGTATCTTTCCCAGTTCCTCAACCCCCACAATTCAAACATTTCTTGAAGGCAGACCTCAAGATTAACGCACTCCCTGCCGCACCACCATCCCCGCAGATAACTGGCATGAACAAATACAACTCGATCAGATCAACTTTGGGCGCTACTTGCATGCAAGCTGGCTGGCTTTATGTTCCCTATCAATGCGGTGACAGCATGACCACAGTAAGAGCCGAGTAAGAGTCCGTCGAGTACTCTGAGATTTTCTGGGAATCTTAGAGGTGCTAGGAGAAAGTGAGGACTGCACATGCTGGAGACCAGAGTTGAAAAATGTTGTGCTGGAAAAACACAGCAGGCCAGGCAGCATCCGAGGAGCAGTAGAATCGACGTTTCTGGCATAAGCCCTTCTTCAGGAATGATGCTGGTGTGCCAGGCGGGCAGAGATAAAATGTAGGGGGAGGGAAGTTGGGGGAGGGGCGCTGGAAATACGATAGGTGGAAGGAGGTGAGGGTGAGGGTGATACGCCGGAGAGAGGGTGGGGGCGGAGCTGTCAAGATTGCAGGTCAAGAGGGCGGTGTTGAATCCGGGGATTGGGACTGAGATAAGGTGGGGGAAGGGGAAATGAGGAAGCTGGAGAAATCTACATTCATCCCATGTGGATGGAGGGTGCCGTGGCAGAAGTTGAGGCGCTCTTCCTCCAGGCGTCGTGTGGTCAGGATCTGGCAATGGAGGATGCCAAGGACCTGCATGTCCTTGGCGGAGTGGGAGGGGGAATTAAAGTGTTCAGCCACTGGACAATAGGGTTGGTTGGTGCAGGTGTCCCAGAGATGTTCCCTGAAACGTTCCACAGTAGCAGCCTTTCTCCCCAATGTAGAGAAGACCACATCGGGTGCAACGAATGCAGTAAATGAAGTGTGTGGAGGTGAAGGTGAATTTGCAACGGATATGGAAGGATCCATTGGGGCCTTGGAAGGAGGTGACGGGAAGGTGTGGGCGCAAGTTTTGCACTTCTTGCAGTTGTAGGGGAATGTGCTGGGAATGGAGGTTGGGTTGGTGGGGGGTGTGGACGTGACAAGGTAGTCGCGGAGGGAGTGGTCTCTCCGGAACGCTGATAGGGTTGGGAAGGGAAATATATCCCTGGTGGTGGGGTCTGTTTGGAGGTGGAGGAAATGATGGAGGATACGATGTATCCAGAGGTTGGTAGGGTGGAAGGTGAGGACCAGTGGGGTTCTGTCCTCGTGGCGATTTGAGGGGCTGGGTTCAAGGGCGGAGGTGGAGATAGTGGAGGAGATTCGGTGAAGAGCATCATCGACCACGTCGGAGGGGAAATTGCGGTCTTTGAAGATGAAGGCCATTTGCGTTGTTTGGTAGTGGAATTGGTCCTCCTGGGAGCAGATGCAGCGGGGGCGAAGGAATTGGGAATATGGGATGGCGTTTTAACAGAGGGCAGGGTGGGAGGAGGTGTAATCTAGATAGCTGTGGGAGTCGGTCGGTTTGTAGTAAATGTCTGTGTTGAGTCGGTCGCCCGAGATAGAAATGGAGAGGTCAAGGAAAGGGAGGGAGGAGTCTGAGATGATCCAGGTAAATTTGAGGTCGGGGTGGAAGGTGTTAATAAAGTGGATGAACTGTTCAACCTCCTTGTAGCGAGGTAGCGCCAATACAATCATCGATGTAGTGGAGGAAAAGCTGGGGGGTTGTGCCAGTGTTGCTTGGAAGATGGACTATTCCACATATCCGACGGAGAGGCAGGCATATCTGGGGCCCATGCCGGTGTCCATGGCTACTCCTTTGGTTTGGACGTTAGAGGTGCATTTTAATTATGCATCTTTTATTTGATCTGTGACCTTCTCAACAGCTCACACTTTTTCCCTCTCTGACTCCCCACTTTCTGTCTCTATCAATCTGGCAGTTTTTATCTCGATGCCTCTATCTGATTACACTCTCTCTCTCTCTCTCTCTCTCTGACTCTGTCTCTAATTTGTTTCTGTCTCTCCTTTTCTCCTTCCATAATATTAGCCCACAACCTATCATTTTGTCTTTCTCAATAATTTTACCCTGACTCTACCTGCCCTCGTATTTTGTATCACCATCTACAACCACTTTCAGCCTTCCACCTTTATATTGCTTTTGTGCCAATGCTGGGGTTGGGGATTTGTTACTGTTTTACACACATCTAAGTACAGTGGATCAAAATATGTTTTGCATACCATGCAGCAGATCAAATCATACAAAGACGCAAGGATCAGAGTTTGATCGAACAGAGTGAGGAAAAAAACGTCATGACAAGAAAGCGTACTTAAAGCAATATCAACAATAGTTTTGAAATTTGAGTGGTCCATTTAGAAATCTAATAACAGCGAGAAAGCCGCTGTTCCTGAATCGTTTGCTGTGTCTGTTCAAGCTTTTTTTGTGTGTTGCCTTACAGAAAGGATCAGAGTAAATTATTTCAAGACTGGGATTGGCCTTTGTTCATGTTGGCTGACTTTCCGCGGCAGTGAGCAGTATACATAGTGTCCATAGCTGGAAGGTTAGTTTGCATGATGATCTGGGCAGTGCTTATAATTTTTTTTCGATCCAGGCACATAAATTGCTGGACGAAGCGGCCATGCATTTAGATAAAAATGAATGCTGTGGTGTATCTGTAAAAGTTGGTAAGTTTTCAATGAAGTTTCGATTCCTGTACGAAGCGAAGTAAATGCCATAAGGGACAGGAAGACGTGTAGTCCATTTGGCCCTTTAAAGGTGTTCTGCTTTTCAGAAGGACCATGGTTTCTCCAATATTCATCACACCCACTTTCTTACCATTTAACGTTAATCCTTGATTCCCCGACTGATCAAGAATCTACCTCTTTCAGCCTAAAATGTACAGGAGGATTTTGCACCCAAAACGCGCTCTGTGGTAATGAGTTCCAAATATTCACGGCTGTCTGAAAGAGAAAATTTCTCCTCATCCCAAACTTAAATTAGGGTGCTTTATTCGGAGGCTCTAATCCTTGACATTTCCATAAAGAGAAACATTCACTCAGCATTGACCACGACAAGCCCCTTCAGAATTATACATAGTTCACGTGAGAATTCTTCTCATCTTCTAAGTTCCACAGAATAGAGCCCTAACCTCTTTGCAGATGACGCAAAGATTGGTGGAGTTGCGGATTGTGAGGAGGATTGTCAGAGGACAATGCAGGACATAGATCAGTCGGAGATATAGGCAGAAAATGATAGATGGAGTTTAGACCAGAAAAATAATCTGAGGTGATGTGTTTTCGAAGATCATTTGCAGGTGTAAATTATAAAGTGAATGACAGAACATTAGGAGAATTCATATATAGAGGGATGTGTACAGGTCGCAGATTGCTGAATATTTCTGCGCTGGTAGATAAGGTAGTAAAGAAAAAAACCTACAGCATGCTTGTTTTCAGTGAAATGGTCATTATGTATAAGGATGGACGATGAAGCTACAATCTGTGACTGATCAAAAATTTATCCATCTAGCCTTATATATAATGTTGGATTCTTGTTCGACTGCTCCTCATAACAAGTAACCCTAATCCTGTAAGAGGCAATTTTCCCCTAATATCAGACTTAAATTAACGCTGCATCATTCTGAGGCTATTAACTCTTATCCTTGCGTCACTTTTGTTTAGAAACTGGCCCTCCGCATTTACACTCAAGACCCCTCTAAGAATCCCTTACGTCTCAACGAAATTACTGCACATTTTTGTATATTCCAGTGAGTAACAGTCCAACCTGTTAAATATTTCTACATGAGACACTATCTCCATGTCAGGGATAATCTCAGTGAACCTTCTCTGAACCGTCTCTGTACTGATCATTATCTTAAGATGAAAGAACTTCTGAATACAGAACATTTACTCACTGCTGAATCGGCAGTGACTGTCTGCATTAGCTCCAGGAGAACAAAGATCAAGAGGAAGACATTCCTCAACCTCCACTTGTTACCATCGTAGTCACAATGTGACGATTTAGGAGCGAATGTTCTTTGGTATGAAACCCAAGTGTGTGAAGCTACAGATGAGCCAAGACTAAATTTCGTAACAGCACGCATTGGAAGCGCTCAATGGCCACATCCTGTACCTGGGTTTGGTTTTGCACGTAGTTTTTAGAAATATGTACTGACCGAATATAAATCTCGGACTCAGACTGCAATGATTGTCTCGACAAGCACCAGGATAATGAATAGCAAAACCACTACTTTCAACATTCTCATCAGAGTCCCTGAGAGTCCCGATGGAATGAGTGAAACATCGAGGCTCTTTATTGGAAAACAGAGGCTATTCTGTAGTTAATAATTACAGATGAATTTTGAGGATTGGATCCACCTTGAGATCTTTATGAAGGTAGTTTGCTCACAGACCAAATCAAAGACCAAGTGTTTCTGCCAGGCCAGTCATTTATCGATGTACAGAGACATCCAACTGTATTAAGTTCGAAGTTTGAAGGTTTGAATAAATTCGCTATTGTAGTCAAAGTAAGTATTCCTGTGTAGTTAAGGAAACCGTTTTCCCGTTTATTGCCCTTCCGTCTCTGAAAAAAAATCAAGTTTGCCAAAACATTAAGAATCTTCGCACCAGTTTGAGAAAGAGTTTCAGATAGGATGGCAGCAGGTTCCACTTCAGAGGTAAACTTTGAAGAAAACAATAACATCTCAGAAGAAATGTTTAACCTTTGATGATGGTTTAACCTAAGGGTGACCACAACTCAGCCAAGGGTACGGCTTGAGAAATTGGGATGTGCATGGCATTTTGACTTGGAGCAAGGAAGTGAACATTCTGTTGCCAAAAATGCAGACGCCGTAACAGGGCGGGGCAGGGTGTGAGAGGAATGGGGCAGTTTATGGAGACACAATTATAATTTAAGTTATTAGAAAATAAAAGTTGGCAAATAGTGTATAACGTGGGAAGATGTGAAGTTGTTAATTTAGAAGGGAGTATAAAAGATGAAAATATTCTATACATAGAAAAAGCTGCAACTCTAAAGGAGCTGGGGGACCTGGTTCACGAAACGCAAACAACTAACATACAGGGTGAACAGGCAACCAGTAAGTTTAATGGAATGTTAGCTCTTATTGCAACCATGCATGTTTCTGGGCACATCACAACTGGCGTACAATGAGGAATTGTGGTTCCAAAATTGTAGAAAATATATCAATTTCTTGAAGACAGCTCAGAGAATGCCTTCTAGAATGAGTCTCAGTTGGCTCTAACCATCCTGAAATGTGGCCATGGGGCATCCTTCTAACTCGCATCAGGCTCTGTCCGATCTGGCTCATTGACTGAAACATGAATCCACTCCAGAATTGATTTGTCATTACCATTCTTATGTTCTTTAGTGAATCACGCCTTGAATAACCTCTCCCTGTCTCTATAAACCTCAACATCTCTGAGGACATACAATATCATTGTGTGCTTCTGTTTGTGTAAGCCGAAGTACCCACCAGTTCCATTACAACCCTCCACGATGAGTGGTCGTATTTAAAGGAAAGTACACCGTGGTCATTGTGAGTTGCTCCACAAAATCTCTCCGTCTTGTATTCCTTAGTGATAACAGTAGTATAAATCGTGCGTTTTGTGCAGAATTCTATTCACCTCAAACAACCCTTTCGTATATGCTTCACTGTCATCATGCATTTTACGATCAGCTCAAAAGAGCAATATCAATGTGTGTTCCTTGATAAGTCTTCTCACGCTGGGAAAATACTTTCCTTTTCAGAAAACCTGAGTGAGAGAAGGAGAATGTTATTCACTCAGAGAGTGGGGAGCCTGTGGAACTCGCTGCCATAGGAAGAGACTAAGACAGAAACGTTGATTTTTTTTTTCAAGACGGAATTGCACATAGTTGTGATTGCGACTCTCATTCTTTCAAATGCCAGTGAATAAAGTGTTAACCAATTCAACCTTGCCTCATCCGACACGTCTGCTAATGTAGGAATTAGTCTGGTAAACTTTTGTCGCAGTGGCAATAAATCACAATTGCTTTTCGTCACATAAGGAATTCAAAACGTGCATAATATTCGAAACATGGTGTCACTGGAATCCCACTTGAATTCCCAAATTTTATACATGCTCCCTTCGCCATCAGCACAGAGTGGCTGGAGCGTGCAAAATCTTTAATCTGGCCTGGAGTAAAACAACAAAGCGTACCCTCACAGCCACGTAGCGTCTACCACATGGAAGGTCTAGGAAGACACCTAGACGGCAAAACTACCACTTTCAATTTTCCTTTAAATATGCACATCCATCCCTACTGTTTTTCATTCAATCGGTTGAAATCCCCGAATTCCCTTCTGAACAGTACTTAGGGTCTCCCTATATCTTGAGGACTGTCGGAGATCAACACAAAAAAGTCAACAAAACCTTCCCAGCGAAAGTCATAATGAGAAGCAACTGTGAATGTAAACTGTGAAGTGCCACGTCGAGACAAACAAGTAGAAAGTCTGCAGTCAACAAATGCCTCCATTACTTTAATAACCCAACTTCTCTCTGCGCTTTCAGGAGGACCATGTATTGACAAAACATTATTTTATCAGTCGTATGCCTTGCTGAAAATGTGGATGAACGTCCACATCGTCACTGTTAAACTGACTGGTGTAGTTACATTGTTTATGCTACATAGTTAGACAAAAACCGGATTCCACCCCAGCGGGAGTATTATTAGCCTTGATGATCAATTTAGGATCGATAGGTTGGCCAGTGACAATATATAACGTAGCTATACAAGCATGACACCTGGACTTCAGTGGTTAAGTTATGCAGAGAGAATAAAACAAGTCAGGCCTGTTTTCTCCAGAATTTGGAAAGTATAGCAGTCATCGTATCAAAGTCTTCACGATATTAATAAGATAACATAGGGTATATCAGGATAAATTATGTTTACTGATGGGATATTCAAGAACGAGGGCCACCTTTACCCTCTCATCAATCTCTCACATATCTCAACCAGATGAGCTAACTGCTCGAACTAATCGGAAGACAGTACATGTTGGATTGAATAGGAGTTGCGAGAGCCTGTTTGGCATTAATTAGTGCAGGTCTCCAAGGACGTTAATTATGTCACTGGAGGTTACGCTCGTCTATCATACAGCACTCCTTTTTAGCGAGTCACATCATCTCCCACTTAAGAAATCAGCGACTTCAGAGAGAAGGAGAGAGTTGATCAGAATCGGAGACAGAGAGATTGGAATATTATGTCCTTGGAACACTATCAGAAAATGACTGATTGGAATATTACAATAATCGAGAAGAGTTTATTGTATTGGTTTCGGCTTCTTACAGCAGATCATAATTGGATAAAATTATCAACTCGCATCTACTATGCTCTGAGAATGCTGCAATTTATTTATTATCCCATCCTAGCTATTGTTGGCGTCACTGGTAAGTAACTCTGTCTTGGTTCTATAACCCGTATTTAACTACATTCTGTTTATTGCTTGATACTCGTCTGACTTTGCTGTCTTTGTTAACTCTGCAAAGTTTCTGCCTGCCTTTTGCTAATTCTACGAGTAATTATTAATCGGATCAGATTTCCTCTTTTTGTCTCACTGCATGTTCTGTGCGTCTGCAAACGCTCAATTAAACAGCACGGGATGAAGAATGTAAACGGTATCCTTGCATTCCAAGTGAAAGGATTCGAATCTCGGATCATGGAGGTCGTGCTGCAGTTGTACAGATTCTCGATAAGACTACATCTGCATATTCTATGAAGTTTTGTTCCGCTTACCCGAGGAAGGGTACTCTCGTTATGGAGGGAGTGCAGCAAATCTTGCCAAATCCATTGGTTGTATGAGTAGAGGCTGAACTGCTAAGGACGATGTCCACTCGAGTTCAGATGAATTAAGTGCTGAGGGAAAGTAATCTCATAGAAACCTATAAATTCTAATTGGATGAGCCGACTGTAGAAAGGACATTCCGATGATGATGTTCAGTACAGAAAGTAAACTATTTTTGACTGGTATGAGGGGAAATGTCTTCACTCAAAGAATTATGAGTCTTCCACAGAATGCCGTGGATTTCAAGATATTGCCTGTTGTAGGGAAGGAACGAGCGATAGTTCTAAGTACTTATGGGATCAAAGGGTATGGAGGACTAGCAGAACTAAAGGACTGAGTTGGACACTCATCCAATATATGATCATGCAGTCACAGAGTTGTGCAAAATGCAAACAGACCGTGTCTCCAATCTAAACCATTCCCATTCAAGTATATGCCCAAACGTGTTTCAAATGCACATGTATCTGCATTTACGCTTCCTCTGGCAGTGTATGCCAAATACGAACAACTGTCTGTGGTTCTACAACTCCCTTTTCAAATTTCCCCCTCACCTTAAAGTTACGGTGAATTTTGAATGGCAGAGCATTTTCTAGGCTTCTGTCGGATACATAAATCAGAATTCGTGCTGTTGTAATTCTTGTTGTTGAGCTATTGGAAAGATGAGAAACATCAACAGTATCGCAAAATGTACTTTGTGTGAACTAACTGCACAGCACTTTCCTTCCCAGGTCAGATTTCAGTTCTAACCATTCATAATAAGTGACCATGAGCCGAGTTCAATCTTACATCGCGCAATCATTTACCCAACTTCCTTATGCTTCCATTATATCATTCTCATCTTCAGCATGTCTGTGACATTCACATCCATCTCTGTCATTGATAAATCCAGGTAGAGTGATTCAATTCTCACTTACAATTCACGCAGCTACCAGCATTGGTAAACCAAATCTCATCCCTGACTAAACTGCCTTAGTCCAACTAAAAGGAAGTTCGATTTGTTTGTTCTCAATGTCTATGCGGTCTTTCTGTGCG
Organism: Chiloscyllium plagiosum; assembly: GCF_037043375.1. NCBI lineage: Eukaryota > Metazoa > Chordata > Chondrichthyes > Orectolobiformes > Hemiscylliidae > Chiloscyllium > Chiloscyllium plagiosum. The sequence goes on from NW_028270179.1 coordinate 36,694,045, forward strand.
CAACAACTAAACTTTCGGACAAGAAAGCTTGTTTTGTAATTTCTCCGTGGTTGTACCACTCGTCTTACTTCCAACACACTCACTATTTTGCAGATTTTTACATGTTCTTTTGTTTAAATTCGATTTATCCAATTCCTTTAGAAACAAAATTGGCAATTCTGCATCGTGTTCTGCCGATGAGTTTAATAGAATGTATATTCTTGCGGGCAAAATCAGAGAAACCTTAATATGAGGTGCGGTGCAATTGAAATGTCAGTCTGCCTTTGAACATCAGTGAAGGGAAAGTGAGGACAGTACATGCTGGAGATCGGAATGAAGACTGTGGTGCTCGAAAAGCACAGCAGGTCAGGCAGCATCCAAGGAGCAGGAGAATCGATGTTTCATGCATACGCCTTTCATTTCAAATGACTTGAAGGAAGAGGGAGGACTGGAAGAGGGTGAGGACGAAGTCAGCCAGGCAGGTGAGCGTGTCAGTGGAAGTGTACTGGTTGAATTGGTAAATGAAGAAATGGAGACATTGGTCATGGCATATGGATGTGCTCAGAACATGGATATCCATGGTGAAGATGACGCGGTGGGGTCAGTGAAACAAAAGTCTAGGGGCAGGCGAAGGGCATGGGTGTTGGCCCGAACATAGTTGGGAAGTTCCTGGACTAAGGGGACAGAATGGTATCAAGGTACGCGGGGATGAGTTCGGTGGGGAAGGAGCAGGGTGAGACAATGGTCTGACAGTTTTGTGCATTTTGGGGAGGAGGTAGAATTGACCAGAGCAGTTTTCTCGAACTGTAAAGTTGGAGCCTGTGGATGGGAGATCCCCTGACGTGATGAGGTTGTAGATGGTCTGGGAGATGATTGTTTGATGATAGGATGTGCTTTCATTGTTGAGGGGACTAGGAGGTGGTGTCTATGAGTTGGCGCATTGTTTCAGTGGTAGCGATGTCTGTGCACCAAAATGCAATAGGGTCCCCTTGTCTGCTCATTTGATGTTGAGGTTGGCATTGGAGCAGAGCGAGTCTAAGGCTGCACGATGCGAGGGTAAGAGGTTAAATTGGGTCATGATGGTGAACAGGGTGAGGCAGTCCATGTTATAGTGGCAGTTGGACCGGAAAGGAACAAGGTTTGGTAACAGTTGAAACTTTATTGCTGGAACAGCACAGCAGGTCAGGCAGCATCCAGGGAACAGGAGATTCGACGTTTCGGGCACAGGCTTTCTTCAGAAGAAGGGCCTGTGCCCGAAACGTCGAATCTCCTGTTCCCTGGATGCTGCCTGACCTGCTGTGCTGTTCCAGCAATAAAGTTTCAACTTTGATCTCCAGCATGTGCAGACCTCACTTTCTCCTCGAAGGTTTGGTAACAGTCTGGCCTAAAGTGCCTAGGTGGATGGAGTGTGTTCCAAGCTAGAGAAGGGATCCTCGGAGGATGGGCATGAGTGTTGATAGAAAATGTAGGCTTGCAGAAAGAGAGGGCCGAAGAAATGTTCAATGTGGCAATGTGTGTGGAAGTCATTCAACCAGGGGTATAGTGGGTTGAAGGTGAGGCCTTTGCTGAGGACTGATCGTTCATCCTTATTAAAGGGGAGGCCTTGGAAAATGGTCTAAGAGCTAGGAACTGGAGTGGCGCTGGAGTTGGAAGTGCTGGCGAAGACGGCCAGTGGCGTGAGCCGGATTATGTGGTCGGCCGGCCGTGATGTCACGAACAGAAATCAGCTCACTATGAGGGCGAAAGTGGGGACCAGAGGCGACATGCGGGAGTGGGGAGTGAGTCACTTATGGCGTTACGTCAGTGATGATTCCAGTTGAGTTCCAATGAGTGACATAATTGTTTGTGGAACAGGCTTGAGAAATGTCATCATCGATTTTGAGGTTACAGAAGTCACTGGTCAAAATGAGAGCAGCGCCATCAGTTGCGGGGGTGGATGTCACGTACAGGGTAGATATCGAATCGATTCCAGTGGCAGTGGATCTTTTGGCATTCAAGGCAGCAGAACGTCCCGTGGAGAGGCTCATCTTCCTGGAGAAGGTGGCGGTGGTTGTCTGGGCAGTGATTACGGTAGCGATTTATTCGGCAGTGGCTGTGGTCCGTGGGACAGTGGGGCAGAAGTTACATTATTGTTTACCGCGGAGATGGTGTCCAAAACGGTCGCTTGGCTAAGGCTGTCTGAGGAAATCCAGACGTCAATACAAGGTTCTGCAATGGTCAAGAAAATCCGAGTATTAAAGTAAATATATGAAAGTTGTTAAACCTGCTTTATTTTATGTCCGATATGGTGGAGAAAAAAGAACTTCTGTTGACTGCATGAATTCTTCTGAGTATGTAAAACAGAAGAGGTCTTTTGCAGATCTGTGTGATTACGGGCCTAAGCTGACGCAGAGCTGACTGCAGACATTGTAGGTGGCGACACATGGCTGCTAGCGTGGAGTGGAAGATCTGGAAGGAGAACCACTTCTTGTGATATTGGATTTGTAGTAAGTACAACTTGTATTGTCCTGGTCCAAAATGTGCTGAAGGTATCTGGAGCCCACGCGGAATCAGTCGTTTCGATAGGTAGGCATTAAGGAAGGAGATGTGGCTGTGGTAGCGAGTGTACTTCAGGATGTGGCTGAAGATCTTTAGGGCAGAGAAGATGACCGGGGGAGGGGGGTGGGGTGAACGATGCAGTGAGAGAGAAACTCACTGAGATTCTTGTAAATAGAAGAGGAGAATCTCAAGTTAGACGCTTCTCAGTAAGTTTAAAATCACGTGGGGGGAAGTGATTACTGCAGATGCTGGAGATCAGAGTCGAGAGTACCGTGCTGGAAAAGCACAGCAGAACAAGCAGCATCCAAGGAGCAGGAGCATCGAAATTCTGGGCATAAGTCCTTCATCAGGAATGAGTTCTTGACGCAGCGCTTATGCCCGAAACATCGATTCTCCTACTCCTTAGATGCTGTCTGACCTGCTGTGTTTTTGCAACAACATACTCTCCACTCTGCTCTGAATATCCGGGAGTTTGTAGAGTGAAACAGATAGGCATGCACAACAATAATGAGCATAAGAATCGGAAAACAACATCAAACGGCACGACTGGCCGTGCCTTTATAATTCGATCTGTATCTGGCCACTGAACAACCCCTTTAGTAAAGTTTACTCCTTCAAAATATATTCGGAAATAAACATAAAAGCATTCAATTTTCTTTTAAGTGGATGTAATCAACGGATTTGCTCTTGACAATCCCGTGATGATGCAATGAATATCTCTTTGACTTCCTGCTCCCGTTCAGGGAGACAATTCAGTGAATCACATTTCTGTGGGTTATTGATTCATAAATGTGGCCGTCGCCTGCGTGGCTAACATTTATTGCCGGCCCTTGATTCGACATTGACAATGAGCTGTCTTTCTAAACTACTGCGGTTCACATGCTGTAGCTGGAAACGCCAGGACTTTCACTCAGCAACGCCAGGATTTTCACTCAGAGAAAACGATGGTATATTTCCAGATCATGGTGGTGAATGGCTTGGAGGCGAACTTGCAATGAGTCGTGATCCCATGCAGTGTCTACTGCAGTGTCCTCGGTCATAGTAGTCATGTGTTCCGAAGTTGATGTCCGAGGAACCTTGACAAATCTTGGCAGTGCATATTGGAGGTACAAGCTACTGCTACTTAGTGTGGACGATGGAGCCAATGGATGTGGCGCCAAGCAAATTGCTGCTTTGTCTTACAAGCTATTGGGTGTCTAATGTGTATTTGGATCTGCAGACATTTTGGGAGATTTCCATCACACCCCTTGCTTGTCACATGTCGGGGATAGACAGATAATTGCTAAGTCAGTTACGCGCTGCTGGATATCCAGATTGTTAAGTGTCACAGAGTGCTAGAGATGTACAGCATGGAAACTGAGCCTTTCGTCCAACTCATCCATGCGGATCCGATATCCTAACCAATACTTAGCTCAACTCCCTCTAAACGTTTCCTGGTCACATACCCATCCACATGCCTTTAAAATGTTGCTATTGTGCCAGCCTTCACCACTTCCTCTGGCAAACCATTCCAGACAAGAACCGCCATCTGCATGAAAAAGGTTGTCCCTTTTATACCTTTCCCCTCTTATCATGAAACTTTGCCCCCAATTCTGAACTCCCATAGCCTAAGAAAAGTATTTTGCCTATTTATTCTATTCATTCTCCCCCTGATTTTATAAACCTCTGTAAGGTCGCCCCTCACCCTCCGATGCTCCAGGGAAAATAGCCCAAATCTATTCATTACTCTCTATAGTTCAAATCCTCAACGCTGGCAACAGCCTTGCATATATTTTCTAAACTCTTTGAAGTTTCACAACGCCCTTCAGACAGAAAAGAAACCAGAATTGCACGCAATAGTCCAGAAGTGACTGAACTAATAATTGTGCAGCCACTTAATGACCACCCAACTCCTGTATTCAATACTCTGACCAGTCAAGAATCGATACACTCAACATTTATATGGCTAGCCCAATTATTTTTCTGCTGATTGGCAATCGCAGGAATATGAAAAGAGCCTTCAGTGTGACTTGGGCGAGTTGAGTTAAAGTGAAAATTCGAGGCAGAAGTACAATGTGGATCAATGTGGTTGCAAGAAACGAGGAATGCAGATTGTTACCAGAATTTTGAAGGATTCGGAGAAACGGAGGTTCAGTTTGATGTGAGTACTCGAAAGCACCAGTTCCTAAAGTAAAGCATGCAGGCGGTGGAGAAAGCAAATGGTATGTTTATATGAAGAGTAAAAGGATTCGAGGAAAGGGATGTCCCACTGCAATTCCACAGGGCCTTCGAAAGATCACAACTGACATGTTGAGTGCAGCACGGGTCTCCTTTTCAGAGGAGGGATGTTCGGGCAATGGGGGGAGTGCAATGATGATGTGTCAGACTGATTCCCAGATGGCATGACTAATGTATGATGTGAAATTGATTGGTTATTACCGTATTCACTTAGCACCAGGTTATAGTCCAACAAGTTGATTTGTAAGTCCTAGCTTTTTGAGCGCTGTTCCTTCATCAGTTATCTAGTTGACTAGTTACCTGACGAAGGAGCAGGTCTCCGAAAACTAGTAAACACAAGTTAGAGTATAAAATGGTGTTGTGAGATTTTTATTTTTGTGCACCCAAGTCCAACACTGGCACCTCTTCATCATATTTTCAGTTGAGTTTGGAAGATTAAGGGATCTTCTCATAGAGATCGATAAAACTCTGAGAGGACCAAAGGTTTAAACTTTAGAGGCAAGTTCCCAATTATCGGGGCAACCCAAAACAAGGGGATCACACTCTAGAGATATATATGTCTGGGATGACCGAGAAAATATTCCAGATATTGATGAATCTGTGGAATTCTCTTCCAGAGAAACCTATTGATGTCAACCCATTATTTGGTTTCAAGAAGGAGTTTGGTATCATACTGCAGGCTAAAGGTGATCAAAGGTTATTGCAGAAGACGGGGTTAGATCCTCACCCATTATTGTATTGGACGGCGGAGCACTCACAATCTTGTCCTGTTGATCTCTCTATATTTCTATGGCGCAGAATAGCACGAGTCGGCCAATCTGCCCATTGACACTGCTTTGCCATTTAATGAGATCATAGCTAGTCTTATCGTCCTCAACTCCATGTTATTGATTTTTTCTCCATAAGTCTTGAGTCTCTTTTGATAAAAAAAAGCATGCTCTTTCTGTAACTAACAATCTATCAGCCTTGAAACTATTTAATGACCCAGTCTTAATTAACGTCTCTGCTAAAGAATTCGAAAGATTAATTACTACCTGGAAGAAGAAACTCCTCCTCTCTGTCTGAAATATGTGGCCACTTATTCAGATTTTCTGATCTCTTCTCCAAGATTTCCCACAAGAAGAAACAAGCTTTCTGCGTCAAACCTCTTCAGTCTCCAAGATTTTCGTACGTATCAAAGACATTGTCTCTCATTCTTCTATACTCCATTCACTTGGAAATAAAGACAAACGGTCTAATTTTCATCCCGTCAACCATTGAGTTTTGAAGCTACTTTTTATTTTGGAAATCATGCAGGATGATTTCAACGTTCCCATTTAATGCAGTGTTCTGTGATCTTTTCACTTGAAATGATATTTAACTCCACTGTTCTTGCTGCCAAAGAGGATGGCACCATATTATTTCACTTTGTAATCAATCTTGCAAGTTTGTGTCAACGATCTTAACCTGTCTGTTTCCCCTGAAGTCTCGCCGTATACCTTTGCACCTATGTTTGTGTTTTCCACAAAGTTCCATATGATATATTCAACTGCGTCATTCAAGTCTATAATATAATTTGAAAATGTTTATGGCCCAACACTCATTTGTTTTATGCATTCCAGCATTTACAGGTTTACATCCTGAGAATGCCACATTTTTCACACATGTCTGTAATTTGTTCAATTGCCAATACTTTATCCATGCTAATATATCGCTCCAAAACTAACTTTCTAAGTCACCTGATGACACCTCGTTAAAATACCGTCTGAAAATCTAAATACAACTCATCCTGTGCATCCCTTTTGTTTACTATATGTCCAGACCTACAGACAACTGCAAGACTTCTTTTTTCCCAAAACAAAATTATCAGTCACATTGTTTTGTTTTTCATCCAATAATAGTCATCATGCTTTCCAATTGAATTATTTTTTCGCAATGTATGTTCAGGACAATGCAAACCATCAAACGTAAGATCAGGTGGGGAGAAAGGGCGGCTAAATCAAAATAGAGTCAGAAGAGGAGATAAAGCATGACCTCTCTTGTGGTACTATTCTTCCTCTTCCTATCTTGCTTCTCATCTCCACAAAGACGTCTAGTAAATTTGACAGGTATGATTACGCTTTAGTGCAGCCATACTAATTCTATTTTGCATTTCTAAATGTTCTGCTATTGTATACTTTCTAATTGGGTGTACCATTTTCCCAATAATAGGGATTCAACTCACAGGTCTTTACTTCACTATTCTCTTGTCTTATTCCATTTCTGAATATATTTATCACGTTGTTAGTTTTCCAAACCTATGGGTTTCTGGAAGATTCTTACAAGTACATCTGTGGTTGCTTCTTTTTTTATTCTAGCATATCTCATCAGTACCAGGTATTGTATTAATCTTTAGTTACATTATTTCCAAAGCACTTCAAGTGATAGTTTTTTATTTGTTTCGACTTATCCTTTTCTGCACAAATATTTCATGTTTTTTTTTGCTGCTGTTGCTGCCGTCTACTGTGTGGAATAACGTAACGCAACTATTCAATTCCTCTGTCTTTTCCTGGAAAATACGTGGCACATAGGAAGATGGTTGGATTTGTTGATGTCAGTGATCTCGGCTGCAGGAGTTCCAAAGGGTGGTGTCTAAAAATCAAATGTCTTCAGCCCCTTCATCAATAACTTTCCCTTCATCATAAGATCAGAAATATGGACGTGCATTGATCACGACGCAATGTGCAACCTCATTCGTAACTCCTCAGATACTGAAATCGCCTAATGCACAAATGCAGCAAGACCTGTGCAAAATACAGGCTTAGCATGTTAAAATACAAGTAATATGCATGCCACAGAAGTGGAGGCAATGCCCTTCATCACAAGAGGCAAAAAGAATCATTGCCTCTTGGCATGCAATGGCTTTGCCACAGGTGAATCGCACAACATCAGCATTCTGAAGGTTTACGATGATCAGACATAGCTGAAGCAGGCATATAAATAATGTAGTTAAAGATGAGGTATTAAGCTCGGGAATCTGCAATGTGTCACTCACCTCCTGACTCTCCAGATGCCTGCGTGAAATCGATTCGACACTTCTTAGACCTAGAACTCTAACAGCACTTGACGTGCTTCACAACTTCGAGGAGAAGCAGCCCACATGATTAGCAGTGCTTCCACAAATCACCAGTCCCTCAGTCGTCGACGCACATTAGTGGCAGCATGTGCTATCTCCATGACGCCTTTCATATTTTCATCAAGGCACATTCCAACCCCAGTATCTCTTCCACCGAAAAAGACAAGAGCAGATCCCTGTCTTCTGCCTGTTCCCCCTTCCTCATTCTGACTTGGAAATAAATTGCCATCCCTTCGAATCACTCAGTTGAAGCTCTTGAATACGCTCGAAAATGGTATGGTGAGTCTCCTTAAAAAATATGGACTGTAGCAATTTTATAAGTCAGCTCACCATCATCTTCTCGATTTGATCGGGGGATGGGCAAAAAAAAGTGTTGGCTAGGTTGGCAATGCCCATGAATAAAATAAGACTTTTCTTTTTTTTGTCATGTATTTGATATTTTTCATAATAATACAATATGTTTGAAAGCATTTCTATCGATGTGGTAACTTTACTCCCGACTGGTGTATTATATTCCAATTTATTTCTTTATTTCACAGTTAATACTTTGACGATTGTTATTCTCTATCATGGAAAATGTGGTCTATCCAAATGTGTCACTTTCTACCTGCAAGCTATGGCGGCAACAGATCTGCTGGTTGTGCTCTTCGACCTGATAATGAGACAGATTCCGATTGTTTACTCGCAACAATTTTTTTTCATGAGGAGCATCCCTGTGTGTAATGTCCATGCCATCCTACTTTATGCAGCCACTGACTGTTCTGTCTGGTTCACTGTTACTTTCACGTTTGATCGGTTTGTCGCTATCTGTTGCCAGAAGTTTAAAAGTAAATATTGCGTCAAGAAAACGGCGGCTATGGTTCTCGCAATTGTAACTGTGCTGAGTTGTTTAAAAAATGTCTCCTGGTATTTTATATTGAAAAGTACATATGCATTGACAAACTCACCATGGTTTTGTGCAGTAACAATCCAAGTCCTGTTTTCTCTTTTGTGGGGAACTATTGAGTTTGTCCATCACATTCTCACCCCAGCGGTCCCATTTGTGCTAATTCTGCTGCTCAATATTTTCACTGTCAAACACATTTTAGTGACCAGCAGAGCACGCAGAAGACTCAGAGCTCACAGTGATGGGGGAATCCCTAGAGATTCAGAAATGGAGAGTCGAAAGAAAGCTATCATTTTACTGTTTGGAATCTCAGTAAATTTCATGGTGTTGTGGGCAGTTTTTATGGTTAATTCCATTTGGACGCGACTGTTTCGCTTGGGGTATGAATCAGAGTCTTTGGATTATTTTGTACGAGAAATGGGCTTTATGCTGCAGATCCTGAGCTGCTGCACAAATACATGCATTTATGCCGTGAGCCAGACGAAGTTCAGAAAAGAATTGAAGGACTTGACAATATATCCCTTCACTCTACTTTTGCAAATACTTCAACGATAAAAAAACCGAATCTCTTATTTGCATCTCTGCTATTCCTCTGTTGTTTAATAAAATCAGTGGGACCTGGATGTTGTTCAACTATGTGTTAGCGACTATGCGGTTGATGTGGTGCTTGCTTCACAGGGCCGTCGGCTGACTACAATGAAGATTGGAGGTGTGGCTGCCTGGCATGGTCCCCAAGTTAATGTGCATTGTGCTGGCGAAGGAATCATTTTCACATGGTGCCATGTCGGTAAAAGGGAGATTCTTTAACATGGTGGTGGAGGGTGGGTCCTTATCTATTTCAAATTGGCACAGTGTGATGTTCAAATGACGTGATTTTAACTGAGCCTTTCACATCCACTGGAGCAGTGACACATTCCATTGTAAACCGTCAATACCAGATGAACCCATGGTTGGTTAACAGCAAAGAGAGCACAGGAATTCTGAAATGGAAGACTAAGAAAGAAGAAGCTATTTGCTCATCTGGAAGCTTGAAAATGTCTCATTTTAATCCTAAAATCTGTAAAATTCTCCCTCTTTTTCTTTGTTCAGCCACGACTGATCTGAATTTTTCTGACTTGGCTCAGAGTAAGTTCGCTCGGTATATTCCAGAGATGAGGGGTTCATGAGTGCAAGAGATGCTAAAGGAAATTGACAAATATATGTAGAAAAGATCATTCTACATGTGGATCAACAAGAATGAAATGCTCCAGTCATTGTTTAAGGTGATGAAGATGTGCATGCAATGCAGATATGAGAAAAATAATGTCCCTCTAAAGAATTTTGAGAACAATTTAAGAGGATCGAGACTGATATTCATTTGCTAATGAATAGATGTATTTTGCAGAGTGGGCGGGAAAGTGAACAGAATATGAGATGAGTTAGGAGAAAGTGAGGACTGCAGATGCTGGAGTACCAGAGTTGAAAAATGTGGTGCTGGAAAAACACAACAGACCAGGCAGCATCCGAGGAGCAGGAGAATCGACGTTTCGGGCATAAGCCCTTCTTCAGGAATGAGTTAACCATGATCCATTAATTAGCAGAGCATGCTCGATGGGCTGAATTGCTTGTTCATGTTTTTCGTTCATACAGGAACATAGGTACAGGAGTGAGCTATTCAGCTGCTACAGTCTGTTCCATGATCCAATTAGATCAGGGTTGATCTGTTAGCCAAAGTAACTTTGATCCATATTCCTTAGTACCTCAAAAAAAATCGAGCACAGATTTTAATTTAACCACTGCTCCAGCATCCAATCACATTTATAGAAGTGAATTCAAATACCTCACACATTTTGTGTGTAAGACATCTTCATAATATCTCTACTGTACAATCTGGTCCTAATTCGAATATAATCCATTGCCAGTTTCATAATTTCACATGTATGTACCTTGTTTTTTTTTCCCCTGTTAACAGCTTGAAGACTTTTCTCAGATCATCTCACAGCTTCTAAACTCTTGGAGAAAACTGTCTCATGTTCTGAGGTTCTCAACCTGCTGGAGAAAACCATTAGGTTTGACAGTTTCCTTGGAAAAAGAAACAGAACTAATAACCAATAACTTTTCGTTAGAAATGAGGATGAGTTTCAGATTCGAAACATGTCCGATATTTCTCTCTCCACAGATACCATCAAACCTTGCGACTTTCTCGTGTAATTTCAATTCTTTCATTTCAAATCATGTCATGGACCAAGCCAAATCCCCTTAAAACATCTCAGTAAGGTTTTCCAACGCCTCATGTTTCTCGTTATTTTCAGTAGATACATTGTAGATATTGCACGAGTTATGCAGCTGGTCAAACCCATTGGTTTTAGACAAAACGTGTTTTTTTGCAGTAAACCGAATAAACCACAAACCAAATATCATAGAATACAGAATAACTTAATCGTTCGGAAAACCCAACAGATTATCCCAACTTAATTGTGCTGTTCCAAGTTCTTGAAACAATCCCCGTAAATATGCCTGGGCAAGGAAAGGTGAGATCAAACACAGCGTCCAACAGGAGCGAGAGAGATGGCAGAGACGTTGAGCATGGCACACCTTCTTCCACGTAGCTGTTTCTTTTAGACTACCAGCTAGCAACGGACCAGCAGCTTTGAACAGTCAGACTGCTAAAAAAAAATCAAACCAGTGTGAGTTGAGCTTTGAGAACTAGCCACTCCCTTTTCATTGTACAAGTGTTTTATTTTTAAACTTGAAAGCTTTTTGATTTAGGCAGTGTCTGTTAGTTATAAGCAATAGTTATGGCCATAAAACCCATACAAACTAGAAACCCCGCAACCTCTGTGTTTACGATCCACTCTGAAAATAAAACTCCAAGGACAACATAGCCTTGGTCAAGGAGAAACGCCATTACAATTTTCAGCATGTGCAGTATTTTGCCTTCATTGAGATAGTTTGGAGAGTTGGATTTTCAAACACAACATATGACTTTACAGTAGAGGATTGGAAAAGCATTGTGAAATTTAACCAACGGCAGACTGGACCTTTCCTCCTTACACTCGCAGTAATATTGTTCATCTAAGCAAGAAATTGAATCATGGGAACATGATTAGGCGAGCAGCCCAGGACTTCAGACCAATCTCGTGGTGAGTTGGATTCGAATCCAAACCTGTCAGTTGGTGACTTTGTGGTAAATGGATATTATTGACTACATTCCACTCTCACTGATGTTAATAAACATCTGGTTAAATTTGGTTCTTATCGGATGGAAATCTGCCGTCATAACTCCGCCCATTCTACACATAACTGCAGGCAGGCACCCGGCAATGTTGTTGACTTCATACCATCCTGTGGGCAATTAGGAATGGAGAATAAATTTGAATCATGCTGGAGACATCCACATCCCATGCTTTTTATTTCCAAAATGACAAAGGGTGACATTAATATGACGTACATTTTGCCACAGATATTGGAAAGCAGTGGCCAATATTAATCGAGGGAAAAAGTGATATTCTGTTTATAAGTATGAGATGAAAATGATATGGCAAAGAAAATTCAGTAAGTTCTCTTATTCTGATATTGAGCATGTTAGGTCTAATGCATCGATGAAATTTCTTCTCTGTTCATTGCACCAGACTCCACGTGATTCTTGGAATTATGAACTCCACCTATTCATTGCGATTATTGCAACATAATGGATTTTAGGCTCAGAAGTAAGCTCAATAAGACCTTGCCACCACATCCTCTCCATATGCTTCTTTTAATGTCACTCGAACTGCATGCATGTGACCCAACTGCACATGGAGTACAACATCGAGAATACATCCAATACTTAGACAATCAAAAAGCAAACTCAACATTCATGGAACATATCATTTATTAACTAGTTTTGAGAAGATTTGCAGCTCAAGTTTAGGTTGCGTATGTCGGTTTCCTCACTGAGCTGGACGGTTTATTTCCAGACATCTCATCACCATACTAGGCAACATCTTCAGTGAGCCTCTGAACGAAGCACTGCTGATGATTCCTTTATCTTTTCTGTTTGGGTTTCTATGGGTTGGTGATGTCATTTGCTGTAGTGATGACGTTCCCTGTTCTTTTTCACAGCTGGTGGTAAATTGGGTCCAAGTCAATGTGTTGGCCCATTGACTTGGACCCCATTTACCATCCGCAGAGAAAAAAGAGCAGGAAATGACATCACCATAGAAAATGACATCATCAACCCAAAGAAATGCAAACATATAAATAGAAAGCCGGCATTATCAGCAGTGCTTCGTCCAGAGCCTCACTGAAGTTGTTACCTATTATGGTAATGAAAGTCTGAAATTGAACCTTCCAGCTCAGCGAGCAAACCCATATCCACATACACCATTCGTAATTTTTTGACAAAAATAAACATCGAAACCCGTGAAAGACATGTTCTGTTTCAATTGGTTTTCTCGTTTACAGCATGTGGACATTTTCATTGTCACAGAATCAGAGTCGTAGACAACTAAAGAAAAAACGCTCATTGAGTGTACTCTAGTCATAAACATCCTAACTACTCTCATTCTATTTTCTAAGCACTTGCCCACTAGCTTTGCATGCCTTGGCATTGCAAGTGCACATCTGAAAACTTCTTCGACGTTGTGAGTGTTTCTGCATGAACTGCGCTAATAAATAGTCAGTTCTGGATTCCTGCCTCCTTCTGGGTGTGAAATAGATACTCCTCACATTTCTTCTAAAGCTTCTGTCCCTCACCTGTAAGCGATGCCTCCTAGTATTTGAAACTACATCAAGAGGACAGGTTTCTTCCTGTCTGTTATGTCTATGCCATGCATGAATTTGTACATCTCAGTCATGTTATCGCTGAACCTCCTCTGCTCCAAGAACAACAACCACAATGTGCCTAGTGTCTTCATAACTGAATCTCTGCAGACGAGGTAACATCCTGGTAAATCTCATCTGCATCCTTTCCAGTGATAGCACGTCCCTCCTGCAATGTGGATTCCAGAACTGCACATACTATTTCAGCTGTGGCCGAAAGAATATTTTACACAGTATACCCTCATCACCTGCATGTAGTTAACTTCAATGCTTCGGCTATTAAAAACAAGTATTCCACATGTTTTTTTAATCACTGTACCCATCTGTCCCGATACCTGAAGAGACTGCTGGGCTTACACAGCAAGGTTCCTCCGATCCACAGTGCTTCATGATCCTACCATACACCATATATTTTAAAAGTTATTTTTCTTGCTCAATTGCATTATCTCACATTTATCCGGACTGAATTCCACTTATCACGGAACAACACATCTGACTTGCCATCTGTCTCCTACACATTGTTATGGACCAGACGAGGGTCCCTGTTTCATTTTATTACTATGCTACAATGCATACATATCACAATTCTAAGCATGCTTACATTCATTACTACTGTCTACTTCAGATAATTTACTCCCTCCACTGAATGCCTCTCACCTTCTTCATCATAGTCATGACAACACATTAGCTATTACATTGTCTCGTCCTATCTCATGTATAATTTCCAAATTAAATGTTTGCAATAATAAACTCGAACGAAAGATTCTCGAAATATTTTCCTTAAATTTCTGCAAAAAAATCAATGCGTAATAGTTGCTTTATATGTAATTCCCAGGCACATCACAGACGTTATAAATGATGAAATGTCGTAATGCTAAAACCAAGCTGAAGCTTTCATTCTCAATCGTGGAATATTTTCATTGCTGATAGTTAAAATTTTTGAAACAAGTGCTCAGTAAGTTCTATATCGTCATCGTCTTCTTGCAAGAGTCAGGCACTAACCCATACCACTCATATCGACAGCCACCTTGACTGACTTTGCTTAATTAGGTCCAGCTAACACTGGAGCAGTGGGTAACACAGGTTTATTGGTAAATCTTTGAAACGTGCATGGCACGTTTGATAAGATCCACTAAACGTTGCTTTTAAATGATAGCTTACCACTGGAATTCACAGCAACAATTTATTTCCTGAGATTAAATTTAGGTTTTTTAAATGTAATTCCTTCTTCCTGTTTCATCACATGTTGGTCCAATTTTAAGTGCTCTTTAGGCTACAAACCCCTCCATTTAACTCTCCATAAAATTTGACACAATACAAATATATGGTCTCCGAACCTGGGCTTATCATTTTTTTCCTTAATTAATTGCTGTGGTATCTCACCTCATATATCGACACTAATTTAAATGGACAGAGTTTAATAGATTTATACAGTTCATCCTTAATTGCAAAAAGAACAAACAGAATTTATTTATCCCAATCCTCTGATTTGTCTTGAGCACTAACCGTCAACATGATCTTTAAAATTTATTACCACGGTTTTAACGCTCCCTGCATTTTAGGACAGTATACAGTGGACATGAATTGGTTTTTTCCAATAATAGCCAAAACTTCCTTGAATAATTTGGATATTAACGCAGGTATCAATCAGATGATTGTATCTCTGTCGGGCGATCATGTCTATGTACAGATTTAAATAAATCTTCTATAATTTCTTCTGTCATGATACTGAGTAATGCAATTGCCTCCAGAAATCTACTGTATGCATTCATTATGCTCAAAATACTCATTACCACTTTTTGTTTGAGTTACAAGTCCTACACAATCAAATGCGATTCTTGTAATAGATTCTTCAAAGGCTGAGGCGGATACTAAACGTGCTTCGTTATTTCTTTTGCCCCTCATGGGTTTCTTCTTCTCCTTGTTGTGAATAATCGTTATTGTCTTCAATAATATTTCCTTTTTCCTTACCAGGTTCTGTTTGGAGGTCTGGTGCATTCCTGATTAAGCAACCCGTGGGTTGGGGAGGCAATTCCGCCCCTCCAATGTTTTCCACCAAGCAAATTGGAAATGGATGGTGACGTAATGTTTTAATTCTGTTTGTGTACTTGCCCGGCTCCCTCCACCAAACAATCCATTTCCCCCATTGAAAGCCCTCGCTCGTGAATTACTCTCAGCACTACATCTGTGAGGTGTTGGCAGTGGGTGGGGATGAATCGTCGCGAGACTGGGGATATCTACTCCGCCGTGTGTAAAGCTGTGATTTTGATGCATTTTAAATTACCCTATCATGCCAGCGTCTACCACGACCTGTGGCAACGTGTTCCAGGCACCCACCACTCTCTGGTAAATAACTTTCAATGCATATCTCCATTCAACATATGCCCTCTCACTTTTGAATTGAGACCCCAAGTAATTGAATGCCACAGTGTGGGAAAAAAGTTTCTTGTTATCCACCCTCTCTACACCTCTCATGATTTTGTGAACCTGTCCCGTCCACTTGAGTCCCCGTCTTTCAAATGGAAATTATCCTAATCTACTCAACCTCGCTTCATAACTGGTGCCCTCCATACCAGGAAACTTCTTGTGAACCTCTTCTGCACCCTCTCCAAAGCATCCACATTCTTTTATCAATGTGGCGATCAGTACTCTATGCCGTTTTCCGACAGTGGCCGAATCAAAGTCTTGTTCAAGTGTAAAATGACCTGCCAACGTTTGTTCTCAATACCACGTTCGATTAAGGAAAGCGTGTCGTATGCCTTATAGACCTGCATTGCTGCCCTCAGAGTACAATCGACCTGAACACCCAGATCGCTCTGTACATCAATTTTCCCCAGGAACTTTCCACTTACTGTACATTTCGTTCTTGAGCTGTGTCGACTGCTGCCCAACCAGTTCTTTATCCACCTAGCTCGTACATTCTGGAACCCATGCGATTTCACTTTCACGAACAGTGTATCCTGGGGAGACTTAGCATCGCCGTGCTGAAGTCCATGTGTACGACATCCACAGCACTTCTGTCATCAATCAACTTGCTGCAGCCTCAACGAATTCTTTCAAGTTGGTAAGACATGATGTTTCCTGCAAAACCCATGTTTTCTATTAAATGATAAACCCATTTCCTTCCAAATAGAAATAGATCCTATCCCTTTTATATTCTCCAGCAGTTTCCATACCACAGACGTCGGGTCTCATGTTGCAGAAGTATCACTCAATATTCTGTTTAAGCAATTACCAGGAAATGCAGGAAATCCTTCATGAAATTAATCTTTTATCTTGCAAAATCAAAGCTGTGATATCCAGAAAATGTCTGCCTACGAGACATTTGCTTCTCTGGAGTATATACAGTCAGAGGTTCCCGTGCCTATCTGATAGTATTCGCATACCCAATCATATTGGCTTGTTTTGTCTAACTAACTTAATCATCTTCTGCCACACCGGTTCACTTTTTTACGCTTAACCTGTCACATTACAACATCACTACCTTCAGTATTTGGACATCTATCACTGAATTAACTGGCCTACCATGATCTGTCACAGTTGCTCTGTAACATGATCATGTGCATGCCTTACAACACTACTTTAGCTACATAAATGACAAATTAACTTCCGTACATTCCCCCCTTTGAGACCAGCATGTCTCACGCAGAGAAAGAATACAAGGAGGCTGGATGCAAGAGGCCAAATCGATCGACAGATAACGGGCAACAAAAATTTCCAGGGCCCAGGCCTCAAAGGATTCTCCCTCCGCACCTGGAGGCACAGGCCAAAAGTCCGTCCACAGTACCTGCTTCAGTACTTCAGCAGACATCAGATTATAATAGTAGAGTGGCGAAACCACAACGGAAGAGGGGGTTATGCCAGAATTCACTCGAACAACAGGGAATTTTCGCGCAACAAGACACGCAAAAAAATTACCTAGAGGTAGACCAGAACAAAAGTCAAATACAAAGACAAGCAACACGATACCCCCAACAATCCCAGTGTTAATGAACAAAGCCTCCCCATCCACCCAAAATATGATCCAACCAGACAAAAAAGCTGATGACTCGACCCCACATTCTCATTAAGCTCCTTCTATAAATTCCACAGCTTACTCATCGCCCGAGTAAAAGATCCCCTGGACTAGTGCACAAAAGAACCCCCAAAGCAGCCCACCAAAACAAAGCCATGCCGTCTGTAATACTCAAGTCTCAAACTGTCAGCAACTCGAACGCAGCTACAGAGAACGACTGGTTACTTGTACTGGTAGTCCAAAGACTCTCGAAGATGCTGCCACCCAGACTCACCCTGATGACAAACCATGCACATTGAAACGCTGCACAGGAAACAGGTCTCCAATTTTTTAGAACAATATTTTACAGAGCTGCTGCTCAGCTGCTTCGGGCACTGTCCCATGCTCATTTCGCATTTCCGGGCTTGACAAAAGATCTGAAACTTCAGCTGAGAACAATTCTACTCCAAATCGATCATATTTCTCCTCAGGCCACAACGTCAGTATTGTCTGCACTTCTGAATCTACGTGACAAGAGAGATGTGAAAACACTGGGGAAGACGTAGGGGATTGACCAGCACGTGGCCTGTGCTGAATAGATTCATTTATGAAGAGAGATTGGACAGACTGGAGTTGTTTTGCTCAGAACAGAAGAAACTGAGCGGAGACATCAATTATGATGTAAAGAGTGAGATAAATAGATAGAATAGAGAGAAAGAAGATATTCCACTTCATAGGCGGGTGACTGACCAGGATATTTACAAGAAGGGTGGAGAATTTGGCGGGGACGTGGATTTTTGTTTCAATCGACGGTCATGGGAATCTAGAACCTGCTGCTTGAAAGGATAGCGAAGACTGAAATATTCATAACATGAACAAATATTTCGGTGAAATTTTACAGATGGAAATTAATGTCTACATTCATAGCTTCGTGAATGTGCTAACAGCAGATCTGGGCACTAGACCTCAGAAAGGAGAAATGGTCCAGGAGGGACAGTTTAGAAACTATAGGACTTTATTCTCTCTAATTTAGAAGGTTAAGGGATGATATAACTGAGATCTTCTCGATGTTAGCAGGGAGATCTTCAGGGTCTATTAAAAATTCATTATTTCCATTTGTTGAATTTGAAATCAACAATCGGCTATGATGTAAACCTGCAATTGCCTGCCTCAGAACAGGCCCTTCGACCCTCGATGTTGCAACGATCTTTTGAACTATTCTCAGCTCGTCCCCCTACTCTATCTCAAAATCATCCATGTCTTTATCTAAGGATTTTTAAAATCTCCCTAATGTGGCTGAGTTATCTACATTAGCAGGTAGTGCATTCCTGAATCTTACCACTCTCTGTGTAAAGAACCTACCTCTGACATCTGTCTTAAATCTATCACCCCTCAATTTGTAGTTATGCCCCCGTACACACTGACATCATCAACCTAGGAAAAAGACTTTCACTGTCTACCCTATCTAATCCTCTGATCATCTTGTATGTCTCTATCAAATCCCCTCGTAGCCTTCTCCTTGCCAATGAGAACAGGTTCAAGTCTCTCAGCCTTTCCTCATAAGACCTTCCCTCCAGAACAGTCAACATCCTGGTAAATCTCCTCTGCACCTTTTCCAATGTTTCCACATCCTTCCAGAAATACGGGGAGCAGAACTCTACACAATATTCCAAGTGTGGCCGCACCAGCGTTTTGCATAGTTGCAGCATGATATTGCGGCTCTGGAACTCAATCCCTCTACGAATGAACACACTGCATGCCTTCTTAACAGCATTGTCCACCTGGGTGGCAACTTTCAGTATTAATGATATGGGCCCAAGGCAGGCATATGAAGTTATCCCACAGATCAGCTTTTTATGATTGAGTGTCTGAGTTAGCTTGAGGGAGCTGAATGGCCTCCTCTGTAGAATCGATTGCTAACTTTAACAATCAGTCATTCATAAGACTGGTACCTCTGTCCAGCTTATGATGAAAATGTCTATGAGATAATTCTACCTTTGTTTTCAGTTACTGTCCGTCTCAGTTAGTAACCTACGTCTTAATAGAACCCGAAGGGGAGCCAGTCACCATTGTTTCATTGAGTTATACCACCAGTATACTCTGTGACCTCATGAAAAGAAGATCCGTGTTCCAATCTTATCATTCTCCTTCTCAGAACGGCAGCGGTGACATGGGTGATCATGCTTTTGCTGCTTGGAGCTCTGGTGTTAATTGAAGCCACCACAACTTGAAAGTACATGTGTTAATCTTGGTCTCAGAAATTTGTATATCTCCAATCGTCAAACAGGTGAATTACATTTCGGAAGTTGCAATGGGCACTTTAGCACCTAAAGTGTGATGTCGATCTATTGATCACGTGTTATTATTCCATCAGCCCATCCTGTTTCTGTCGTCTTGGAAGACATAAAAAAAATTCCAATCAGAATGTTACCAATCAGAATTACCAGCCTGTGCATGTAAGATCTTGTGATGCAGCGATAGTATTCCTACGTCTGAGTCAGCAAGTCCTACCTGCTTCAATGGTGTGCCATAACACCTGAACTACTTGATTAGAAAAGCGGTCCACCAGGTTTTGAAATGCATTCATGTCTTTTCCCAACCATAATTTCAAAGAGAAAGATGCATAAAAGTCAAAACTCTGCAAGATTCAAGTCGGAGCCGAGCTGGAAAACAGAACAGTTTATTCGCATCACCTGAAGAAAGATTAGATTAGATTAGATTAGATTACTTACAGTGTGGAAACAGGCCCTTCGGCCCAACAAGTCCACACCGCCCCGCCGAAGCGCAACCCACCCATACCCTTACATTTATTCCTTACCTAACACTATGGGCAATTTAGCTTGGCCAGTTCACCTGACCTGCACATCTTTGGACTGTGGGAGGAAACCGGAGCACCCGGAGGAAACTCACGCAGACACGGGGAGAACGTACAAACTCCACACTGTCAGTCGCCTGAGGCGGGAATTGAACCCAGGTCTCTGGCGCTGTGAGGCAGCAGTGCTAACCACTGTGCCACCATGCCCCCCAAATATACTGCCATTGGAGGCAGTCCAGAGACGGTTCAGTGAAATGTGGCACAAAAATATTTTTTATCAGGACGAAAATCGAGTACTTGTCAGGAAAAGGCAGGAAAGTGAAGTTGAGGGTTATGTGATCAGCCACGATCTCGTTGAATGGCAGAGCAGATTTGATGTGCTGAGTGGCCTTTTTCTGCTCTTCCTCTTCTGGGCTGATTTTAGCAAGTCGCTGCATGTTGAAAATCGCAGTAACAGAAGCAGGAATAGGCCATTCGGCCCGTTGAGCCACTCCAACATTCATTAAGATTACAGCTGAACTATCCATTGTCTCAGCTCCTCCAACCTGCATTGTCCCCATAACCATTAATTCTCCCATGAAGCAAAAGCCCATCTAGCCGTGTCTTGAATAAATTTAATGAAGCTCCCTCGACTGCTCCCTTGGATACAGAATTCGTTAGATTTCTACGCTCTAGGAAAAGCAGATCGTCCTCATCTCTGTATTAAATCTACACCCCCTAATCGTAAGTAGAAACAATTTGCCTGCCTCTATCCTATGTATCTCTGTCATGACTTTATATATGCTTCTATAAAATTCCTTCCCAATCTCGTAAATTGTTGTGAGTGCAGTCATAGGCGGCTCAACCTCTCTTCATGGGGCAAACCCTCATCTCCTCAATGAACTTGTTAAACCTCGTCTGCACTGCCTCCAAAGCACAATCTCTCTGTTATTAAATTCAATCACTCTAGCAATGAAAGATGATATTCCTTTTGCCTTCCTGATCACCTTTTCCACTTACAAATCAACTTTCAGCGATTCGTGTCTGAACACTCCTAAACCTTTCTGCACAACGGCATGCTGCAATCTTCCACCATTTAAATAATGTTCTGACCTACTACATTTTCTTCCAAAGAGGATAACCTCATATGTATCAACATTTTACTCCAAACTGTTGCCCACTCACTTAACCTATTTAAATTTCTCTGCAAGCTCTCCACATCCTCTGTACACCTCGCCTTTCTACTCAATTTAGATTAATGAGCTAACTTGATTATGTTACACTCAGTCTCTTCTTCCAAATCATTCATATTTATCATGAACAGTAGCGGGCCCATTACCAAACCCTGTGGCATCTCATTCATTCCTGATCTCCAACCAGAGAAACACCCATTTATCACAACTCTCCGTTTTCCATAGGTTAACCAGCTCGCTCTGCATGCTAGCACATTATCCACAATTCCCTGAATTCTCATCTTATGGATGCCTTTTTTGCAGCACCTTACTAATCGCCTTTTGTAAATCCAAGTATACAACATCCACCTGTTGCCCTCCATGCACTGCACCTGTTACATCCTCAAAGAACTCCAGTTAGTTTGTCAAAACAATCTTCCCTTCCTGAATTCAAGCTGTGTCTGCATAATGGAATTATTTCCTTTCAGATGTATCACTATTTCTAATTCAAAGATAACTTCCAGCACTTTCCCGACTATAGAAGTAAACCTAACAGTCCTATAATGACCTGCCCTCTGTCTTTACCTTCTTTAAAGTGCGATTTTCTATCTCTCAGTCCGCATGAACCTGCCTGGAGTCCAGTCAAGTTTAGCAATTTACCGTTAACGCATCTACTGTAACTTCTACCATCCCTTTCAGCACCCTGGGATGACTTTCAGATCCAAAGGGCATCCGGTTGCTCAATAAATTAAAAAATGAATTAAGATCCTAATCCACCATCGCATCATTCACATTATTTTTGCCATGTTCGACGCATCTGCCACTGTAAGAAGTCACATGCAAACGTTATTCAAGGCCCCAGTCGTTTCAGAACTGTTCAACATTAATTCCCCCTTTTTATCCTGCAAGAGACTTGCGTCTACTTTAGCTGCACGTTTCCATTTTATATGTTCATAAAAACCTTTACGACCCGTTTCTTTATTCTATGCTAGCTTACATTTATCATCTATCTTACCTCTCTTCCAGTCTTTCGACGTGGTTCTTTGTTGCTTGATAAAGGTGTCCCAGTCATCTTGATTCCACTACACTTGGCTACTTTGTAAGCCTGAGGTTTTAATTGTATGCTTTCCTTTATTTCTGTGGTTATTCAAAACGTGTGCACCATATCTGTGGTCACCTTATGTTTGGTCGGAACATACTTTCCTTGAGCACTGTGAAAACTGTCGTTGAAGGTCCTCCACAGTTCCTCAATTGTTGCACCACAAAACTTATGACCATAGCCTAATTTACCAAATCCTTCCTCATCCCATGAAAGTCTCCCTTTTTTAAGCATAACATCTTCGCTTTATATGATACAGCGTCACCTGTCACTTGTATCTGAAATTTAATCATATAATGATCTCTCTTTCTGAGAGGATCCTTAACTGTCATTATTTTTTTTAATTTACCTGTCTCGTTACAGTGGCATAGATTTAGGATTACACTCACCCTTATACGTTCGGCAACATGCTGTTCAAGAAAGTCATCACTGATGAGTTTTATTAACTACTTTTCAAGACTGCCTGTACCGACATGATTCGGCCAGTCAGTCGACATGTTAAAGTTCCCCATAACGTCTGCAATTCCAAAAAAACGAAGAGAATAAGAACAAAGAAAATTACAATTCAGGAACCGGCCCTTTGGATCTCCAAGCTGGTTCTAATGCAGATCCTCTGTCTAAACCTGTCGCCTGTTTCCTAAGGATCTGCATCCGTGTACTCGCTGCCCATTCATGCCTCTGTCTAGATGTATCTCAAATTATGTAACCATGTCATCCACTACCACTTCTGCGGCCAATGCGCTCGAGGTATCCTCCACCCCCGTATATCTCCATTAAATAATATCCCCTCACCTCAAACTCGTGACCGCTTGTAATTGAGTCCAATACTCTGTGGAAAAAATGTTTCTTTTTTATCCACTCTGTCTATACCGTTAAAGATTTTGTATACCTCACTAAGACTCATTGCCATCGTCCGCTTTCTTTATAAAAATAATCCAATCTACTCAACGTCTCTTCATGAATAGCGCATTCCATGCTACGCACCCTACAGATTACAGATTACATTACAGTGTGAAAACAGGGCCTTCGGCCCAACAAGTCCACACCGACCCGCCGAAGCGCAACCCACCCATACCCCTACATTTTACCCCTTACCGAACACTACGGGCAATTTAGAATGGCCAATTCACCTGACCCTGCACATCTTTGGACTGTGGGAGGAAACCGGAGCACCCGGAGGAAACCCACGCAGACACGGGGAGAACGTGCAAACTCCACACAGTCAGTCGCCTGAGGCGGGAATTGAACCCGGGTCTCTGGCGCTGTGAGGCAACAGTGCTAACCACTGTGCCACCGTGCCGCCCTCGCTAAAGCATTCACATCCTTTTGGTAATGTGGTGATAAGAACTATAGGCAACATTCCAAAAGATGCTGAACAAACGTCCTATACAATTGTAACATAATCTACCAACCTTAATAATCAATATCCCGTCCAATGAATGAAAGCATGTTGTATGACTTCTTGACAACTCTTTTGTCGTCCGTAGTCTCCTTCTGAGTACAATGGACCTGAAAACTCAGGTCTCACTGCACATCAATTTTATGCCGGATATTTCCATTTACTCAACATTTTGGACTTCAATTGGATCTTCCAAAATGTATCACATCACTTTTTTCCCGGATTGAACCCCATATGCCACTTCTCTGACCAACTCTCCAATCTATCTGTACTCTGCTGCGTATTCTGACAGTCCCCTTCACTACCTGCTACTACACCAATCTGCAAACTTGCTAATCAGACCACCTATCTCTGCCTCTATATCAATTCTGTATATTAGACAGAACAGTGGACCCAGCATAGATCCCTGTGGAACAGTATTAGTCACAGTTCTCCATTTTGAGAATCACCGTTCCACTACTAGTCTCTGTCTCCTACTGCCTAGCCAGTTCTCTGTCCGACTAGTGAGTGTACACTGAACCGATGCGACTTCACTTTCTCGATCAGCCTTCCATGGGGAACACCTGACCGAAGTCCATGTATATGATAACTGTAGCCGTTCCCTCATCAATTAAATTTGTCACTTCATCAAAGAATTCTATTAAGTTGGCAAGACATGACTTTACCTATCACTCACAAGCCAATTTTCTTCCAAATGTAAATAATCCTATCCTTCAGCAGCCTGCCTACCACTGATGTGAGGCTCACCAGTTTGTAATTGTTTGGATTATCCCTGTTACAATTCTTAAACAACGGAAAAAACATTATCAATTCTCCAATCCTTCAGGACCTCTTCCATCATTCTAGGATGTTGCAAAGACATCTGCTAAGTCCCCAGTTATTTCTTCTCTCACCTTCCTCAGTTGCCTGGAATAGATCCCATTTGGTCCTGGGGACTTGTGAACATAATTGACTTTTAGAATGCCTGACACTTCCTCCCTCCTTATGCCGACTTGAACTAGCGTAATGCATTCTTACATGCGGCAGATTTTTTTTATTTATCGGCTGTGCCACGTAAGACTAGTATTGGGTGACCACTAAACCAATCTTCCGAGTGACTTCTTCCCCTTATTATTCCTGATCTCCACGGAAATGGATTCAACATGGTGCTCCTTAGATGCTGATTCGTCTCTCCCTATCGCACTAATATTATGCTTAATTGAGGATGCGACCCCATACTCCTACCTAATCCCCTTATACCCTGATATATTTAGTTCCCAGTCAGTACCACCCTGCGAAAACATACCTGGCAACTAAATCATACCCGTTTGTATTGATTTGTACAAGACGTTCATCGAATTTCATTCCAGTTCTGTGACCATATAAATAATCTGTCCTTATTCTCATCGTCCGTTGAAAATCGGGCAATCTCCCGGCCTTTTGCATTTGATTCTGTCGCCCAACTTTTCGTTTCTTATACTCTAACTTTGGCTCTGATCTTTGCATTGCTTCTTTCTGTCTTTCTGCCTACATACCCTTCCTCTTGCCATTTTAGTCTACTCTTCATCACAATATCCCTACTCTTTGCATCTACCTTCACAAAAACTGCTGCATCTTCAGACCTGAACCTTTTGTTCCAACCCTGCCGCCAACCTAGTTTAAAACTTCCCCAACAGTTCTGGCAAATCTATACGCGTATATTAGTCTGTCTCAAGTTCAGGTGTAACCCGTCCATTTGTACACGTCATATCATTCTCAGAAGAGAACCCAATGATTCGCAGATTTAAACCCTTTACCCTGCACTAACTCGTCAGCCACGCATCTGTGTAAATCCCTATTAGGTCACCGCCCCGCATCCTGCGCCTCCATCCCCATCCCCAGCTTCCGTACTCTAACAATAACAATTCGAGCTTGTCCAATCTGGCCTTAAAGCTAGTATAGTCTGGTAAACTTATTTTGAACCCCCGCCAAAGGGTTCATCACATTCCAAAATGACCGTGATCAGAACTGCACACGGACCGCCAGCAGTGGCGTAATCACAGGATTACATAACAACTGAACTGCTGCGACCATAAGAATGTCAATGCAAAACATTACTGATTTTCTGATCTGCGCCGTCCTCTCTATCATTATATTAAGGTAATAGAAATTGGATATGGACAGTCAATGTTTGTCAGTATCAACGAGTTATTTTCAAATCACTGAAAGAACAATGCTTCAGGGTTTGTTGGATTGACACTATCAAATCTAGCCTCTATTGCTGAGGTAATATGTCTTATAATGGGAGGACATATAACATGAATGGGAGTTCACTATTTTTAAAAAAACAAATGGGTGTAAAAGTCTATAGACCATAAAGCGTGTCAGCACAGGTAGACAAAATGGTGATGAAGGCATATGGGGTGCTTATGATCATTAGCCAAATCGTAGAATATTGGAGGAAATAAGTTTTGCTACATCTATTCAGATATTGGTTATGCCTCAGGTGGAAAACTGTGTGTTTCTGATGGCCACATTATTCAATTGTAAAATGCTAGCGACATTTTCTGATTATTGGAGTTTAATTTGAATAAATTCGATGCATTTCTTTTTGGGAAAACAAACAAGGACTTCTAAAAGGTTTAGTGTTGTAAAACAGAGAAGCTGGGGATTCTGGTACATAATTCTTTGAAATATGTTTCATATGTAGAGAGGGTTGTGAAGAAGGCGTTTAGTACGCCTTCGTTCATTGCTCAGACCTTTCAGTATTGGAGTTGGTATGTCATGTTGAAGCTGTACATGAAGTCGATTAGTTCTCTTCTGGAGTATTGTGCGCAGTTTTTGTCGCCCTGCTAATGGAAAGGTAATATAAAATTTGAGAGGGTTCAGAAAGTATTTACCAGCATGGTGCTAGGAATGGGGGGTATGAGATTTAAGAATGGTTCCATAGTATGAAATGTATTTCACTAATGCGTAGAAACTTGAATGCTAGCCTTCTGGACGTTTTTGTTTTCTTTAAAAAACATGAGAAGCATAGATAAGATACAGAGGAAGAGATGTTTTCCCTTGGGACGGCCTCCCACTACCAACATTCTTGCACTTTCTATTAACAAGAATAGGGGCCAACTAGCGATGGCCAACGCATTTCAGAATGTCAAAATATGGCAGGACCACAGAAGATGTGTCAAAGATCCAAGACTGTTATTCTGTCAGAGTCATGACCTACAGAGGTAATGATCCAGGTAGGTCTGTCACCTCTTTTGGGGATGGTGCGACTTCGCTGTCCCGACAGACCTGCTGCTGGGCAAATACATCCTGAGTACTGTGAAGCGAGGCAAGTCTCTGACACTGATTTCATCCTCTGCCTCATAGCTTCAGCTCAAACACAGAAAAGAGAAAGGTTTAGCAGAGATTTGAATCGAAACCTTCCTGTCTCCATGACAAGATGTAAAGCTCATTGTGAAGAGGGGCACAGACATACATAATGTTTAATAACTGATCCTCAAAAAGACTCATAAGCAAAAAAGGTCCTTTGTCCAATCGAGCAGGCTCTGTCAAAGACAAAACCCGAAATATTGTTTTTATTCTATCACAAGATGTGAGCATCACAGGCCTGAACAACGTTTATTGCCTTCATTACTTTTCCAGAGGGCAGATGTAAGTCAGCCACACTGCACTGACTCTGGAGTTTCAAGGGTTCCAGACTTTAATAAAAACGAGACAAATGTAACAGATCGGCACATTTCTCAACTAGAGACATTCTGGAGGTAACCATTAGACTCTTAATTTCCAATGTTTATTGAAATCTAAATCCACCATCTGCCATTGCTATATTAGAGGTTTGTTCCCAGACTGCCATCTAATCAGCTCCCAATAATGCAATCACAATCGAATACCGTTTTTCAGCACTTGGTGGATGCCCTCCCATGTCTTGGCATTGCAAATGCATATCTGAAACGTAGCTCATAGAAAGGTATGGCGCAAGAATAGGACCCATCGGTCGACTACAGCAATGGAAAGCATAAAGCCATTGTCATGTATTAGTGCTTTCCTGCATAATATCCGTTTCTCTCGATACTGGGCATCTTCATATGATTTTCGAAATGGCTTCTCTGTTTTGCAAACGCATCTGCTAATATAACCTTTTTCCAATGAATGTCAACATGCCATTTGCCTTCCTCGGAGTTTGCTGCAAGTCAAGTAATGAATAAAGAACAAAGAACAAACAACAAAGAACATTTACAGTCCAGGAACAGACCCTTCGGCCCTCCAAGCCTGAGCCGATCCAAATCTACTGTCCAAACCTGTTGCCCACTTCCTAAGTATCTGTATCCCTCTGCTCCCCACCTACTCATGCATCTGTCCAGACACATCTTAAATGAATCTTCCGTGCCTGCCTCTACCACCTCTGCTAGCAACACGTTCCAGATGCCTACCATGTGAAGTTTGTGAAGTACTTGCTGCGTGTTTCCCCTTAAACTTTCCAACTCTCACCTTGAAAGCGTGACCTCTCGTTATTGAATCCTGCACCCTGGGAAAAAGCTTGTCTCTATCCAACCTGTCTATACCCTTCATGATCTTGTAAACCTCAATCAGGTACCCCCTTAACCTCCTTTTTTCATAATGAAAACATACCTAATCTACTCAACCTCTGTTCATAGCTAGCAAAATCCATACTAGGCAACATCCTCGTAAACCTTTTCTGCATCCTCTCCAAAGCGTCCACATCCCTTTGGTAATGTGACGACACGAACGGTTGAAATAAAATCGCGATGTAGCACATTTATGGGTATTGGGATGATGGATTCTGCAGCAAAGTAGGTGAAAGTGAATACTGCAGATGCTTGAGTAAAGAATCAAGACTGTGGTGCTGAAAAAAGCACAGCAGGTCAGGCAGAATCCGAGAAGCAGGAAAATCGAAGTTTCAGTCAAAAGCCCTTCATCAGGAATGAGGCTAGGAGCCTCGGGTTGGAGATATAAATGGGGTTTGAGGCTCTGGGGAAGGAGCTGAGAGTGGAATAGGTGGATGGAGTACGGGGTAAAGCAGATGGGTCGGTAGGGAGGGTGGAATGGATAGGTGGGAAGGAAGATGGACAGATGGGACGAGTCATGACGACGGTTCTGAGCTGAAAGGTTGGAACTGGGGTACATTGGGGGAAGGCAAAATGAGGAAACTGGTGAAATCCACATTGATGCCATGGGATTGGAGGGACCCCGAGGCGGAACATGGATGGATCAGTACTTGGGGCTACGATATGTATGAATCAGTACTTGGGCTACGATGTTGTGGCCATAACGGAGACGTGGGTTTCACAGGGGCAGGAATGTTCCAGGGTTTAGAACGTCTAAAAAGAATAGGAAGGGTGGAAAAAGAGGGGGTGAAGCATCGCTACAGAAACGAAGGTTGTTCAGGAACATGTTTCTACTGAGTCAGTATAGGTGGAAGATAGGAACAGCAAGGGAACAGCCACCGCATTGGGGGGTTTCTACAAACAACCAAATAGCAGTACAGAGATTGAAGAACTCATTCGCGGGGAGATTCTGGAAAAATGCAGATGTAGCAGGGTTGTTCTTATGGGTGATTTCAACATTCCCAATATCGACTGGAACCTCCGAAGTGCAGAGGATTTGGATGGAGCCGTTTTTGCCAAGTGTGTTCAGATGTTCTTTACTCAGTATGTAGACAGCCCGATTAGGGGAGAGGCCATATTTGATTTGGTGCTTGGCAATGAGGCAGGACAGATGGCAGATCTCACAGTGGGAGGACACCTCGGTGACAGTGATCACAACTGCCTCACATTTACCATAGCCTTGGAGGGGAAAGGAACAGTTACCGACGGAAAATATTTACTTGGGGAAAAGGAAATGATGACGCTATCAGACAGGAGTTGGGAATTGCAGACTGGGAGGAATTGTTCGACAGAATGGGCACAGCAGATATGCAGAGACAATTTAAGGAGCAGTTGTTGCGAGTGATGCACAAATTTGTTTCTCTGAGATAGGTAAGAAGGGGTAAGCTTAAGGGACCTTGGATGATGAGAACAGAGGAGCTTCTCGTTAAAAGGAAGAAGGCAGTTTACGCAAAGGTGGAGGAAGCAAGGGTACAGCACAGCTTTAGAGGACTACAGGCTTGCTAGGCAGGAGCTCAGTATTGGACTGAGGAGAGCCAGGACGGGTCACGGAAAGGGCTTGGCAAGAAGGAATAGGGCGAACACAATGGCATTTTATTCATACGTGAGGGATAAGAGAATGATCAGGGAGAAGGTAGGGCCGATCAGAGATGGCGGATGGAACTTGTGCATGGAGTCTGAGCAGATAGGGAAAGTCCTAAATGAGCTTTTTGCTTCGGTTTTCGCTAAGGAAAGGGACCAATTTGTGAATGAAAACTTTGAGGAGCTGAGATACAGGCTTGACCAGATCAAGATTGATGAAGTTGATGTCTTGGAAATTTTGGAAAACGATTGATAAGTCCCCAGGGCCAGACCAGATTTATCCTAGGCTGCTCCGTTAAGCGAGAAAGGAGGTTGTTAAGTCACTGGCTAGGATCTTTGCCTCCTCACTCTCCACGGGAATCGCACCAGAGGATTGGAAGGAGGCAAATGTTGTTCCTCTTTACAGGCAGGTTAATGGGGAAATCCCTGGCAACTACAGACCAGTCAGTGTTACGTCTGTGGTCAGCAAAGTTTTAGAAAGAATTCCGGGGGATAGGATTTATGACTATTCGGCAAAGCATAATGTGATTGAAGGCAGTCAGCATGGCTTTGTGAGGGACAGCTCATGCCTCACATATCTTACTGAGTTCTGAGTGGAGATGACAAGACAGGTCGTCGAAGGTGCTGCATATGGACTTCAGCAAGGCACTAGATAAGGTTCCCCATGGTAGGCTCATTCATAAAGTCAGTAAGTGTGGGATGCAGGGAAGTTTGGCTATCTGGATTGAGAATTGGTTGGCTGACAGAAGGCAGAGAATGGTTGTAGTTGGAAAGCATTCTGTCTGTAGTTTACTGTTGAGTGGGGTCCCGCAGGGCTCTGTCCTTGGGCCTCTGCTCTTTGTAGTTTTTTGTAGATGTCTTGGAAGAGGTCGTTAAGGAGTGGGTTAGTAAATTTGCAGATGACACAAAGGTTGGAGGTGCCGTAAACTGTCTCAAGGGCGACTGCAGGCTGCTGTGTAACAGAGACAGGATGCAGAGCTGGGCAGAGAAATTGCAGATGAAGTTCAACCTGGATAAATGCGAAGTGATACATTTGGAATCGATGTCCATTGCCTTTCCAAGTATAATATCTCAAATGACAATTTCCTCTGAACTAAAGCCCGGAAAGGTTTTCAGTCGACGACTATTTTTGACAATACAGACGCGATGGATTTAGAGGTCTCCTCTAGACTTTTTAATAGAGCACAGAACATAGAACATAGAACAATACAGTGCAGAACAGGCCCTTCAGCCCTCGATGTTGGGCCGACCTGTGAACTATTCTCAGCTCGTCCCCCTACACTATCCTATCATCATCATCCATGTGCTTATCCAAGGATTGCTTAAATCTCCCTAATGTGGCTGAGTTAACTATATTGGCAGGTAGAGCATTCCACGCACTTACCACTCTCTGAGTAAAGAACCTGCCTCTGACATCGATCTCAAATCTATCACCCCGCAATTTGGTAGTTATGCGCCCCCTCGTACAAGCTAATGTCATCATTCTAGAAAAAAGACTGTCACTGTCTACCCTATCTAATCCTCTGGTCATCTTGTATGTCTCTCTCAAATCCCCTCTTAGCCTTTTTCTTTCCAATAAGAACAGACCTACGTGTCTCAGGCTTTCTGCAGACCTTCCCTCCAGACCAGGCAACATCCTAGTAAATCTCCTCTGCACCTTTTCTAATGCTTCCACATCCTTACAGATTTATGGTGACCAGAACTGTACACAATATTCCAAGTGTGGCCGCAGTAGCGTTTTGTATATTTGCAGCATGATATTGCGGCTCCGGAACTCAATCCATCTACGAATGAAACCTAATACACCGTATGCCTTCTTAGTAGCACTATCAAACTGGGTGGCAACTTTTATGGATCTATGTGGATGGACTCCATGATACCTCTGCACATCCACACTACCAAGAATCTTTCCACTTACCCTATACTCTGCCTTCCTATTATTCTTCCCAAAATGCATCACCTCACATTTAGCTGCATTGAAATACATTTGCCACCTCTCAGCCCATAGAGTCATGGAGATGTACAGCATGGAAACAGACTCTTCCGTCCAACCCGTCCATGCCGACCAGATATCCCTACCCAATCTAGTCCCACCTGCCAGCACCCAGCTCATATCCCTCTAAACCCTTCCTATTCATATACCCATCCAAATGCCTCTTAAATTTTGCAATTGTACCAGCTTCCATCGCTTCCTCTGGCAGCCAATTCCATACACGTACCACCCTCTGTGTGAAAAGGTTGCACTTTAGGTCTCTTTTATATCTTTCCCCTCTCACCCTAAACCTATGCCCTCTAGTTCTGGACTCCCCGACCCTAGGGAAAAGATGTTGCCAATTTACCCTATTTATGCCCCTCATAATTTTGTAAACCTCTATAAGGTCACCCCTCCTCCTCCGAAGCTCCAGGGAAAATAGTCCCAGACTGTTCAGTCTCTCCCTATAGCTCAAATCCTCCAACCCTGGCAACATCCTTGTAAATCTTTTCTGAACCCTTTCAAGTTTCACAACATCTTTCCGATAGGAAGGAGACCAGAATTGCATGCAATATTCCAACAGTGGGCTAACCAATGTTCTGTACAGCCGCAGAAGGGGACAACTTTTGCAATCCTCCAGTCCTCTGATCCTAAACCTGTAGACAATGACGACTCAAATATCAAAGCTAAAGGCTCTGTTATCTCCTCCCTAGCTTCCCAGAGAATACTTGGGAAGTATACTTGGGAAGTATCTCATACGTCTCAGGGGACTTGTCTACTTTCACTCCTTCTAGAATTGATATCACCTGATTGTAACTAACCTCGATCCTTTCGAGTCTAATATCACGTACCTCATTCTTCTCTACTAAATTATTCTCCTTTTCCTCTTCTCCGATCTCCACAGGAGCCACACTCAACTTCCCACTTCTGGGTTTGACTGGCCCTATTCCTACCCTCGTCAACCTTCTATTCCTCGCATTCCGATAGAAAGTTTTAAGGTTCTCGTGTATTCTATTTGCTAAAGACTGTTCGTGTCCTCGCTAGCTCTTCTTAACTCTCTCTTTGTTCTTCTTAACTCTTCCTAGCTGATCTGTAACTCTCCATCACCTCATCTGAATAATCTTGCCTCATCAACACATAAGTCTAGAGTAGAGTGGTGCTGGAAAAGCACAGCAGTTCAGGCAGCATCCAAGTAAAATCGACGTTTCAGGCAAAAGCCCTTCATCAGGAATACAGTCAGAGAGCCTGAAGGGTGGACAGATAAGTGAGAGGAGGGTGGGGGTGGGGAGAAAATATCATAGAGTACAATAGGTGAGTTGGGGAGGGGATGAAGGTGATAGGTTGGGGGAGGGGGAGTGGATATGTCCTGAAACAAACTCGTTTCCTCCTGTCCACTCCACCCTCCCCCCGACCTATCACCGTCATCCCCTCCCCCACTCACATATTGTACTCTATGCTACTTTCTCCACACCCACACCCTCTTCTCACTTATCTCTCCCGCTTCAGGCACTCTGCCTGTATTCCTGATGAAGGGCTTTTGCCCGAAACGTCGATTTTACTGCTCCTCGGATGCTGCCTGAACTGCTGTGCTTTTCCAGCGCCACTCTAATCTAGACTCTGGTTTCCAGCATCTGCAGTCATTGTTTTTACCTAGTTGATTTTAACCCTACTGCGAATCCTCTTGCAAGGATGCCTGCCTTGAAGAAGTTTTCCTCCTCTCTCTACAAGAATCTCAGGGAGTCCCTCTCCCAATGCAACTCCCAGGTCATTTCCTCTTCCCTGAAGCTCTTCAACCATGTCCTGAAACAAACTCGTGTCCACCTATCCACTCCACCCTCCTCCTAACCTATCACCTTCATCCCCTCCCCAACTCACCCTGTGCTACTTTATCCCCACCCCCACCCTCCTCTCACTTATCTCTCCACCCTTCAGGCTCTCTGCCTGTATTCCTGATGAAGGATTTTTGCCCGATTCGTCGATTTTACTGTTCCTCGGACGCTGCCTGAACTGTTGTGCTTTTCCAGCACCACTCCAATCTCGCCTCATCAACCCATAAGCCTCCTTCATCTGCTTAACAAGAGACACAATTTCTGTAGCAAACCATGGTTCCCTTACGTTATCACTTCCTCTCTGACTTACAGGGACATACTTGTTAAGGGCACGCAATAAACCAGCTCTATATTTCCATTGTCTGCATCCCCTACATTTTGCTAACCCATTCTATTCAACCTAAATCTTGTCCAATAGCATTATAATTGCGCTCGCCCCATCAATAACTGTGGCATTTAGCTATCCCTTTCCATCGCTAAACTAAACGTAACTGAATTATGGTCACTCTCTCCAAAGTGCTCACCTACAACTAAATCAAACACTCGGCCTTGTTCATTACCAAGCACCAGATCCATTGTGGCCTCCCCTCTCGTCGGCCCTTTGACATACTGTGTCAGGAAATCATCCTGTACACACTGGACAAAAACTGATCCATTTGACGTACTAGAGCTTTAGCATTTCCAGTCAATGTTGGGGAAGTTAAAGTCCCCCATAATAACCACACATTTCCTTTTACTCCCACTCAAAATAATTTTTCCAATTCTCTCTTCCTCCTCACTGGAACTCTGAGGAGGCATATAAAAAACATCTCCAAGATACGTGACCTCTCCTCTCCTGTTTCTAACCTCAGCCCACACTACCTTAGTCGATGAGTCCTCGTCAAAAGTTCTTTCAGCCACTGTTATTCTATCCTTGACTAACAAGGCCACACCTCCCCCTCTTTTACCGCCTTGCCTATTCTTAATGAAAGATCTGAACCCTGGAACCTGCAACATCCATTCTTCACCCTGCTCTATCCATGTCTCCAAAATGGTCATAACATCGAAGTCCCAAGTACCTATCCAGGCTGCAAGCTCACCAACCTTATTTCGGACACTTCCATTGTTGAAGTAGATGCACTTCAAAACAGCTTGCTGTCTGCGAGCACACTCCTGTGACCGTGAAATCCTGTCCATGCCCTCCCTACTGTCATCCTCCTGTGCACTGGAACTGCACCTCACATTCCCCTGCTGAGTTAGTTTAAAAGCACCCGAATAGCACCAGCAAATTTCCCACCCAGGATATTAGTACACCTCTGGTTCAAGTGAAGACTATCCTGTTTGTACAGGTCCCACTTCCTCAGAATGAGCCCCAATTATCCAAGTACCTGCAACACACCCTCCTGCACCATCCTTGAAGCCAAATGTTCAGCTGATATCTCTCCCTATCCCTTGCCTCGCTATCACGTGCAACGGGTAACAATCCAAAGATAACAACTCTGTTTGTTCGAGCTCTCAGCTTCTCTAGGTCGCTGAAATCCTGCCTTACGTCCCTATCCCTCAATCTACTTACGTCGCTGCTACCTACGTGGCCAACGACTTGAGACTGCTCACCCTCTCCGCAGGACCCCAAAGACGTAATCTGAGACATCACAGACCCTGGCACCTGGGAGGCAACACACTAACCGTGAGTCTCGTTCGTTCCCAGCAAACCTTCTATCTGACCCTCTAACTTTTGAGTCCCCAATTGCTAACACTCTCCTCCTTTCTCTCCTTCCCTTCTGTGCAACAGGGATCGGCTCTGTGTCAGAGATCTGGGCCCCACTGCATACCCTTGGTCAGTCATTCCCCCAACAGTATCCAAAAGGGTACACATGTATTTCAGGGAAATGACCATAGGGGATCCCTCCACTGACTGTTTTTCCCCCTTCTAACAATCACCCAGTTTTCTTCGTGCTTAAGAGTAACTACTTCCCTGTAACTCACAACCTCTGCCTCCCGAATGATCCGAAGTACATCCAGCTCCCGCACCAGTTCCTTAACACGGTCTTGGAGGAGGGAGAGTTGGGTGCACTTCCTGCAGATGTACTTGGATGGGACACTAATGGGTCCCTCTCAAACATCATGCAGGAGGAACTTTCTTCTCCCTGCACTGCCAACCCTGCTAGTCCTCTTACCCCAAAGTGAAAGAGAACAGACGCTTACCTGATGTCTCCCTGGTCTTTAATTTAGAGGAAGTGGCTGGGTGGGAGGCCCTACAAAGTTATGGCCTCGAGTTTAGGAAACACGGACTTATATAGCTGGGCAGAAATAAAATGAAGTCCCTCCTTTCCCAGCAACCTCTGTTCTCTGATTTCAAAAATAAAAGCTCATCATTGACTCACCACACCTGGAAGGCCCCTAGTTCAAGCTCCCACCCTTCGAGCTGCTGCAGCTGAAAAACAGAAATGGAGGACTCCCGCGCTCGAGGTAAGGTATTTAAAGGTTCAAATCAGTGACTCACCGCTCCCAGCAAGCCCACGGTCCAAACTCCCACCCTTCGAGTTTTTGCTGCTGCTGAAAATCATCCTATATTTCTACGGATCAAAAGACATTGTCACCATCTCCAGTTCATCTTTTACCTCCATGATATAATCAAAGCATCCATCCTTGGAAATTTCTGACATTCGCCTATTTGAAGGTGAGTTAAGGATTTCGATCTTGTGTTGTGGAACTAATGCTACATGTGGGACATGATCACATTTTCAGATTTCTGCTGCGTTTGCTGATCTAAGGATATTTGGCGAATTTCTGCAGTGTACCTTGCAGATGACGCACAATGCCGTTTCTGAGCATTCGTGGTGGAGTGAATGGCTTGTTGTCATTACGGTGCCAATCAAGCAGAATGATATTTCCTAAATGGTGTCAAGATTCTTGGGTGTTGTCATAACTGCACTCATCCGGGCAAGTGGGGAGTCTTCCATCACACTCCTGAATTTCCCTTGACAATGGTGGACAAGTTTGGACAGTCAGAAGGTAAGTTACCTGGCGTTGCATTCCTGTCTTATGACCTGCTCTCGTATTTGTTTGCCGAGGATGATTTAATTTCTGGTCAACGACAATCTCACGTGGGGCCCACGTGTAGTGTGCCAACGTTTGCTGACGACATTAAGATGAGTGGCAGAGGAAAGTGTGCAGAGGACTGTGAAGCTTTGCACAGAAACATAGAAAATTTGAGTGAGTGGACAAAGGCCCGGTGGCAGATTGAATACTATGTTAAAAATATGCGGTCATCCATTTTAGTACATGCAACATGCCCTTCGGCCCTCGATGTTGCGCCGACCTGCGGAACGGATCTGAAACCAATCTACCCTACACTAATCCAATTCCATCCATATGTTTATCCAATGACCATTTAATGCCCTGAAAGTTGGCAAGTCTACTATTGTTGCAGGCAGGGTGTTCTACACCCCTACTTCACTGTAATGAAAAACACTACCTCTCGCGTCTTTCCTATATCTATCACGCCTTAATTTAATGCTGTGTCCCCTCGTTATAGGCTTCACCTCCAAGGAAAGAAGGTTTTCACTGCCCACTCTACCTAAACGGTGATTAACCTGTATGTCTCAATTAAGTCACCTCGCAATTTCCTTTTCTCTGACGATACCAGCCTCAGGTCCCTCATAAGAACTGTCCTCCATACACAGCAGCATCCTAGTAAATCGTCTCTCAACCCTTTCCAAAGATTCCATATCCTTCCAATAATGTAGTGACCCAGAACTGTGCGCAATACTCCATGTGCGGCCGAACCAGCATTTTGTACAGCTGCAACATGGCCTCGTGCCTCTGAAACCCTATCCTTCTACCACTAAAAGTTAACACATTATATGCCATCTTACCAACGCGACCAACCAAAGTGGCAACCTTTAGGGATCTATGTACATGGACAACGAAATCTCTTTGCTCATCTATACTGCCAAGAATCTTAGCAGCTTATTCATTTTGCTTCTTCCAAAGCGAATCACCTCACACTTTTCTGCATTAAACTCCATTTGCCATCTCTCAGTCTAGCTCGGCAGCTTATCAACATCCCTCTGTAACCTGCAACATCCTTTGGCACGATCCACAACTCCACCGACCTCAGTGTCATTCGAAAATTTTCTAACCCGTCCTTCTTCGCCCTCAGCTAGGTCATTTATAAAATTGACAAGCATCAGTGCACGCAAAACAGATCCTTGCGGTACACCACAAGTGTCTAAATTCCAGGATGAACATTTCCATCAACCAGCACACTCTGTCTTCTTTCAGGAAGCCAATTTCTGATCCAAGCCGGTAAATCGTCCGCAAGGCCATGCCTTCTTTTGTTGTGCAATATTCTACCACGGGAATCTCATCAAACGTTTTCCTGAAAACCATGTCAACCGCTTTGACCTCATCCATCTTTTTGGTCACATTCTCAAATAACTCAGTTGACGTTTGTGAGGCATAACCTACCCTTCACAAGACAGGTGTACCGTGTTGACTGTACCAAATGGAAACATTCCTTTCTAAATGATTACACATTACACCTTAGGTTAGGTTTCCCGCATGTTCCCGACAGTGTGGAAACAGGCCATTGGGCCTGAACAAGTCCACTCTGACCCTCCGAAGATTAACCCACCCAAACCCATTCCCCTACATTTACCCCTGACTAATGCGCTTAACACTATGGGCAATTTAGCATTGTCAGTTCACCTGATCGGCACATCTATGGACTATGGGAGAAAACTGGAGCACGCGGAGGAAACTGATGCAGACACGGGGGAGATTGTGTAAACTCCATACAGACAGTGCCCGAGGTGCAAATTGAACCGGGTCCCGGGCGCTGTGAGGCAGCAGTGCTAACTCCTGAGCAACAATGCTGCATATAGTTTACCACAACAAAAGTAAGGTTGGCTGATCTATAATTACCAGGGTTGTCTCTGCTCCCCTTATTAAACAAGAGGAGAACATTCGCTATCCTCCAGTCCTTTGACACTATTCCTACAGACAATAACGACACAAAGATCAAAGCCAGCGGCTTTACAATCTCCCCGCTGGCTTCCCAGAGAATCATAGCATTAAGACCATCACGCCAAGGGAGCTTACCTTTTTTCATACGTTCTATAATTGATTACACCTCATCCTCGTGAAACTCAATCCTGTCTCATCCAATAGCCTGTATCTTGCGATTCTCCCGATAACGTTGTCTTTTTCCAGTCTGAATACAGCGGGCGAC
Organism: Chiloscyllium plagiosum; assembly: GCF_037043375.1. Taxonomy (NCBI): domain Eukaryota; kingdom Metazoa; phylum Chordata; class Chondrichthyes; order Orectolobiformes; family Hemiscylliidae; genus Chiloscyllium; species Chiloscyllium plagiosum. The sequence goes on from NW_028270179.1 coordinate 36,733,185, forward strand.
ACGGTGGCACAGTGGCACAGTGGTTAGCACTGCTGCATCATAGCGCCAGAGACCCGGGTTCAATTCCCGACTCAGGCGACTGACTGTGTGGAGTTTGCACATTGTCCCCGTGTCTGCGTGGGTTTCCTTCGGGTGCTCTGGTTTCCTCCCACAGTCCAAAGATGTGCAGGTTAGGTGAATTGGCCATGCTAAATTGTCCGTAGTGTTAGGTTTGCTAGTGCTCTTGGGAGGGGGGGGGGGGGTTAAACTAACTCTGCAGGGGCATGGGAACCCAGACTGTAGCTTTAGGGTGCAGGACCTGGAGTGTAGGGAGGTTAGGAACATGGCATCAATTTCAAAGGAGGGTGCCTGTAAACAGGAAAGTGGTTTGAAGTGTGTATACTTCAATGCAAGAAGTATACGAAATAAGGTAGGTGAACTTGCAGCGTGGGTTGGTACCTGGGACTTCGATGTTGTGGCTATTACGGAGACATGGGTAGAACATGGACAGGATTGGCTGTTGCAGGTTCCAGGGTTTAAATGTTTTAGTAGGGTCAGAGGTGGGGGTAAAAGAGGGGGAGGTGTGGCATTGCTTGTCAAAGATAGTATTACAGCTGTGGAAAGGACGATGGATGAAGACTCGCCATCTGAGGTAGTTTGGGCAGAGGTTAGGAATAGGAAAGGTGAGCTCACCCTGTTAGGAGTTTTTTACAGGCCTCCTAATAGTCCTTGAAACGTAGAAGAAAGGATTGCGAGGATGATTCAAGAGAAGAGTGAAAGTAATAGGGTGGTTGTTATGGGGGACTTTAACTTTCCTGATATTAATTGGGAAAGCTATAGCTCAAGTTCGTTAGATGGGTCAGTGTTTGTCCAATGTGTGCAGGAGCGTTTCCTGACACAATATGTAGATAGGCCAACAAGAGGTGAGGCCATACTGGATTTGGTTCTGGGTAATGAACCAGGCCAGGTGTTAGAATTAGAGGTAGGTGAGCACTTTGGGGACAGTGACCACAATTCGGTGACTTTTACTCTAGTGATGGAGAGGGATAAGTGTGCACTACAGGGCAAGAGTTAGAGATGGGGGCAGGGAAATTATGATGCTGTGAGGCATGACTTAGGATGTGTGGACTGGAAAAGTAAGCTTCAAGGCAAGGGTGTAATTGATATGTGGAGCTTGTTCAAGGAGAAACTATTGAGTGTCCTTGATAAGTATGTGCCCGTCATGCAGGGAGGAAAGGGTCGTGTGAGGGAGCCGTGGTTTAATAAGGAATTGGAATCCCTTGTTAAATGGAAGAGGGCGGCCGATGTAAAGATGAGGCGTGAAGGTTCAATTGGGGCGATTGAGAGTTATAAGGTAGCCAGGAAGGACCTGAAGAGAGAGCTAAGAGCAGCAAGGAGGGGACATGAAAGGTCCTTAGTTGGTAGGATTAGGGAAAACCCTAAGGCTTTCTATAGGTATGTCAGGAATAAAAGAATGACTAGGGTAGGAATAGGTCCAGTCAAGGATAGTAGTGGGAAGTTGCGTGTGGAGGCTGAAGAGATTGGGGAGACACTGAATGAATACTTTTCGTCAGTATTCAATCAGGAACAGGACATTGTTGTCAATGTGAGTACGGAGTCACAATTAAGTAGAATGGATGGCTTTGAGGTATGTAGAGAAGAGGTTTTTTTTAGATTAGATTACATTACAGTGTAGAAACAGGCCCTTCGGCCCAACAAGTCCACACCGACCCGCCGAAGCGAAACCCACCCATACCCCTACATTTACCCCTTGCCTAACACTACGGGCAATTTAGCATGGCCAATTCACCTGACCCTGCACATCTTTTGGACTGTGGGAGGAAACCCACGCAGACACGGGGAGAATGTGCAAACTCCACACAGTCAGTCGCCTGAGGCGGGAATTGAACCCGGGTCTCAGGCGCTGTGAGGCAGCAGTGCTAACCACTGTGCCACCGTGCCGCCCACAGGTGTTGGAAATTCTGGAAAGGGTGAAAATAGATAAGTCCCCTGGGCCTGATGGCATTTATCCTAGGATTCTCTGGGAAGCAAGGGAGGAGATTGCAGAGCCATTGGCCTTGATTTTTATGTCCTCGTTGTCTACAGGAGTAGTGCCAGAAGATTGGAGGCTAGCAAATGTGGTTCCCTTGTTCAAGAAGGGGAGTAGGGATAACCCTAGTAACTATAGGCCGGTGAGTCTCACTTCTGTTGTGGGCAAAATCTTAGAGAGAATTGTAAGGGATAGGATTTATGAATATCTGGATAGGAATAATGTGATCAAGGATAGTCAGCATGGTTTTGTGAAGGGCAGGTCGTGCCTCACAAACCTTATTGAATTCTTTGCGAAGGTGACTAAGGAGGTGGACGAGGGGAAAGCAGTAGATGAGATGTGGTGTATATGGATTTTAGTAAGGCGTTTGATAAGGTTCCCCATGGTAGACTACTGCAAAAAATACAGAGGTATGGCATTGAGGGTGAGTTGGAGGTTTGGATTAGGAGTTGGCTGGCTGGAAGAAGACAGAGGGTAGTAGTTGATGTCAAAGGTTCATCTTGGAGTGCCGTCACTAGCGGTGTTCCGCAAGGATCTGTTTTGGGACCATTGCTGTTTGTCATTTTTATAAATGACCTGGAGGAGGGGTTAGAAGGTTGGGTGAGGAAGTTTGCGGATGATACGAACGTCGGAGGAGTTGTAGACAGTGAGGAAGGATGTGGCAGGTTACAGCGAGATATAGATAAGCTGCAGAACTGGGCAGAAAGGTGGCAAATGGAGTTCAATGTAGCTAAGTGTGAGGTGATTCACTTTGGTAAGAGTAATAAAAAGATGGGGTACTGGGCTAACGGTCGGATACTTGGTAGTGTGGATGAGCAGAGGGATCTTGGTGTCCATGTACACAAATCTTTGAAAGTTGCCACCCAGGTAAATAGTGTGGTGAAGAAGGCATATGGCGTACTGGCTTTTATTGGTAGAGGAATTGAGTTCCGGAGTACTGAGGTCATGTTGCAGTTGTATAAGACACTGGTGCGGCCGCATCTGGAGTATTGTGTGCAGTTTTGGTCGCCATACTATAGGAAGGATGTGGAGGCACTGGAACGGGTGCAGATGAGGTTTACCAGGATGTTGCCTGGTATGGTAGAAAGATCGTATGAGGAAAGGCTGAGGCACTTGGGGTTGTTTTCATTGGAGAAAAGAAGGTTTAGGGGTGACTTGATAGAGGTGTATAAGATGATTAGGGGTTTAGATAGGGTCGACAGTGAGAATCTTTTTCCACGTATGGAGTCAGCTATTACAAGGGGGCAAAGCTTTAAATTAAGGGGGGGGGGGGTAGGTATAGGACAGATGTTAGGGGTAGGTTCTTTACTCAGCGAGTCGTGAGTTCATGGAATGCCCTGCCAGTAGCAGTGGTGGACTCTCCCTCATTATGGGCATTTAAGCGGGCATTGGATAGGCATATGGAGGATAGTGGGCTAGTGTGGGTTAGGTGGGCTTGGATCGGCGCAACATCGAGGGCCGAAGGGCCTGTACTGCGCTGTATTCTTCTATGTTCTATGTTCTATGTTCTATGTTCTAAAGGGTAAATGTAGGTGGGTTGCGCGTCAGCGGGTCGGTGTGGACTTGTTGAGCCAAAGGGCCTGTTTCCACACTGTAAAGTAATCTAAACTAAAAAAAATTCATTTAATGCTTCTACTTCCACAACTTCCTACTGCTGTCCTTCATTGCCCCTAATCTATTTCTAATAGTTCTCTAATTCCTGATATACCGAAATGAAGCTTCAGGGTTCTTCTTGATCCGATCTACCAATGAATTCTCATATCCTCTTCTGGCTCTTCTTACTTCTCTCTTTAGTTTTTTTTCTGGCTAGCTTGAAGCTGTCAAGCACCCTGACTGAGCATTCATGTCTCATCCAGACATACGCCTTTTTCTTCCTCTTGACAAGCGATTCAAAGTCTTCAGAAAACCATAGCTCCTTTGCTCGATCATTTCCTCCCCGCCTGACAGATACACTTATCAGACACATGCAATAGCTGCTCCTTGAACAAGCTCCACATTTCAATTGTGCGCATTCCCTGCAGTTTCCTTCTCCATCCTATGCATCCTAAAACTTGCCTCATCGCATCACCATTGCCTTTCCCCAAGAAATAACACTTGCAGTGCGATATATTCCTATCCCTTTCCATCGCTAAAATAAACATCATCGAATTGTGGTCACTATCACCAAAGTGCTCACTTACCTCCAAATCTAGGTTCATTATCCAGAAGCAAATGGAATGTAACCTCGCCCCTTGTCGGCCTCGTTGGACTATGTCAGGAAAGCCTCCTGCACACATTGGGCAATAGCTCACCCATTTAAATTATTCGAAGTATATATTTCCAGTCAACATTTTAAAGTTAAACTCCCCAATAGCAACTATCCTGTTCATCCTGCACCTATCCAGAATCATCTTTGCTATGCTTTCGTGTGCATCACTGGAACTATTAGGTGACCTTTAGAAGCCTCCCAACAGGGTGATGTCTCGTTTCCTGTTTCTGACCTCAGAGCTGAGAAAAGAAAAAGTATGTCAGGTAGCTGTCGAGAAGTATGAGAATTGATGGTTCCGGCATAAGCCTTTCATCAGGACTGAGGTTTGCGGGCCTGTTGGCTGAGAGATCAATGGGAGAGGGGTGGATCTGAAGGGAAGGTAACTAAGATTGCAATAGGTAGATGAAAGCGGGGGAGAAATTGACAGATCGGAGAGGAAGGTGGAGCACATGGATGGGGATGATGATGGACAGGTCAAGAGGGCAGTGCCGAGTTGGAGGATTAGGACTGGGATAACATGGGGTGGTGGGAATGAGGAAAATGGTTCAATCCACATTAAACCTATGTGGTTACAGAGTCCCAAAGCAGGAGATGAGGCGTTCTTCCTCACAGCATGTTCTTGGCAGATTGGGAGGGAGAGTTGAAGTGTTCAGTCACTTAAGGTTGGTTGGTGCAATTGTTCCAGAGACATTCTCTGGAACGATCTGCAAGTTAGCAGCCTGTCTCCCTGATGTAGAGGAGACCACATCGGGTTCAACCGATCCAGAAGATGACATTGATGGAGTTTAAATTAATTTTCTGTTGGTTGTGGACGAATACTTTGAAGCCTTGGACAGAGGTGTGGGCGTAGGTTTTGTACTTCTTGCCCTGGTGGGGAAGGTGTCATGAGTGAGGTGTGGACTGACGGGGTGCTTGGATCTGAGTTGTGGAGGAAATGGTCTCCCTGGAATTCGGATACGGTTGGGAAGGGAGGTATGCCCCCAGTGGTGGGGTATGTTTGTATCTGGCCGACGTGGCGGGGAATGATGCGATGTATATGGAGGTTGGTACAGTGAACGGGGAGGACCAGGGCAGTTCTGTCCTTGTAGTATTGGAAGGAGTGGTGTGCAAAGGCAGAGGTGCAGAAAATCGAGGAGATGCACTGGAGGGCATCGTAGACCATGTGAGACGAGAAATTGAAGGAGGCGGCCATCTGGGAATTTCTAAGATTGAACTGGCCATCCTGGGAATAGATGCAGCAGTGGCAGACGTATTGGGAATAAGGGATAGCGTTTTTACATGTTGTAGGGTTATGGAGGACGTGTAGCCCAGGTAACTGTGGTAGTCAATGTGGTAGTTGTAGATATCCGTGGTTAGGTTTTTGAATGATAACGGAAGTAAGCAGTATGATAGTAGCACGAGTCAGTGGATCTGAGTCCACGAAAAGATCATCTGTGATCTTATTCAATGGTGCAGCAGGCTTGAAGGGCCAGCCGGTCTACCCCTACTTCTAGTTCTTTTATTATTATGGAACACTCATGTTGGGGCATTCAGTAATGATAATATCTTTGAATCTCATGAGGTGATAGGTTGTTACCTGGCTTTAGTCGGGCATGAATGTTACTTGCCACTTGTTAACCCAAGCGTGGATATCAATCAGGTCTGAAGATTGGTACTATTCGATGTGCAAGCATCAACAAATATCCTAATTTCTGACATTATTAATCGTAAAACAGGACAGGACAGGAACAGTTTATTCGGCCCATGATGTCTCTGGAAACCTCGACAACATTCTAAATTAATCCTATTTGCCTTCACATCGTCTTCATAGCACTATTTCTGTTCTTGTGTCTGTCTAAAAGCATCTTAAAACATTGCTAAGGTGTCTGTTTCTATTACTTCGCATGGCAGTGCGTGCCAGGTTCCTTTTCCCACTGTTTCTAAAACGTGTCTCGTACATGGCCTTTAAAATGTCTCGGTCACACCTTTAACTTATAAACTCCAGAATTTTAAATCTCACACTTGAAATCTCTCCAAATGGCGTGCCCAGTAGGTTCAGTTGTGATATTCTTTCTCTCTACCTTCGACCCTCTCGGTGACAACTATCAAAACTTGACCGATGACAATCTATTCTGTGCCCTTACTTACCCGAGAGCTTCCTCCGAGTGGCAACTGAGAAGAAGGGTTTCTGGATCTGATGGAGGATGATTGGTGGGAGTCAGCAGGGATTCTCTTTTCCTGTGTTTTCCCTTACCTTACCTGACATTCCAAAGCATTTTGTTAACACTAGGAATTCCCAGAGAAAACCGCTTCTCGACTGTGTACAACTGTGTTGTCAACTCTTTTGTATCGAACACTCAGTGAGACAGGAGACAACCAGGGCTGGTGCTGTACAGGCCAGGGTCATTGTCTTTGTCTATTCTTCTCAGCAGTTACGCTCTTCTCCGCGATATCACTCTCAGTTCATCAGTTTCTTTGTTATAGCATTCTCCCTCATTCTTTAATCTCCAGCTTTCTCATATATCTCTCCATTTCTCTTTCTCTCTCTGTCTGCCTCTCTCTCTCTCTGTCACTCTCTTTTTCTCGTGTGACGTTATAATTATGAGAGACATGGACAGGATAAATAGATTAAGTCTTTTCCCTGGAAACCTTAAATATTTGCCTCGGCATCAGATCTGACTTGTCTCAAGTCACCGCCCTGTCTAACGTTTCTAAGCAATATTTGGCGGAAGAATATTTTGCAGTAGTCGACCAGGGTACATGATCCTGTACATGATCCTGTAGCTTACTGATAGTCTTCACCGAGATGATCTAAGGGAAAGAGGAATGATTGCACAACTTAGCCAGTTGGTCACGTCCTTTGGAGAGCTTTACCGTGTCTCCGGTGGTGAGCTTACCAAGAGGGAAGCATCCACTTGACTTAAGTCCCATCAATCTCCAACTCACATATTTACCAGTATCAGTGATGGTTAAATACATGAAAGTGTTTGTGAAGGTGAACTCCTGTTCTCACATTGAGCACGTTGTGTGGAATTTTCACAGCAGAATTGGTCTTCCTAATTTCGCAGCCCTCACGCGTTTTGTCCTCTCCCTCCCTAAATTACATAACATTTCAAATTTGTTCTCTTGTTTTTGTTGTCCCGAAATGTTCCACCTCTCAAATATTGTTTCCCCTTCATGTATTCTCCCCTCAACTTTTTAAACAATTTGTAGATTCCCTCCAACATACACCTATTCTGAGCAGGACAATAGAGCAGTGCCACAGAACCCCGACATGGAGAGAAAACAAGGGAGGCAGAGGAAGAGAGAGAGAGAGATGGGCGGGGGGGGGGGGGGGGGTGAACACCAGGGCAAAAAGGGAGGAAGAAATACCACTTCAACAAATTTTGCACTTGCACACAAATTTTCATACCATCACGTTTTGCTTGGTACACATGCTGCATGCATTCCAATTTTTTGGACCTGCCACAAATTTGCATTTTCCCATACTTCCCTTCTCGAACTCTTCCCCTCTTGCTCAGTGTAACTGCCTCTCACCGTTAAGCTTCCATACTTTCTTCACACACACCCTGGTCCACAACTGCAAAATATTCTTCCGCCAAATATTGTCTCCCCCAGTTTTGCATTTAGCACACAAATACTTTGCACTCGACTCACCCACTGGAGATAAACGCCCCACCATGTCGCGACACTTTTAGATTAGATTAGATTACATTACAGCGTGGAAACAGGCCCTTCGGCCCAACAAGTCCACACCGACCCGCCGAAGCGCAACCCACCCATACCCCCACATTTACTCCTTACCTAACACGACGGACAATTTAGCATGCCAATTCACCTGACCGGCTCATCTTTGGACTGTGGGAGGAAACTGGAACACCTGGAAGAAACCCACGCAGACACGGGGAGAACGTGCAAACTCCACACAGTCAGTCGCCTGAGGCGGGAATTGAACCCGGGTCTCAGGCGCTGTGAGGCAGCAGTGCTGCCACCGTGCCGCCCATTTGTTTTACACCACTTCCCCTTACCCTCACTGAGCAGCAGACAGACAAAGGGAGTGTGAGAGAGAAGGAAAGACAGAGGGAGAGAGCAGGCAGACACAGGGAGAATAAGATAGAAGAACATGCAGAGCGAGTGAAAAACTAGAAATAGGGAGACAGAGCCCAGTTTGAGAAAAAGAGAAATTATTACAAAATGAAGAGGAGAGAATTCATCATAACAGAGGAAATCCTTTTTCATTTTCTCCTGGATAACCTCATTTCATACATCTTGTGCTTGGTGTGCCTGTTCCATGATACACTGCCCTGTGCCATATGCTCCGCCTCTCCTACGATTTCTATTCCCTGTATTAGTCCCTCTCCCGCGCCCTTCATGTCAATTTCTTCCCCCACTCCCTATCATCTCAGCCATATATACCCCACTGATAACTCTTGGACAACGCTGTTAGCATTTCTGTACTGGAAATAGCAAATGGTTTCTTATATTAGATTGCATAAAATGTCATTAGAGTAATTTGCTGTTCAGTCAGAATCGTGCTGTAATCCAGTGTACCTCTTTTGTCTGACAGCACACTCAAGTTCTCTGAACAGCAAATGACAATTTACCCAACACCATATGAGCTGGAACCCTGAGACTATCCCCGAATATCTCAGGCAGCGTTGTTGCTGTCAGCTTGGGCAATGCTGAACAAGACCTCTGTGATGAGAAAGATTTACATATCTTCACAAATAAATAGAGAAATTGCTGAAATAGGTCAGCAGGTCTGACAACATCTATCAAGAGAAATGAGAATGTTTCCAGTCCAGCGAATCATCCTCAGAACGATTCTTCTGTCAAGCCTTCCAACTCTACCTGCATTATCTCTGGATCAGTGCAACTTTGAACTCTTGAAGAAGGAAGGGGGCAGAAGGAGTTAGTATATGCACCGTTTGAGTCCGGTATGTGGTGTCTCGGCGGACTTGGTTTAGACTCTGGTCTTATCTGGTCATATCTGGTCTTATCGGAGATTATTGGCGTGCGCTTAATTCAGAAGTTTTTTGTAACAGGTAGAGTTAGTGTGTGCCTGAGTCTATGTGTGACCGTTGCACTGTATATGGCACGTTAACTCCAAAGGACACAAAGCACTCCAGAAAATGGGAATATTTGATGAAGAGTCATTCTCCTTCGAGACTCCCTCACGTTTTTAATACAGTCTCTTGGCACTTACTGACAAAATAGTATGCGTCTTATTCATTGGCTGTGCCATCATCTTAACTTCCTGATATTTGTATAAGGACACTCTTATCCCCCTGCTAATAATGTTCAATATTTTCTCATCATCTCCGAAAAAAACATTTTTCAACTCCGAATCATATTTCACCACATTATGTTACATCTCCTAGTACTTTGAACATAATTCCACCCTGATACTGAGAGCTAAGCGTATGATATGATGGAATGTAGCTATTCCTGTTAGAATCAGTACATTCATGTTGGAATGTCATAATATCCAATCAGAAAACTGCCCTCACACAGGGAAACAATGTCACTTGGTCTGGAAGTGTGAACTGGGCAGTGATCAGGTATTGTACGATGTCTCTGAGATAGTTTGAAAATTACTGCTGGAAACAGAAATTCACTCCTCGTCAATGTTAATTTTTCAATCCAATGTTCCAAGATTTTGTTTTGTTAAAATTTACAACAGCAAAATTATTTCACATTTACGACTAATGTGATTTACATTTCTATAGCATATATTACATCTGCAAATTGATTGTACATTTAATGAACCTTCCCATATCTGCCAAGAGACTCTTGGGTCCTCCACATAGCTTTATGTTCCACACAACACTTTCTTGTCAGTGAACCTGGAGACAATATACTTGTTACTTTTATCTAAGTCATTGATGCCGATTGTAAATAACTTTAGCTTTGCCAGTAATCTTTCTAGCACACCAACCGTCCCAGTTCGTCATGCAAATTAAGACGGTGTTTACTGCCCACCAGGCAACTCTTTCTCCAAATTAACAGCTTTACATAAAAGCAGTGAGCACTTCTCTCGTGTAACAACTTTTCATGAGATTTTTATGGAGGAAGGGAGTCGTGGTTGTGCTAGACTCACAAAAGGATCAAAGTTCATCTTTTACAAATGTTGCATGATTTCATGCAAGTAATACACAAAGACCTCACGGTTCCACTTTCAAACTCCAAATCATTAAAATTAAATGGACCCCACATTTTTTGCAACACAGCAATCCCCAAACTTAAATCTTCGCAAGATAATGCAAGAAAAGACAGGTATTTGCATCTGCATCTTCCAGTTTCCTATTATTCTTTCGGCATTTCATCATTTTCCAGGTGTATTTTTTCACCAATATTTGCTTACAGAGAATATATCACAAAAAGTCACAACATTATTTAAAGACACCTGCGTGCATGGATATTGAATGACCCAAGGAAAAACTGATTCAGTTTTAACAAAGATATGGTGCCAGTTCCTGGGGTGTTTAATAAGACATGCAATCATTGGGGAAATTGAGCAAATTTACTTTCTTTTTAAATGTCATAGATTGTTTCAAAACCATATCTTGTCCCATTTCAGTCAACGAGAAGAACTAAAAACGGCAGCAACTTTACATTAACATTTCAATGTTACCTCGTGAGAGAATAAGTTAACTTCATAACCTAATTTGACAGCAATGATGTGATCTGGAACCGCTGTGCTTTCGAGGATATATTTGTACCGTGCTGCAAGTTACTCATTCTACAGCCAAAAGGAAAAGGAAACCAGCAATCGATGGAAAATCAAGTAAGGTGATTGCCCGGGCAATTTGTAGTTGAATTACAGATTCCTGACCGGAATAGAAACCAGAAGAAAAGTCCAGCCACGACTGTGGAATGTAGTGTTAATACACGGGAGCTTAGGGCAACTGCCAGAAAAAAAATGAGTAGAACAACTGATTGTCGAATGGAACGTAAGAAATATTATGGATCCTGGGGCACTATACAATATGTTGCATATAACATGCAATCACTTGGGAAATTGGGCAAATTTATTTTCCTTCTAAAGCACAAGGAATGTTTGAAAACCTTATCTCCTCCTATTTCAGTTGAGGAGGTGATGAATTTACAAAGGGAGCGGACTTGGATAAACATTTCAATAACACTTCGTCAGAGAATGATTTAACTTCATAATGCCCCAATTTGGAATGCCAGCAAGTGCTGGCTGAACAGATTCACACCAGTTTTCATACCAGTTATACAAAAAACCGAGTCACTGTATAGCAATCCTTCCACGGAAAAAAACGCTTACTTCATTCAAAAAAACTGAATCACATGACAGAAAAATTGCTGCTAAATCGTGATGCATAATGAAACAACAATCGCTTGCGTTTGATCTTCAGGTACTTAACACAATCAATAAGGCAGATTTTGCAGTCAATTCAGTCTATCAGCATTATTTATCATTCACTAAAATATTAGTTGTTAAATTACCGATTCAATGAGAACCTGAGATTACTGCAGGTTGTGGTGGTTGGGGCAGCATTGCTGCCTCACAGCGCCAGAGACCCACGTTCAATTGCAGACTTGGGAAAATGTCTGTGTGAAGTCTCTCCGTTATGTGGGTTTCGTGGCTCCAAATGTCCGAAAATGTCGAGTTGAGTTGAATTGAGTACATGGGTCGAAGTGAGAACCTCTTCGTTGGTTCGAATTTGGACCTGCATGGCGTGCTGCTGCATTGCAGGGATTCTCTGCGAATGTTAGCACAAAACTTAATATGGAACGTTTTTAGATGTCTCAGAAGCAAGCTTTTACAAATGAGGCCTAAGTGCAAAGGGAAAGTGCAAGGAAGCCACACGAGACAGCAATGCTGTGATCCAGAAGCCCGAGATTACCGAGTACGTATACGGACCGTGCAGCAAATGATTCATTCTACCGTCAAAGGGAAAAAGTAAACAGCGACCGATAGAGACTCATGTGAGGTGATTGTGATGTCTATTTATTACTGGAATTGCAGATTCAGGCCGGGAACAGAAACGAGAGGAAAAGGGCTCTGAACGTGGAGACAGGGCAATGAAGAATGCTTTTGGCACGCTGACCTTCACCAATCAGTGCACTGAGTATACAAGTAGGCAGTTATGGTACAGTTGTGTCAGGCGCTGGTGAAATCGTAGTTGGAATACTGTGTTCACTTTTGATCACCTTATTACAGGAGGAATGGTATTAACCTGCATAGGAAGCAGAAGATATTTATAAGGATGTTGCCTGGACTGAATGGTCTGAGTTGCAAGGAATGTTTGGACAAGTTAGGAGTACTTTTTTTCTTTAGAGCGTAGAAGATTAATGGAGAAGGGAAATTTACAAAACTGGATCGGGTGAATGCACTCAAGTCTTTTTGCTAGGGGTGGAGAATCACGAATTGGAGTTCTTTAGATTAAGGTTAAAAGCGGAAAGAATAAAAGGGAAGCGATGGGGAACCTTTTTTTGACACCGAGAGTGGTACACATATGGAATGAGCTACCACTGGAAGTATCTGATGTATGCACATTAAGAACATTTAAGTGGAATTTGTGCAAATACATGGATACGAAAGCATTAGAAGGCTATGTTTGAAATGCAGGAAAATCGACAAAGCATGGAAGGACATTTTGATCCGCATGGACCAGCTTGGGCCAAAGGGACTGTTTCCATGCTGTCGAATTTAAGACTCTCTGACTCTATGACCGCAACGACTGTAGAGTGAATAGTTAGTAAACAGGCCCTGAGTAGAGCTTCTGGAAATAACTAATGAGGAGGTACATTCGATTCTCAGTTAGGAAATTAACAGTTTCATTCAGTACTCTGCATAATGTGTCGAATTTGGCATACATTCCGGCTGTCAAAAACTGGAGAAATGACAAAATGTTTTTAATGCATGGCTGTCAGTGTATCCGAGTAAAAATATTATGTCGTCTACATGCACGTTTATTGAAAGGGCAACGCGATGCACTTTTGAGATCCTTTGTGCCTGTGTCAGCGAAGTGTGGAAAGAGGAATGTGGCAGAATATGCAGATGTGTGGGCGCCAACATTTTCATAATATGCATACCTTTGTCCCTCCCAAGAACGTGCCTTATCCTCTCCTCCCTCTTACAGAGGAAAATTAAAGTATCAAGAGTGACTGGTTAAAAGAATAATACTGCTGAACGAAAGAGAGATATCGTAAGATAATGTGAAGTAAAGTGATCATTACCTCGTCTATTCGAATGCTGTAGTATTGTTTAGCACAATCAAATCGATATGTATGGTATGGAACCTAATGTTGTATTCCATCAAGCTGCAGGTGCCACAGGTGCCACGAGAACACCATTGGTTCCGCAGAAACATGAGGCTGGCAACAAAGGAAATTTTATTTGGAATTAACACAGGAATGCTCATCGTTAATACATTAGACATGCACGGCATAAATGAGAACATGACACGGTTCATCATGAAAATGAAAGAAGTAATGGTATAACAGGGGAGGCCCAAAATGATCGGGCTTGCTGGTTCAGAAAGCAATAGAGATACATTTAGACGGGGTAGCTGTGATGGATTGCCTTCGCTAAAACAATCAATGGAAAGGATACCATAAAGGTTCGACAAGGGCAATTATGTCAAACATCTAAACTATGGAAAAGAGGCCGGATAGGGTGCAACCTCGACAGGATCCATAGAGGTCGTTAATGGACTGACTTAATAGCACGCAACTGCCACAAGTAACTAAGACTAATGAGAAAATAGATAATTTTGTATCGAAAGGCCGATCAATAGTCTAAACGGTAGTGGTCAACTGAAGTCAGCAACATTATTTATAGATGATAATATTGAAGATGCTTGACAGCAAACCTAAAGCCAGGGTCTTTAATTAAATTGAAAGGATTTCCTTAGAAAGAAAATAACTCTTCCAAACGACATCACAAGCACAAATGCGAAACGTATGATTAATAACTTATCTCTCTTGCCGGGTTTAAGTAAAATATGAGGATCATTATATGCACAAATCCAATGCAAGGAGATCTAATAGATTGAGGATTCAATTTCATGCAAGTATGTGTTCTGGACATCACCTATGCTCCCACTCCCCACAACAAAGTACACAATGTTTCGCTCAAATGGTGTGCATCATCCATAGAAATATCACACACATCTGGAAGTTTACATTTTCCATCATACATCCCAATTTCCGCTTCATTCCATGCCAGCAATTTGATTGAGGGAAAGCTCCGATGATGCCCGTCTCACAAGAATTTGAAATGCTCAAGGTATCTGACATGATCCACAACCGTGGACTATATGGAGGTAGAACATACCCCAAGACAGGCTTGAATGAGCAATTGAGTGAACTCATATAAAGGTTAAACAGGCAAGTTCCATCACTAGTTGCAATTGAAATTAGACATCTTTGAAAAGGATACAGAACAGGACCGTCCTAGACAGAAATTGTGGACAAAATGTGTAGGATACGGTGTTGAACATTAATGAATCCACCTGAGGAAAACATATCACAACTCAGGATAGAATCTCACATAGTAATCGGAGTAAAACTATTATTGAATCTGACATGAGGAGTAAACGCAAACATTGGAATTTCCAGATGGGTTGCCCATCTCCAGCTCCTCCAAGACCGTGTTAGGGAACTGGAGCTGGAGTTGGATGAACCTAGGATCATTCGGAAGGCAGAGGGGGTCATAGATCGGAGCTTTAGGGAAGTAGTAACTCCAAAGATGGCAGATAGATGGGTGACAGTGAGGGGGACTGGGAGGAAGCAGCCAGTGCAGGGACCCCCCTGCGGCCGTTCCCCTCAAGAACAAGTATACCGTTTTGGATACTTGTGGGGGGGACGACTTACCAGGGGCAAGTAACGGGGCTCAGGCGTCTGGCACGGAGCCTGTCCCCGTTACTCAGGAGGGAAGGGTGGAGAAGAGCAGAGCAATAGTAATTGGGGACTCGATAGTTCGGGGCACAGATAGGAGGTTTTGTGGGAACGAGAGAGACTCACGTTTGGTATGTTGCCTCCCAGGTGCAAGGGTACGTGATGTCTCTGATCGTGTTTTCCGGGTCCTTAAGGGGGAGGGGGAGCAGCCCGAAGTCGTGGTCCACATGGGCACCAATGACATAGGTAGGAGGAGCGCTGAGGATGTTAGGCAGGCTTTCAGGGAGCTAGGTTGGAAGCTCAGAGTCAGAACGAACAGAGTTGTTGTCTCTGGTTTGTTACCCGTGCCACGTGATAGAGAGTCGAGGAATAGGGAGAGAGAACAGTTAAATGCGTGGCTACAGGGATGGTGCAGGAGGGAGGGATTCCCGTATTTGGATAACTGGGGTTCTTTCTGGGGAAGGTGGGAACTCTATAAACAGGATGGTCTACACCTGAACCTGAGGGGAACCAGTATCCTTGGTGGGAGGTTTGCTAGTGCTCTTGGGGTGGGGGGGGGGTTTAAACTAACTCTGCAGGGGCATGGGAACCCAGACTGTAGCTTTAGGGAGTGTAGGGAGGTTAGGAACATGGCATCAATTTCAAAGGAGGGTGCCTGTAAACAGGAAAGTGGTTTGAAGTGTGTATACTTCAATGCAAGAAGTATACGAAATAAGGTAGGTGAACTTGCAGCGTGGGTTGGTACCTGGGACTTCGATGTTGTGGCTATTACGGAGACATGGGTAGAACAGGGACAGGATTGGCTGTTGCAGGTTCCAGGGTTTAAATGTTTTAGTAGGGTCTGAGGTGGGGGTAAAAGAGGGGGAAGTGTGGCATTGCTTGTCAAAGATAGTATTACAGCTGTGGAAAGGACGATGGATGAAGACTCGCCATCTGAGGTAGTTTGGGCAGAGGTTAGGAATAGGAAAGGTGAGCTCACCCTGTTAGGAGTTTTTTACAGGCCTCCTAATAGTCCTAGAAACGTAGAAGAAAGGATTGCGAGGTTGATTCAAGAGAAGAGTGAAAGTAATAGGGTGGTTGTTATGGGGGACTTTAACTTTCCTGATATTAATTGGGAAAGCTATAGCTCAAGTTCGTTAGATGGGTCAGTGTTTGTCCAATGTGTGCAGGAGGGTTTCCTGACACAATATGTAGATAGGCCAACAAGAGGTGAGGCCATACTGGATTTGGTTCTGGGTAATGAACCAGGCCAGGTGTTAGAATTAGAGGTAGGTGAGCACTTTGGGGACAGTGACCACAATTCGGTGACGTTTACTCTAGTGATGGAGAGGGATAAGTGTGCACTACAGGGCAAGAGTTATAGCTGGGGTCAGGGAAATTATGATGCTGTGAGGCATGACTTAGGATGTGTGGACTGGAAAAGTAAGCTACAAGGCAAGGGTGTAATTGATATGTGAAGCTTGTTCAAGGAGCAACGATTGAGTGTCCTTGATAAGTATGTGCCCGTCATGCAGGGAGGAAAGGGTCGTGTGAGGGAGCCGTGGTTTAGTAAGGAATTGGAATCCCTTGTTAAATGGAAGAGGGCGGCCTATGTAAAGATGAGGCGTGAAGGTTCAATTGGGGCGATTGAGAGTTATAAGGTAGCCAGGAAGGACCTGAAGAGAGAGCTAAGAGCAGCAAGGAGGGGACATGAAAGGTCCTTAGTTGGTAGGATTAGGGAAAACCCTAAGGCTTTCTATAGGTATGTCAGGAATAAAAGAATGACTAGGGTAGGAATAGGTCCAGTCAAGGATAGTAGTGGGAAGTTGCGTGTGGAGGCTGAAGAGATTGGGGAGACACTGAATGAATACTTTTCATCCGTATTCATTCAGGAACAGGACATTGTTGTCAATGTGAGTACGGAGTCACAATTAAGTAGAATGGATGGCTTTGAGGTATGTAGAAAAGAGGTGTTGGAAATTCTGGAAAGGGTGAAAATAGATAAGTCCCCTGGGCCTGATGGCATTTATCCTAGGATTCTCTGGGAAGCAAGGGAGGAGATTGCAGAGCCATTGGCCTTGATTTTTATGTCCTCGTTGTCTACAGGAGTAGTGCCAGAAGATTGGAGGCTAGCAAATGTGGTTCCCTTGTTCAAGAAGGGGAGTAGGGATAACCCTAGTAACTATTGGCTGGTGAGTCTCACTTCTGTTGTGGGCAAAATCTTAGAGAGAATTCTAAGGGATAGGATTTATGAACATCTGGATAGGAATAATGTGATCAAGGATAGTCAGCATGGTTTTGTGAAGGGCAGGTCGTGCCTCACAAACCTTATTGAATTCTTTGCGAAGGTGACTAAGGAGGTGGACGAGGGGAAAGCCGTCGATGTGGTGTATATGGATTTTAGTAAGGCGTTTGATAAGGTTCCCCATGGTGGACTACTGCAAACCATACGGAGGTATGGCATTGAGGGTGAGTTGGAGGTTTGGATTAGGAGTTGGCTGGCTGGAAGAAGACAGAGGGTAGTAGTTGATGGCAAAGGTTCATCTTGGAGTGCCGTCACTAGCGGTGTTCTGCAAGGCTCTGTTTTGGGACCATTGCTGTTTGTCATTTTTATAAATGACCTGGAGGAGGGGTTAGAAGGTTGGGTGAGCATGTTTGCGGATGATACGAAAGTCGGAGGAGTTGTAGACAGTGAGGAAGGATGTGGCAGGTTACAGTGGGATATAGATAAGCTGCAGAACTGGGCAGAAAGGTGGCAAATGGAGTTCAATGTAGGTAAGTGTGAGGTGATTCACTTTGGTAAGAGTAATAAAAAGATGGGGTACTGGGCTAATGGACGTATACTTGGTAGTGTGGATGAGCAGAGGGATCTTGGTGTCCATGTACACAAATCTTTGAAAGTTGCCACCCAGGTAAATAGTGCGGTGAAGAAGGCATATGGCGTACTGGCTTTTATTGGTCGAGGAATTGAGTTCCGGAGTACTGAGGTCATGTTGCAGTTGTATAAGACTCTGGTGCGGCCGCATCTGGAGTATTGTGTGCAGTTTTGGTCGCCATACTATAGGAAGGATGTGGAGGCACTGGAACGGGTGCAGAGGAGGTTTACCAGGATGTTGCCTGGTATGGTAGAAAGATCGTATGAGGAAAGGCTGAGGCACTTGGGGTTGTTTTCATTGGAGAAAAGAAGGTTTAGGGGTGACTGGATAGAGGTGTATAAGATGATTAAGGGTTTAGATAGGGTCGACAGTGAGAATCTTTTTCCACGTATGGAGTCAGCTATTACAAGGGAGCATAGCTTTAAATTAAGGGGGGGTAGGTATAGGACAGATGTTAGGGGTAGTTTCTTTACTCAGCGAGTCGTGAGTTCATGGAATGCCCTGCCAGTAGCAGTGGTGGACTCTCCCTCATTATGGGCATTTAAGCGGGCATTGGATAGGCATATGGAGGACAGTGGGCTAGTGTAGTTTAGGTGGGCTTGGATCGGCGCAACATCGAGGGCCGAAGGGCCTGTACTGCGCTGTATTCTTCTATGTTCTATGTTCTATGTAACCTCTCCATGATAATGAGATTCAAATTTGAACACACACACCAGCGTTTTCAAGAACAGCTCCTTCTCTGCCGTTACTAGGATGACGAAAAGTTTCTAATTTCAATTCATGTTGGTCTCGTTCACCTTTTCCTTGCCTCACGCATGCTCTGTGTAATGCAACCTGTACGCCTTATTCTGTCACCTTTTTTTCACCTGTGATGTCCATGTCCTTGTTTTCAATGGTCTGCCTTCACTGTTGTCAAGCAAAGTTTTCACTGTACATGACAATACATCAACTCAAATTAGATCAAAGACTCAACTCTCTAGGAAGAAATCCCTCCTCAGTTATCAATCCGTTGTTCCAAGAGGCTGCCCAGTTGTCTTTGACGCTACTATGAAATGGAAAATACTCTTTATATTTTCAGGTCACACCACTTATGAGTATTTTTTCTTTCATTGAGATAACTACACATTTTTGTAAACTCCAGTGAGCAAGCTTTCAACCTGCTTAGTTTAATTTGTTAACAGTACAGTGCCTTCATACCAGCGATAATCCAATTGAATTTCTCTGAACTGCCCCAATGAAATTATACCTTTCCTTGATTGAATGATGAGGTCACTCGTCCATTAAAAGAACCAATGCCCCATTGAGTCCAATGGGGACATATTTCACGCAGACATGTAATACAACTTACACGGTTTTTACCAAGCATGAGGACAACCTGATATATGTTTTCATTAATATCTTTGATCCACACTCCAATTTCACTTGCTCATATTCCACACTCTGTTAACCACCCACACACACTACTCCCTACTTATCACATGAACCCCGTTCAGCACCACGCCATGCTTGGCTCGTTTGTTATTACATATATTACTTCTTCTCATCTTCCACCCAGTCATTTCAATCTCAGTTCTGCAAACCCTCTCATTCCTAATTCTACGTATTTAGTTTCCTTCCTCCTGTTCTGTATCTTTTTCTAAAGATGAAAGTTGCCTGACACTGCACAGATCACATCTTGCATCATGCCTAAAATTAATTCTGCATAAACGATACTCTGCACTTCGGAAGAAAGATACACAAAGTCGCGTTCTGATGGTCACCACACTGTGAAGGAGCTAGTTCGATATGAAATGCGTTTAAATAAAAGCTTTACGTCGAGAAAATGTTTCAAAGTTGTCGTTTTGTCCCTCATTTCCTACTTAATCTGATAAATAGCGTACAGGGAGATAATAATGTATATTTCAGTTGTTCCCTAAATACCGTCTGGGTTGCTGCATAAATCCATGGGTTTAGAGAGGAGCTAAAATACCTCAAGAGAGCTGCAACTTCAGTGGCGATGTAGCCTGGGTCTGTGCGATCACCTCGGTAATAAGTAGTGTTTGTCAGTTTGGTCGTTACTAATGTCACAGCATGTGTTAACCACAACAATATGAAGCTGCTTGAAATAGCGAAGAGCAAGATTACGGATTTCTTTCGATTCTGCATCTCAGAATCACTCTGATTCTCATGGGTATGGTTGTGGATTCTTCTTCTGGCTCGACTGCTCAGCACAATCTTTCTGATAGTTAAAGAGTTAAATGTGGCAATCAAAATGAAAGGGAACCAAATGAGGGAAGAGCTGTGAAACCACACAAATGTTTTACCAAAATCTGAGGAGAAGAAAGATGCCTTTGCCCGGCATCCCCATTGTATTTTGTTAACTGTTATCTCAGGATCAAATGAAAGCAAAATTGGGACATCTTTCAAAAAGACCAGGAGAACGAGAATTGTAACAACTATAACCGCTGTTCTTTCAGTACAGTACTTTGTCTTAAACTTCCAACAGCATATCACCACAAATCGGTCGAACGTAAAGGAAACAGTGAACCAAACAGAACAATCAAGCGTAACACCTGTCATGTAGATAATGCATTTACAAACGGAGGTCTGTGACAGGAATGAAGTTGGAAAGTGATAACTGAAAATATAGTATATTAAAACATTATTGAGCATGACCAGTAGATCTGCTGTTGCCATGGCCACCATATAGACAGAGATACACTTCGAAAGAGCGCAGTTTCCTCGAAAAAGAACCACAATTGTCAGCAGGTTCGCTGTAAGAAACGAAAACAGATAGCAATGTTCCATTGTCTGTTGAAGAATGCAATAGATATACCTGAACAGCAAATGTTCACTCTATCAGCGTGAATGCAAACTATCGTGTAGCAAGACGATTTGTTTTAAAGCAATTGCCTTGGAAACCTTCTGTAATGAGTAAAGGTTTGTTACAAACCTGGCTTTTCAAAAGGAACTGAGTGCCAAGCAATGCGACTAAATTATTCTCCTAAACGTTCAAAAGCAGTGCAACACAATCTGATTAAATTACAAGTAAACTGCAACGTAAGGTTTGGCCAAATGATACAAATATCTACTAACAGTTCAAATAAAACAAAAAGAACTGCCGATAGTAGAAATCTGAAACTGAAACAGAAATTACTTCAAAGAGTCACTAGCTCAGAAACGTTACCTCAGTTCTTAATTTCACAGTTGCTGCCAGCATTTTTCCAGCAATGCCTGCGTTTGCAACTGTTACTTGTGACTTTGTATAAATGTGTTGCATTATTCTACATTTCGAGCGAGAAAGAAGAGAGACAGTTCATGCACGATAACAATACAAAATAAAGTAACTCACCAGGCACACCAATGGCTGCCAAAATCGGATAGTAAATTTCTTTCATCAACAGAATTCCTGGCTGTTCCATTTTCTGTAATAGTACGAAAATTGAGTCACAGCTGAAGACTGATGCACGGTTGAGGCAGTGGAAGTCATCGCCCATTTATACATACCTCAAGTCTCCTGTGACACACTCAAGTTACATCATCACAAACACTATTTACAATTGTTCAATTCATATACTGAGATCAGTTTAATTGGCGTTCAGCGCCTCGAAAACAAACCAATATTCATTAAATATAAAAAATACTAAATGGCCATCCTGGCAGGTCTGAAACAGCGCAAATATGCGAAGGCAATATTTCATGACTCCTTAAGAGGCCCAGCCAGTACTCAGTCAATTTCATTTATTCCACGTGACATGTGAGTATAATAGATTTCACAAAGGAAGTGAGCTAAAAAAGTACTTGGCCTACGGTAGTGAATACTCCAAAACCTGACTTGTCACAAACAAACTTTTGCAATCCAAGTATAACAATGACATCTACCAAATACATTAAAAACAAATATCCAGTGATGTGCAGTGCATTTTAAGCAGGGAATTCTAGCTCTACCGGCATTTTGGTTCAATGTACGACGACTAGACTGCAGTGATTCAAGAAGGCAGCTTACCTTGTCAAAGGTAAATAGGATGGGCTAATAATGCTGGCGAACCAGCGAAGCCCAAGTGCAACAAATGAATTTTAGAGATGTCTAAACCAATTAACAACGGCTCCATCAGTCTGTTCTTAGTTATCTAAAAAAAACAGATATTCAGTGTGATCAACAGAACTATCAAGCACAATTTGCACACGAAACATCCTGCTCACTGGTACTCATTTGAGTTCGCCACAACTATCTGGTTTATTTTCTGACAAACGTCTTGGTTTAAACTTGGTCAAACGAGCTGACCAGAGGGGATTTGTGATTCAGGTCGCATTTATCCAGGAGAATTCTTAGCTAACCCCTGGATAACATGAAAGTTCGCCACAAATTTCAATTCCAATCCCAAATGAATGTTTTTTTTTTGGAATTTATATAATCATTTAGGAAGTGGTTCAGTTCAATAATTTCTCACAGCTCCACCTCAACCTTTATTCCTCTCTTTCCTTTTTGGCTCGTTCCCTTTCTTTTTGCCTGTGGCTTCTCACTCCCTTCCCTGTCATCTAATGTACTGAAAGTATACAACAACATTGGAAAGCCTGAATACACTGTGTAATGCGTCTAAAGTGCTGTTTGTGCCCACCAAAATAGAAGGTTTTGTTGTGGACCACAAAAGACTATTTTGCAGGTTGGTGTGCCGGTACTAATCGGCTGCCAGAAGCGTCACTCATAAAGTCGCAGCAATATATCATTCATATCAATAACTTAGATGAAGAGAAACAATGTCGTGCCTCCAACTTAAAAGACAAGACCACGTTGTGTGAGATGACTTTGGTTAAGATCAAAGGGAATGCAACAGATATGGACGAATTCACTGTTTGGACAGATATTTGTCACATGGAACATAACGTGGATTGCAGTCAAAGTGCAATGGAGAATTGCAAACGAACTCAGTGACATGTTAAAATCACACTCTATTTCCAATCTATACTTTCAGTTCCAGTCAGTATTTGTCTCTGACGGAAGTCAGTTTCTGACTAGAAATTATAATAACAATATGAAAGTATTGAATATAGTGGAGCCTCCTACATCCCGTCATACCACTTACTTTTCTATCTGTATCTTATAAGTGGTTGCTTTAAGAATTGCAGTTCGAATATAACGTGGTGAAAGGTGATTCACATTTGTGGGAAGAATAGAAGAAATGAAACAGAATGCCTCTGTTCTAAATGATGGGAAATTGTTTAATGATTTGGTCCGTCGGCTTTATGATATCAGAACTTTAGCATGACCATATAGTCAATAATTCGAAGGACAAACGCTGCATGACCAGTCAGAGTTAGGAGACATTTATTACAAATGCAAGGAAATGTTGTGGTTCTCTCTCAATCAGATTTGCTATTTCACTGAAGATATTAGTGTTCCTTTGGAGATCCCCCTTCACACACATAGACATAGAAATACATAGACAAAAACACTCACACACTTAGCCTCTCACATGCACACACGCCCACATATGCAAACACACTGTCATGCTTTTGTCCGCTTTCATTTGCTCACACGCTTGCAGATACACACATTCTCACACAGGCGCTCACTTAAAGGACATTACAATTTCACGATGTGACTGCATTTCTCAACTGTACACAGAGATAGAACATAGAACATAGAACAATGCAGCACAGAACAGGCCCTTCGGTCCACGATGTTGTGCCGAACATTTGTCCTTGCTTAAGCACCTATCCATGTACCTATCCAATTGCCACTTAAAGGTCACCAATGATTCTGACTCTGCCACTCCCGCAGGCAGCGCATTCCATGCCCCCACCACTCTCTAGGTAAAGAACCTACCCCTGGCATCCCCCTATACCTTCCACCCTTCATCTTAAATTTATGTCCCCTTGTAACACTCTGTTGTACCCGGGGAAAAAGTCTCTGACTGTCTACTCTATCTATTCCCCTGATCATCTGATAAATCTCTATCAAGTCACCCCTCATCCTTCTCCGTTCCAATGAGAAAAGGCCTAGCATTCTCAACCTATCCTCGTACGACATATTCTCCATTCCAGGCAACATCCTGGTAAATCTCCTCTGCACCCTCTCCAAAGCTTCCGCATCTTTCCTAAAATGAGGCGACCAGAACTTCACACAGTACTCCAAACGTGGCCTTACCAAGGTCCTATACAGCTACAACATCATCTCACGACTCTTGAATTCAATCCATCTGCAAATGAACGCTAATACACCATAGGCCTTCTTACAAGCTTTATCCACCTGAGTGGCAAGTTTCAAAGATCTATGAACATAGAGCCCAAGCTCCCTCTGCTCTTCCACCTTACTAAGAACCCTACCGTTAACCCTGTATTCTGCATTCTTATTTGTCCTTCCAAAATGGACGACCTCACACTTGACAGGGTTGAACTCCATCTGCCACTCCTCAGCCCAACTCTGCATCATATCTAAGTCCCTTTCCAGCCGAAAACAGCCCTCCTCACAATCCACAGCTCCACCAATCCTCGTATCGTCTGCAAATTTACTGACCCACCCTTCGACTCCCTCTTCCAAGTCATTAATAAAAATTACAAACAGCAGAGGACCTAGAACTGATCCCTGCGGAACTCCACTTGCAACTGGGCTCCAGGCTGAATATTTACCATCTACCACCACTCTCAGACTTCGAGCAGTTAGCCAGTTCTCTATCCAACTGGCCAAACCCCCACTATCCCATGCCTCCTGACGTTCCGCATAAGCCTACCATGGGGAACCTTATCAAATGCCTTACTAAAACCCATGTACACTACATCCACTGCTCTACCCTCATCCACATGCTTGGTCACCTCCTCAAAGAATTCAATAAGACTTGTAAGGCAAGACCTACCCCTCACAAATCCGTGCTGGCTGTCCCTAATCAAGCAGTGTGCTTCCAGATACTCATAAATACATAGGTACATACATATCAAGTACATACACCTCAAAAATATTCAAACACAATATTTTATTCAATGCAACTCAACCACAAACTGTCACTGGCTCAAAATCACACATTTGCTCAAAACCACATTCCCTCACATTCGTACTTCCTTCTTCACAAGTACCAACAAACAAAGCATACGTATATCTGGGAACTAGTTTTTTTTTAAGTTGCTGAAGAATTTAGTTTGTTTTTACACAGCACAGCTTTTGAAGTCACAATTGGTATTTTATAACTTAATGTATTCGGGATAAATCAGTCTGATACCGAGTTAAAACGCAGATAGGTTCTGAAAAAAAGACCTGCAAAGCTCCAATTGAGCGGTTAAACAGGCATGTGCTTTTTGATAAATTCCCTATCAACCTGTGTGTTTCAAATTGGATTGCTCGCAAGGCACTGCTGAAGCACTTCATTATTTTAGGCGAGCGAGTTTAAAGACTTTGTGAAATTTGCATCTTCATCAACCAAAATTTGTGTATTCTTTCCAGCTGAGTTATCCATATTGTGCTGATATCTTGCTGTGGCAGCTGAATTATTTATGTGGCTTATTCAATTTAGTTTCAGTTTAATCATGACCATCCCGAATGTTCAATTTGGTGAATCAATCAATTTTCATTTTGGTGAATGGATGAAAACGATGGTTACACACATTATTGGTGATCTGGTGATTGCCTGTCACGTACGTTATTTGCCCAGTCAGGCCCAGTCTGAACATTTAAAATTTATCTGAATGTACTCGGTCATCAGCGAACATTCCCACATTCCTGCCATCAGCAATGGTGAAGAAGGGCTTATGCCCGAAACGTCGATTCTCTTATTCCTCGGCTGCTGTCTGACCTGTTAGATTAGATTTTTTAGATTAGATTAGATTACATTACAGTGTGGAAACAGGCTCTTCGGCCCAACAAGTCCACACCGACCCGCCGAAGCGAAACCCATCGATACCCCTACATTTACCCCTTACCTAGCACTACGGGCAATTTAGTATGGCCAATTCACCTGACCCTGCACATCTTTAGACTGTGGGAGGAAACCGGAGCACCCAGAGGAAACCCACGCAGACACGGGGAGAACGTGCAAACTCCACACAGTCAGTCGCCTGAGTCGGGAATTGAACCCGGGTCTCAGGCGCTGTGAGGCAGCAGTGCTAACCACTGTGCCACCGTGCCGCCCACTGTGCCACCGTGTTTTATTCCAGCACCTCACTCTCAACTCTGATCTCTAGCATCTGCAGCCCTCTATTTCTTCTAGTTGAAAGATTTTCAGTGTACTGTTAAACTTTTAGATGGTCATCCAAGTCTTAAATCCCCAAGAAGCACAACGCATTTCTCTTTATCTGTTTCAACAGTTTCGATTATTCTATTGAAAATGTTTAATCATTCCAGATAATTTAAAATTCACCCTACGTTTGTGTCATTCCAGTCCCTCCCCTTTGAACTCTTGCTTTCCTGCTATTATTCTGGTAAATCTATGTTACATTCCAATGGATATGGATTGGCAAGTCCCACTCTTTGTTCCCTTTGTGTAAAAGAGTGTTGTGAGAGCATCATCTCGGGTTTGCAGATTAAAACACACCTAACTCTTTGCTCAACTCTTGGACTTCTGTAGTTGAAATCCAAACTGAAATGAGCCGCTGCTTTTTAGATGTTAGACAGAAACAGGACAATATCAACTAAATAGTGTAATGTGAAACTGGATTCATGATTGGAGAAGGCTTCTGTTTGTGTCTGGAATTCTATCAGCATTCGAGAGTGGCAAATGTTCTTACGCTGTTTTCATTGAATCGACTTTGCATTGGAGAAATGACAGTTTGCTTGCAGAAACAGAACACTCTACCTGAGTTATCCATATCAGAAGAGATAGGAACACTGCAGGGTCATGCAAGTGTCCATTTATATTGTGTTGCGATTTCTCCACTCTGGGTACTATGCAGAAAATGCCAGACGTTCCTGACTAGTTGGATGATCAACAGACCAGAACATGCGTACAGTTGCACCTACACAAGAGGAGATTTCTGGAGCTTGGTGCCGGATCCGTTGTTATTTGTGGAATATTTAAACGTAGGAGCTATGACAAATAAATTTACGGATAATAGCAAACTGCATATTGTGATAAATAGAAAGGAGGACAGCTGAAAACCGTTGAATGTCAATGGATCCTTCGAATGAGAAGATCTGTGGGAAATAAGTTCAACCCAGAAAGGATGAGGTAATGACTCGAGAACATCTCAAGAGGGCTTAATTGGGCAAGGCCCAATTACTACCAAATTAGACAGCAACTGGGGCATGTGGATTGGGAGCAGTTCTTTTCTCTTGATGGCAAATTAGCGCTGGCGTGTGGGCGGCTTTTAAAATCAGTTGATTAAAGTGTAGGATATATTCTGTCCCTGCAAAACTAAAAGATAGGAAGTTTAGGATTCATAAACCACAGATAACAAAGAAAATTGTAAGGTTCATCAATAAGGAAAATGTAATGATAGGTCTATGGAGCTACAAAGTGACGAAGCTCTTGAGCAGTATGGAGAACGTAGGAAGGAAAGTAAACATGCAATTAGGAAGGCTAAAGGGGTTCATGAAATGCCTTTGGCAAACAGGTTCAAAGAGAATCCGTAGGCCTTTAAGCATATATTAGACGAAAGAGGGCAGTGAACGAAAGATAAGGCCCGTTCAAGGAAAAAGGAAAGAATTTCTGCATGGAGTCATAGAGGGTGGCAGAGATCCTCAATGAGTACTTTGAATGAGTATTCACAAAGAAGAACGACACGACTGATTTTGAAGTTTGAAATGAGTGTGCGAGTACTCTAATGTCAATATACTTAAGAAAGAAGTTTAGGATATCATAAATTTCACCTTGGAGGTCTGTTTAGCAAGTTTGCAAATAGCATGAAGATTGGTTTAGTTACTGATTAGATTGGATCGATCCCAGGTTGCTGCGAGTGGGAAGGGAAAAAGCAACTAGATTATTAGTAGATGTCGTCATATCCTCTTTGACCGCAGGCGAGGGTCCAGCGAACTGGAGATTGGCCAGTATTGTTCCCATGTTTTAGAAAGGAAGCAGGGATAATCCAGAAAATGCTCGGGCAGTGAGCTTGACGTCTGTGGTAGGGAAGCTCTTGCAGAAGTTACTGAGGGTCAAAATATATGATCTTTCGGGAGAAAATGGAGTAGTAGGTGTCAGGCAGCATTGTTTTTTAAAGGAAAGGTCATGCCTCACCAATCTGATTGAAAGTTTGTTAAGAGGAAACAAAGATAACTGATGAGGGAACGGCCGTGGATGTATTTTATATCGACTAGTTTTTTGCATCAATCTGCCATGTGGACTTTAGTAAATGCAGATTTGCACAAAGACAAATGACATAAGATTCGGGGTATGTTAGCCAGAAGTATATATTGTTGCCTTTTGTCACAGAAGACAGAAGTAAGTGGTGGAAGTGTATTTTCAGGAACGCAACTGGTAACTGGTAGTGCTCCACAGAGATCAGTTTCTAGAATCTCTTGCTTGTAGCATATGTAAATAACCTGGAGGATAATGTTGGAGGTCTGATTAGCAAGTTTGCAAATAGCATGAAGATTGGTTTAGTTACTGATATTGCTGATGTTTGTGAAATGATACAACCTAATATAAATAGATTACTTACTTGGGCAAAGATATGTCAGATGGAATTTATTCCAGGCAAATGCGAGGTGATGCAATTTGGACTATAAAATTTTGGTCTGAGTGGAACTGAAAATGGCAGAACCCTTAGCAACATTAATGGATGTGCAGGTGTCCGTTTCCTTAAAAGTGGCAACACAGCTGGCCAAGGTGTTTAACATACTGAAGAAGAAAGTTTAGGTTATCATAAATTCCACTAAGATAAACAAGTTCCCGGTGTAGATTGGATCGATCCCAGGTTGCTGCGAGTGGGAAGGGAACAAGTTGCTAGATTATTAGTGGATACCTTCATATCCTCCTTGACAGCAGGCGAGGGTCCAGAGAACTAGAGATAAGCCAGTGTTGTTCCCACATTTTAGAAAGGAAGCAGGGATAATCCAGAAAATGCTCGGGCAGTAATCAGGTATGCTTGCCTTCAAAGGCCGGAAGATGGACTGTGAGAGTTGACAAAGCATGTTGCAGCTGAATAAAACCCTGTCGGGTCGAATTTGTCGTATTGTGGGCTATTATAGTCGCCACACGTGGAAGCTTTGGAGAGAGTGAAGAGAACATACAGCAGGATGTTGCCTAATCTCGACAGCATTTCCGAGGATAAAAGTTTAAAAAGACGAGGATTGATTTCCGTTGAAAGACGGCAGCTGCGAGGAGACCTGATTGATGTCTACGAAATCATGAGTGGCATAAATAGGCTGGATTGTCAGGTATCTTTTTTCCAGTTTTAAAGTTTCAACTACAAGGGGGCACAGGTTCAAACTGATAGCAGTAAGTTAAAGAAGATGTGCGAAGGGCATTTTTCACGCAGGGAGTGATAGGAGCTTAAAAGAGTCAGTGGAAGCAAGGACTTTGGCCACATTTAAGATGTGATGATTACATGGTTACATGAATAGGGAGGAAATAGCGGGGTATGGACCAAATAAGGGTAGAGAGTTTGTGTCTTAGGTCCCGTTTGGAAATTATGGTCAGCACAGCTTTCGATGGCCGTTTGGCCTGTCCTGTGCTGTACTTCTCATTTGTTCTTTGTTCTTTTAAACACACACGTGAGTACGTTATGAATCGAAGGAACATGAAAAGTGCAGGAGAACAATGCGAAATCGATCTGCATATCCATAGATGTATGAAGCATCAGTGTTGTTGAATAAATAAGATTGGCGGGGGGTGGAATTCTCAACAGCAGGGAGGCTGGAAGGACCTACCTTAATCAGAAATAATAAAGTGAAGAGTCAGGTCAGGCCAGGACACGACAGGCAACAGTGTATTAAAATGCATATATCTCAATGCAAGAGGGCTGAAGGGGAAGACCAATGACTTCAGGGTGTGGACAGGTAAGTGGGAGTGGAATATTATAGCCATTATAGAAATCTGCCTAAAAACGGGACACGAATGGCAGCTAAATGTAGAATTGTTTCGGTGCTTTAGTCAAGACAGAAGTGGCGGAAAGAGAGGAGGTGGAGTTGCATTTTTGATTTAGGCGAGTTTCACAGCATTAATCAGAAATGAAATAACTGAAGAATTATCCAGTTAACCTTTGTGGGTGCAGCTATGTAAAAAGAAGGGCATGGTGATGTGATTGAAGTTGTACTCAAGGACTCAATTAGTCAACAGGAATTAGAGGAAAACACATGCAGGGAGATTCGGGAGTCATTCAGGAGCAAGAGGGTTGTTGAAGTAGTGGATTTTAATTGTCAAAGAACATAGAACATAGAACATAGAACAATACAGCACAGAACAGGCCCTTCGGCCCACGATGTTGTGCCGAACTTCTAACCTAGATTAAGTACCCATCCATGTACCTATCCAAATGCCGCTTAAAGGTCGCCAATGATTCCGACTCTACCACTCCCACGGGCAGCGCATTCCATGCCCCCACCACTCTCTGGGTAAAGAACCCACCCCTGACATCTCCCCTATACCTTCCACCCTTCACCTTAAATTTATGTCCCCTTGTAACACTCTGTTGTACCCGGGGAAAAAGTTTCTGACTGTCTACTCTATCTATTCCTCTGATCATCTTATAAACCTCTATCAAGTCACCCCTCATCCTTCGCCGTTCCAACGAGAAAAGGCCGAGAACTCTCAACCTATCCTCGTACGACCTATTCTCCATTCCAGGCAACATCCTGGTAAATCTTCTCTGCACCCTCTCCAAAGCTTCCACATCTTTCCTAAAGTGAGGCGACCAGAACTGCACACAGTACTCCAACTGTGGCCTAACCAAAGTCCTGTACAGCTGCAACATCACTTCACGACTCTTGAATTCAATCCCTCTGCTAATGAACGATAATACTCCATAGGCCTTCTTACAAACTC
Organism: Chiloscyllium plagiosum; assembly: GCF_037043375.1. NCBI lineage: Eukaryota > Metazoa > Chordata > Chondrichthyes > Orectolobiformes > Hemiscylliidae > Chiloscyllium > Chiloscyllium plagiosum. Next base: position 36,764,055 of record NW_028270179.1, read on the forward strand.
TATCCACCTGAGTGGCAACCTTCAAAGATCTATGTACATAGATCCCAAGATCCCTCTGTTCCTCCACCTGACTAAGAACCCTACCATTAACCCTGTATTCCGCATTCTTATTTGTTCTTCCAAAATGGACAACCTCACACATGGCAGGGTTGAACTCCATCTGCCACTCCTCAGCCCAGCTCTGCATCATATCTAAGTCCATCTGCAGCCGACAACAGCCCTCCTCACTGTCCACAACTCCACCTATCTTCGTATCATCTGCAAATTTACTGACCCACCCTTCGACTCCCTCATCTAAGTCATTAATAAAAATTACAAGCAGCAGAGGACCCAGAACTGATCCCTGCGGAACTCCACTTGTAACTGGGCTCCAGGCTGAATATTTACCATCTACCACCACTCTCTGCCTTCGACCGGTTAGCCAGTTTTCTATCCAATTGGCCAAATTTCCCTCTATCCCATGCCTCCTGACTTTCCGCATAAGCCTACCATGGGGAACCTTATTAAATGCCTTACTAAAATCCATGTACACTACATCCACTGCTCTTCCCTCATCCACATGCTTGGTCACCTCCTCGAAGAATTCAATAAGACTTGTAAGGCAAGACCTACCCTTCACAAATCCGTGCTGGCTGTCCCTAATCAATCAGTGTCTTTCCAGATACTCATAAATCCTATCCCTCAGTACCCTTTCCATTACTTTGCCTACCACAGAAGTAAGACTAACAGGCCTGTAATTCCCGGGGTTATCCCTATTCCCTTTTTTGAACAGGGGCACAACATTCGCTACTCTCCAGTCCCCTGGTACCACCCCCGTTGCCAGTGAAGACGAGAAGATCATTGCCAACGGTACTGCAATTTCCTCTCTTGCTTCCCACATAATCCTAGGATATATCCCGTCAGGCCCGGGGGACTTGTCTATCCTCAAGTTGTTCAAAATGTCCAACACATCTTCCTTCCTAACAGGTATCTCTTCTAGCTTACCAGTCCATTTCACACTCTCCTCTTCTACAATACGGTCCCTCTCGTTCGTAAATACTGAAGAGAAGTACTTGTTCAAGACCTCTCCTATCTCTTCCGACTCAATACTCCCACTACTGTCCTTGATCGGACCTACCCTCGTTCTCGTCATTCTCAGGTTTCTCACATACGCATAAAATGCCTTGGGGTTATCCTTGATCCTATCCGCCAACGATTTTTCATGCCCTCTCTTAGCTCTCCTAATCCCTTTCTTCAGGTCCCTTCTGGCTATCCTGTATCCCTCCACTGCTCTGTCTGAATCCTGTTTCCTCAACCTTATGTAAGCCTCCTTCTTCCTCTTTACCAGACATTCAACCTCTCTCGTCAACCAAGGCTCCCTCACACGACCATTTCTTTCCTGCCTGATAGGTACATACATATCATGGACACGTCGTATCTGCTCTTTGAAAAAGTTCCACATTTCCACCACATCCTTCCCTGACAGCCTATGCTCCCAACGTATGCTCCTCAAATCCTGCCTTACAGCATCGTAATTTCCCTTCCCCCAATTATAAAATCTACCTTGTTGTGCGCACCTATCTCTCTCCATAACCAAGGTGAAAGTCACAGAATTGTGGTCACCATCACCAAAATGTTCACCCACTAACAATTGTCCTGACATAAACTGGGACTACCAGAGCTTTATGGGGTTAGATGGGATGGAATTTGTTATGTGCGTTTAGAAAAGTTGCCTTAAGCCGTATATTGATGGTCCAGTCGGGAAGTGGCAAACTCTGAAAGATTCTTGGGATATAGGGCAGGACAGGTGACTGTATTGTCAGTGGGGGAACAGTTTGGAGCCTTCTATTATTTTTGAATAGTTATGGAAAGGGGGTAAACTGATCCACGGGTTCCAGTTCTAATGTGGGGCAAGGCGAATTTTGATGCAATTAGACAGGAGCTTGCAGGGGTTGATTAGCATAATGTGTTTGCAGGCAACGAGACCTCCGGCAAGGAGGAGAATTTTAAAAGTTAGATAGATCGAGTTGGAGGTCCATATGCTCCGGTGAGGGTGAAAGGCAAGGTGGACAGGAATATGGAGTTCTGAATGAAAACAGATATTGACGCATTTAAACAAAAAAAGGAAATGTGGCTCAGGTACGGGTATCTGGGATCAAGGGAATCACCTGCAGGTATATACAGAATACAGGAGTATACTTAAGAAGGAAATGTGGAGGGTGAAAAGGGTGCATGGAATAGTCTTGGTTGAGATGATTTGAGTAAATCCAAAGAGGTTGTTTAATATATTAAAGGAAAAAGAATAACTAGACAAGCAATTGCACCTCTCAATAACCAAAGTGGACATGCATGTGTGGAATCGCAGTAAGTGGTCGAGTTCTTCGATGAATATTTCTTCTGGATGTTTGCCGTACAGACACACATAAGACTTGGGAACGTGGGGACGTTAGTGGTGATATCTTGAGCACCGTCCATATCACAGTAGAAGAGGTGTTGGACGTATTAGAATGCAAAAATAAACCTGGGATCTATAAACCAGTAATGCATCTACCTGTGGTGGATATGTTACTTGGAAGATTCTGAGAGATAAGATATGGGAAGATAGGGCTTGATGAGGAATACTCAGCATGAATTTCTGCGTGGGAGACCATACCACACAAATTTGTTAGCGCTCATTGGTGAAGTGACCAGGAAGATTAATGAGTCCCGGGCTAAAGCTGTCGTTGATATGAATTTCAGTAAGGCCTTTAATAAATTTCCACATATTAGGCTGCCAGTAGGTTAGATCGATGAAGGCCAGAGGTGCTGGCCAATTGGATACACAATTGCCTTGATGTTAAGAGTTTAATAGTTGAAGGGTGCTTGTTGGGCTGGAGACCTGTGAATAGTGGACAGGCCCGGGACAGTATGGGCCCATTATTGTTTGTTATCTATATTAATGATTTGAATCAGAATGTGTAAGTCATGATTAGTAAATTTGCTGATAACACTAAAATAGGTGGGACTGAACAGTACAGAAGGTTATCACAAATTGCAGAAGGATCTTGATCAGCTGGGGCAATAGGCCAAGAAATGGCAAATGGTGTGAGATATTCCTTCTTGGAGTGTCACATCAAGGCAAGAGTTTCATGGTGAATAGCACGACCTTAAGAATGTAGTGGAACAAAGGGTCCATTGAATTCAGTGCACAGTTCACTGAAAGTGGAGTCACAGGTAGACAAGGCAGTGAAGAAGGCTTTTGGTACTTTGGCCTTCATCAGTCAAGGCATTGAATATCAACGTTGGGAAGTTATGTAGCAGGGATACTGATGTTGGTGAAGCCACACTTGTGGTATTGTGTCCAGTTTTGGTCATCTTGTTTTAGGATTTATATTATCACAGTGGAAGGAGTGCAGAAGAAATTTACACAGTTGATGTCAGGACTGAAGTAACTGAGTTACAGGGAGTTTGGGAAAGTTCCGACTTCTTTTATTTAGAGCGCAGGAGGCTGAGGGAGAACTTACTAGAAGTTAATGAGATCATGAAACACATGGATAGGGTGAATGCTGACAGATTTTTTTCCCGGAAAAGCGCAGCAGGTCAGGCAGCATCTAGGGAACAGGAGAATCGACGTTTCGTGCATTAGCCCTTCTACAGGAATGAGGAAAGTTGGTCCAGCAGGCTAAGATAAAAGATAGGGAGGAAGGACTTGGGGGAGGGGCGTCGGAAATGTGATAGGTGGAAAGAGGTCAAGGTGAGGGTGATAGGTCAGACTGGGGTGGGGGCGGAGAGGTCGGGAAGAAGATTGCAGATTAGGAAGGCGGTGCTGAATTTGATGGATTTGACTGAGACAGGCTGGGGGGAGGGGAAATGAGGAAACTGGTGAAATCCGAGTTCATCCCTTGTGGTTGGAGGGTTCCTAGCCGGAAGATGAGGCGTTCTTCCTCCAACCGTCGTTTCGCTGTGGTCTGACGATGGAGGAGTCCAAAGACCTGCATATCATGGGTGGAGTGGGAGGGGGAATTGAAATGTTGAGCTACAGGGTGGTTGGGTTGGTTGGTCCAGGTGTCCCAGAGGTGTTCCCTGAAACGCTCCGCAAGTAGGCGGCCCGTCTCCCCAATATAGAGGAGGCCACATCGGATGCAAAGGATGCAATAGATGATATGTGTGGAGGTACAGGTGAATCTGTGGCGGATATGGAAGTTTCCTTTGGGGCCTTGGAGGGAGGTGAGGGGGGAGGTGTGGGCGCAAGTCTTGCACCTCCTGCGGTTGCAGGGGAAGGTGCCGGGTGTGGAGGTTGGGTTGGTGGGGGGTGTGGATCTGACGAGAGAGTCACGGAGGGATTGGTCTTTACGGAATGCTGATAGGGGAGGGGAGGGAAATATATCCTTGGTGGTGGGGTCCGTTTGGAGGTGGCGGAAATGGCGCCGGATGATGCGCTGTACATGGAGGTTAGTGGGGTGGTAGGTGAGGACCAGTGGGGTTCTGTCCTGGTGGCGTTGGAGGGGCGGGGTTCAAGGGCGGAGGATCGGGAAGTGGAAGAGATGTGGTGGAGGGCATCGTCGACCACGTCGGGGGGGAAATTGCGGTCCTTGAAGAAGGAGGCCATCTGGGATGTGCGTTTTTGGAACTGGTCCTCCTGGGAGCCTTGCGCCTTGCGCCCACACCTCCCCCCTCAAGTCCACCAAGTCCATACCGCCCCTCCGAACAGAAGTCCACCCAAACTCATTCCCCTACCCTTTATTTATCACTGACCAACGGGCAATTTAGCATGGCCAATTCACCTGACCTGCACATCTTTGCACTGTGGGAGGAAACCGGCGCACCCAGAGAAACCCCACGCAGACACCAGGAGAATGTGCATACTCCACACAGACAGGCAGGAATCGAACCCAGGATCCTAGTGCTGTGAGGCAGCAGTGCTAACCACTGAGCCATCATGCCGCCCAGATTCTATACCATCAATTCTGCTCCGGAACAACACTTGCTACATGTGTGGCCCCTACTGTTCACAATGGGATCAGCCAACTCCCACACCATACATCCCCAGCACATCACTTCTCGAGCCATCTCTACTTATTTAATTAACTTATGCAATTAATGAGCTCAGTAATTTATTGTACTTCTCTGTCGTTTTATTAAATTAATCAATTAATAGTAAACCTTTAATCAATCACACGATACACAATAAACACATGATTGTCCTTTTTTGTTTTGGTTAGAGGAGGAGGGCGGGTTCCACGTCCCAATTCTCCCAGAATCTGCTTCTACATTATTGCTCATTCCTTGTGACCGTTACTGCCTCCAGGCTCACAAACGTCCCTACCCTTCTCCTGAGTTACTGCTCATATTAGGGACATGTAAGCAACACTTGGATAAGCACATGAATTGTAGTAAAACGAAGGGTATGTAGGTCAGATGATCTTAGAGTAGGTAAAAGGTCGGCACAACATCGAGGGCTGAAAGGCCTATACAACGTTGTATTGTTCTATATTCTATGTTCTCTATTATTTTAATTATCACCAGGCTGAAAGCCTTCAATCTCTCCATTCCCTTCACGGGCATTGCTCTCTCCTTATTGCTGCAACCACCTTCACACTCAAAACAACCCTACATTGTCATTCCAATCTTCTATGGCCCTGGAATCCTCGTGATTTTTATGACTTATTCCTGCAGGTCAATCCTTCGTTATATTTGCATTTTGACCCAAGAAATTCAATTCTGTGTTTTCGGTCCCTCAGAACTTTGTACACCTTGAGTTTTTTTTTGTTGTTTCCTCGTGTACATTGCCTCAGCCTTTAAAAATGTGTTTGCAGCTGCCAAAGGTCTTCGTTCCACTCATTTTGTTTCTATATGTCTTTCTCTTTCTTTCAATTTAACTTCCCTGCCTTTTCTTTTGAAAGTTTGGATCTCTCTGTTAATGCCTTGCATTTGTTCGGTTCCTGTTTCAGATTTCTCTTTTTCTTTCTCCATTATATCACTCAGCGCACATATCCGTCATACTTGTTCATACGCCTACACTTTCACTCTTTTTTCCTGTTTCTCTTTCTTCTTAACACTATGTCTGGCTCTCTCTTTGACACAAAATTTTCAATCCATCTTTACCTTTGTCTGTCCGGAATTAACAAGTTTGATACATCGCAGACTAAATCTTGCATTGAATCACATCATCAAGTTGTGCGTCTGCTAATGTTTGTCTCTGTCATTGTTCCTTCATAACTGTTCCTTCATGTTCACTCGCCTTTCCCTTTGGTTTCCCTTTGATTCCCACTAGTTGCTCTGTCAGAAACTCCTCGTCCCACTTCACGCTCATTGTTTGCTTAACAAACGACCAATACACCACAGGAATGACTGCCTTGGAAATAGTCATGTTTTAAATGTTAGAAACATCGCCTCTCATTGTTCTGAACTCAAACGATTACATTGAGTAAAACCATTCGATCATTCATTAAATCGCACTATAAAATCTGCCTGAAATTCTCTGCATGTCATGACATCAGTGATACGCATATGTTAGAGCACATGCACCCTATATTGTTATTCCAGTGCCTTGCAGTAACAATTGATGAAACTGTAATTTCTCAATTAGTTATTTTCTTGCATACCGACACCATGGAATCCAGAACAATGAAAGCAGATGCCTGTGCATGGTCCCCCAAAGTAATCTATCAACCACTTAGTGCTACTCATTAGAATTGTCTGATTTTTTTTTGCAGACTCTTGCAACATTTTCAGCACTTAAGAATCTTCTTAAAATTCAGCCATGAGAACATCTAGAAAACAGATTTTTTTTGCTTACTTAATTCGTTGCCGTAGAATTTAATAATTTAAATTCAGAATTTACACAACAGCAGGTTGCGGATCAACAAGTTTATTTGAAAACAGAAGTTTCGCAGAGCTGTTCTTTCATCAGCATGAAACATCTGAATTCCTGACCTCTGTAATGGTTTCTCAGCTTTACATGCATCTGTCTGATTCTCCTGTTCCTACGCTCACGAGTACGTGGCACAAGAGACTCCTGCCTTTGATGTCATGTATTTTGTTCTCCTGCCTTCCACTGCAGGCCATCATCCCATTTTCTATCTCTATCATTGGTACCAATGTATACAACGAGCTCCAATGGCTTGCGCTTTGTTTTGAGAATTTGCTGCAACTGTTTCGAGACGGACTTGGTCTAGCAAAACGGGAGGCACGCATCGTCGTGGTATCTCACTCGTTTGCACAAAAACGCCTGTCTGAGCCCCGACTAGATAGTAACCTACCTGAAATGCCGCCTTGGACGGTGCCATACTCTGCTTTACAGCAGCGCCTTCGTGGTGCCAAAGACCCGAATGCTCCTGCTATTTTCTCCTAAGAGGCTATATCCCTAACCCCAACAGCATACTTATTTGAGATGAGGATAGCCACACGAGAATTCTGCACTACCTGCCTACCTCTCCCTGCTGGTCACCCATCTACCTGATTGTATCTGCGTTATAACCACCGATCCATCAATCTCTGTGCCATCTGTATACTCCTCAAGCGATCCATGGAGTCTGAGAGGAACCGCAGCCAGACACGCAGTTGTCGAACAGAAGTCAGGATCATGTAATTGGAGAAGTCCTGTAGAATTCTACTGAGTGACACGACAATCCTCGAACATGAATTGCCAAATGGCAGCGGGTGTCTAGTGGTAGTTGTTCTTCAGACCAGAAAACCCAGGATTCAAGTCCCGCATGTGCTGGAATTGTCTCACAACACACCCGAAGAGTTTGATTCAAAATACTTACAATTTCACTTCTCCATGGCTGAGTTCTCTCACTTTCTTCATTTCTGAGAGCGCCTTTTCATGTAGCGGCAATGCCACATCTCATGACCGGACGGCACAATTTCAAGTCCCACCAGCTCCTAGAGGTGTGGCATGAAACACTGAGCTGGCCGAGTTTGAAAATATTTTCACGTGCAGAAGCAACTGGGAAAAGAAACGCGATGTTGATGCTTCTTGCATTTGAAAAGAGGAGTGTTTTGAAAACTCTTGCAATAATCTTGCCAAGAAGGCTGTGGACAGATTTAGGTGAGGCCATTTCAAAAGGAAGATGTCCTTTTATAATTCCTGATGCGTAGCGTTTGATTGATGAGCAAAAGGTGAACACATTTGTAGTTGTGCTCAATGGAGATCAAACAATTCCGACATGATCTGATTGAAACATAGAATAGAGCTAGGTGGCAAGATATTCGAGAGTCTAAAATATTTTATCGACTGTTTTCCAACTTGAAACGTTAATGGAAAGATGTCTCGTCTGCTGGAGGAGGGAATTTTTGGAACGTGTTTCTCCACAATATCCTTTCAAACTCAATCGGCACTCTGCTCCCCACTCCCATTCCCAGGAGACTCTGGGTCACTCACTATCTTCCCGTCTGAGAGAGACAGACTTTGGATCGACTGGCGGAGTCAACTGTAATTGGAAAATGTCTGGTAGGTAGTCACAGCCGTTTTCATCACATATTATTTTGGAATTATCAGCGTCACTGAGAGTCAGAAATATGCAAGCGTGATATCTCATTTCTAAGCAATCATTTCTTGCTTGTTTCAAACGACACTTCCTTCTTACGAATTATTCCAACTTAATGAAACCAGACATTTCAGATGCAGGACAAACAGGAAAGGAGAATCACGAATCGCTTATCGCTCTAGGCCTGAAACATGAGGGCTGGGGATTGTTACCGCAACTGTGATAGATACTCATGAAACTGGGCCTGGGCTACTTCATACAATTCTCATCATCTTACTTAAAAAGTAATGTTACTTTTTTGGAGGAAATTCAGAGGAAGTTCACCAGGTCAATCAAGATTTAAGTGTTTGTCTTGTGACGAATGATTGAGCAGTTTGGCATATAGTCTTTATGGAGTTTGTAGAATGACAGTAGATCTAGTTGACGTGGACAAGATGCGAAAGATGATTGACAAAAAAGATGTCGAGGTGTTATTTTCATAGGAGGGACGATCTAAAGTGAGAGATCTTAGTTTGAGTACAAGTGACAGGTAAGGTGGTTATAATTTTCATAAAGTGTTATGAATCTGTGGACGTCACTGTTCTGGAGTGTGAAAAATGACGGGACATTGAACAAATTGACGTGTATGGATAGATTTTTAATCAGTAATGAACGAAAGGGTTCTGGAGGGCTGGAAAGAAAGTGGACTTGAGGCCAGAATGAGATCAGCCTTGATCATATAATATGGTAGAATCAGATTCCTGGAGCTAAATGACATTGCAATGCTCCGAGTTATTATTCTGTTACCAAAAGATGATCCATAAAACCTAGAAAGTGCTTTTATTTTTTCTAATGACAGTAAAGGATTTTAGGTTAATACGTAGTTATCAAGAACTGTTGTTTTATGCTGGACTCTCTCCCTGATATGTTTTTCACCTCACTTCAGACATTGAAAAATTTGTATGAAGTGTTTCTTTAGCATATTGGTCATCTACTGTCTGAAATTACTCATTGTCGTGATTTGTGGACTCAAGTGTGAGTGCAGCAACTCAGGAACTGCAGCATGAGCTCAATTATACACATAATTGTCGATCTTCACAGATCGGAAAACTAAATTATACATCTACGTCTGGACAGAATAAGTCATTAATGTTGACCATAACAAGTTAAAGTTGGCGGAATAGCCAGGAGTAAAATGATGGATTTCCATCTACTGTCCACCTCTGCGCCATTGTGACTTTGCTTACTGCTCGAAACTCAAACTGGCCTGCGGGATTTGCTGCTCACTAAAATGTGCCTGACTGTGAAGGTGTTGCACTGTAAAATCAGTGGGAATGGAGGAGAAACTCGACCGTTATCCTGAGTAGAAAGCTCTGAGCATTGTCTAATGCAACACAAAACCAAGGGAAGTTCATGAGTTGACAGTTACTCATGAATGCAAAGTACCAGAAAACATCTCTTAAGCTGCTAACTGCGGCCATGGGTTCCTTACATCACGGACGCCATCTTCTCAATGTAATATTTACCTCTGTGCTTCCCGTAATAAGTAATTGAATTGAAGTGAATTGAATTGATTGTCACGTGTACCGAGGCACAGTGAAAAGCTTTGTCTTGCGAGCAATACAGGCAGATCACAGAGTGAAGTAACACAGATAAGTGATTAATAGGTAAATGGCGGCAAAAACAAAAACACAGATACAGGCGAATGTTTGTTGGTCCATTCAGTATTCTAACAACAGTTGGGTAGAAACTACTTTGAAACTGGCTGGTGCGTGTAGGCTTGTGCGTGAAGGCTTCTGTACCTTCACCCTGGTGGTAGAGGTTGTAGAAAAACATTGCCAGGGTGGGATGGATCTTTGAGAATGCGAGCTGCCTTTCCTTCACAGCGAATCTGGTGGATGGATTCTATAGATGAGAGGTTGAACCTTGTGATTGTCCGGGCCGATAATCACTCTCTGTAACCGTCTGCGATCTTAAATGGTACAGTTGCCATAACAGGTAGTGACACATCAAGACATAATGCTCTCGATGGCGCACCTATGAAAGTTGGCAAGGGTATTCGCCGTCATGCCAAATTTCCTCACATGCCTGAGGAAGAAGAGACGTTGTTGGGCCTTTGTAACCAGTGCATCCACATGAAGAATCCAAGAAAGCTTGTTGTGAATGATCACTCCCAGGAGCTTGACACCCTCCACTTGTTCCACCTCTGTGCCGTTAATGTGTAGGGGGGCATGATTAATGTTCCGCTGAAAGTCAATAATGAGTTACTTGGTTTTGCCTGCATTGAGAGCTTGGTTCTTGTCAGTGCACCATGTTTCCAGGTCTTCCACCTCCAGTCTGAGATTCGTCGCCATCTGAGATTCGACGGCTATGCTGGTGTCATCAGCGAACTTGAGGACTGCAGATGCTGGAAACCAGAGTTTAGATTAGATTGGTGCTGGTATTAGCCTGGTATTTGGCGACGCAGTCATAGGTATAAGTGAGTACAGTAGGGGGATAAGTACGCACCCCTGGGGTGCTCCAGTGTTGAGTGTTAGTGAGGATGAAATATTGTCCCCAATCTTTACTGACTGTAGACTGTGGGTTAGGAAACTGAGGATCCAGTTGCAGAGAGTGAGGCTCAGTCCAAGACCGCAAAGTTTAGTAATCAGTCTCGAGGGAATAATAGCGTTGAAGGCTGGAATGTAGTCAAAGAGTAGGATTCCTACGTCGCTGCTCTTGGTGTCAAGATGTTCTAGGATGGGCAAGTGATAGGGCAGCTGACGTGGATCTGTTGGTCAAATAGGCAAATTGAAGTTGAAGTTCCTAATGAAGGGCTTTTGCCCTAAACGTCGATTTTTCTGCTCCTCGGATGCTGTATGGCCTGCTGTGCTTTTCCAGCACCAATCTAATCTAAACTCTGGTTTCCAGCATCTGCAGTCCTCACTTTTGCTAAGTTGAAGTGGGTCAAGAGTAGTGGGGAGGCTGGAGTTGATGAACGCCATGGCCAACCTTTCAAAGCACTTCATGACTGCCGACGTTAGGGTCACTAGGCGGTAGTCATTGAGACATGCTGCATAGCCTTCAGAGGCACAGGGATGATGTTGGCCCTCTTGAAACACGCAGGGATAGTTGCCTGCTGCAGGGAGTATTTGAAGATGTTCGAGAAGACCTCTACCAGTTGATCTGCACATGCCCTGAGTGCACGGCCTGGTACTCGGTCTGATTCCATCGCTTTCCTTGGATTCACACGAAGGAAAACTGAACTGACCTCTGATGCAGTGACTGTTGGTACACGTTCGTCAGGACTTGTCGTAATAGGTGCTATCTCTCCACCAAACTTCTGCTCAAAGCGAGCATAGAAGGCGTTGAGACGTCCTGGAAGGGATCATCGTCTGCTGTCTCTTTTTTGAATATGTGACGTCATTCAATCCTTGCGATAGTCGCCGGGATACCAGAGTTGAGAAGGTTGGCGAATGGCGAAAGATTGAGTGAGCTGGAAATGCACTCATTGAGATTTAGAACGAAACGTTTAAAATTATGAAGGGAAGATGGAAGAAAGCTGTTTCCACTGTCACACGAAACTACAAATACTGGCATGGGCCTCAAATTAAGACAGAGCAGATTTACGACTGAGTTGAAAAAGAACTTCTTCACCCGTAGTGTTGTGAACTGATGGATTTCCTTGTCCAGTGAAACAGTTGACACTATATGGTTTAGCGTTTTAAAGGAAGAGCTACGTAGCTTTTTGAACAGTAGGGAAATTAAGGGTTAAGGTGTGCGAGCCGGTAAGGTTGGGCGGGGGTCACTGAGGCTACACAAAGATAACCCAGGATCTTATTGAATGGCAGAGAAGGCTCAATGGGGCAAATGTCCTACTTCTGTTTCTCTTTCTTTTGTTTTTATTTACGTTTGAGACAGGGTGGATTCTCAATTAGGAACAAATCGTAGGGAGAAAATTGAATGTGACAGAAGTCAGATCAGCCTTGATCCTAGTGAATGGTAGAACAGGCTTGAGGGAATGAATTACCCACTTCTCGTTTATTTCCCATTGGATTATTGACGTTTTTTGAGCAAAATAAAAATCATTGATTTCTGTCCAGCTACTGCACAGCAGAAAACCTCATACTAGCAGACCATAACCCGACTGATCACAGCATTCCAGTAATTTACTTTTGTCATAACTCCACTAAATCACTTATGTTAAATATATGCCCCTTGTACATTGATCCCTGTATCAAAAAGGGAATAGCACTTTCTGTCTACCCTATCTAGTCACCAAGAGTGTCAACACAAGCAGAACTGAATGGATCAGAAAGCATCGGGGTAGCCTGGGAATTGCAAATATCAAATTCAAACAGTTGCGGTGAGATTTGAACACAGCACCCTCAGAGTATCATCTAATTCCAATGATTAAAAAGTATTCTCACCCACAGAAACATGGGTAAGATCGGCTGGGAAATGTCAGGGGAAAAAGACAAATATTTATTGTCTTTCTGTTAATTAATAGAAATCAGTACATAAGATACAGGCAGTCTTTCATTCCAGTTAACGTTTTCCTCTTATAATGAAATGATATTTTCAATTGTCTGTGGTGAAGACAATATTCCTCGTGTGGGTGGTTATTAACTATACATTACTTTGTGTATCCATTTAAAAGGCCTCCTCTCTGGCTATTCCATTATAAATACAAGGAGCAGGCAGATCAGGATTTGGAAACGGTGGCTGATTTTCTTTGGGGTTCTGGTGCTGACATATTCCAACAGGTGTGATGAAGTCGTCGAAGCCAGGATTTCATTCGGAGATTTGTGAGTCTCCCAGCATATGATCTTTGACACCATCATAAGGATGAGAGTCGGCCGTGTGGAGACGCAAAGCCTGGGATTCCATCAAGTGCAACAATGCTGATCTGTGCAGTTCTACACACATGGAGTAGTAGACGATTAGGGCATTTTTTCTCAAAGGGCAAAGGACCAGGATAATTTGGTATTTTAAATCGGAGACAGCTTCTTCCCTCCTTACGTAAAGGTATTAAGGGATATATGCGAATTGCAATAATATGGAGTGAGGCCACATGATCTCATTGAATTTGTGGAACAGTCTCAGGAGACTGAATGGCCCACTGACGTTCTGATGTTTCGACTGCTGCATCAACCCTTAGTTCTGTGACTTTTTAAACCTGAGAATGTGCAAAGACTGCCATCTCAAACAGGAAATTATTCAATTTTGCTTCAATTAACCAAGGTAAGATGAAATCGTTGGTTTCCACTCTATACTTATTTCTAAGGACTGCAGATGCTGGAGATTCGAGTCGAGAGTGTGGTGCTGGAAAGGCACGGCTGGTCAGGCAACATCCGAGGAGCAGGAATATCGACCTTTTGGGCAAAAGCCCTTCCTCGGCCCTCATCAGACCAAGAAACCTGGTTTCAAGCGCTGCCTACACTATATGTTTGAACAAGGTTGATTGACAGAAAAACACGACAGGGACTACGCCTATTACCCAATGCGTAACTTTGCACTTCTCATCCACTTGGGATACTTTGGTGACTCTTCATTCATGAAGTGCCGTATTTGCAACTTCTTCCATAGCCTTTCTCCTCAACATTCAATTTCCTCCAGACTAAATACAGATTCCCGGCAGTGCTGAAAGAGGTCATTTGGGTCAATCGATTCTGCTCTGACCGTTTGCAAATAATTCCAATCTAGACCCTATTCCCTCAACCTCGCATTCACCATGGCCAATCTACGTATCCTGCATACTTTTAGATTGTGGGAAGAAACCGGAGCACTCAGCAGAAATTCACACGGACACGGGGAGAACATGCAAACGCCACACAGGGAATTGAAACCAGGTTCCTGATGCTGTGCTAGCCATTGTGCCACTGTGCCTTTTGGACATCTGTGATACTCTAGATCTCGCCGTCATCTGTAGTCCACGAGTTAGTCACTGGTATTTAACTGTCCGAGGCCAGGTTTATGAGATTCACTCCTTGACACATTCACGATACTTTCACATGCTCTGAAAAGCAAGTACATTCTGGAAGCGTTTCAGTTAGCTGTTCTTACTCTCTGCTGAAGTGTGAAGTGCCGCTGTGGTCCACGGAAACCAGGATTCGATTGCCCTCAAACAGACTGTCCCCAGGAGTAGCCTTTGTATCGTTTTGTCAGAGAGGGTAAGGCCATAAGAAACAGGAGCTAAATTATGCCATTCATCCCATCGAGTTTACCCCACCATTCAATCAATATTAAGTAGTTTGTCAAATCCATTCCCCCGTTTTCTCCCCATAAATCGTGATCCCCTTGATACTCAAAAACCTATCTATCTCAGTTTTAAATATGCTCAATGTCCTGGCCTCCGTAGCCTTTTATGGCAACGAATCCCACCGACTGACCACTGTATGTCTGAACAGGTTTCTCCTTAACCCCGTTCTAAAGTGTCACCCATTTACTGAAATGGTGTGACCTCGGATCCTCCTTTCTCCCACCAATTGAAACATCTTCTCAACATCTACTCTGTCCACGCCATTTTGTATTCGTAATGTTTCAATTGGATCCCTCCCCTCCTTCTTCTCAACTACATCGAGTATAAACCCAGGGTCCTCAAACTTTCCTCATAGTTTTAAGCTTTTCATTCCTGGGACCATTTTCATCAAATACCTCAGATACGCTCCAAGGCCAGTCCATTTTTCCTGGGATGTGGTGCCTAAAACTGAACACAATTCTCCAAATATGGTCTGACAAAGCCTCAGAAGTGCATTCCTGCTTTTATATTTAAATCCACTCAAAATGTCATTGTTATATTTGCCTTCCTAATTACTGTCTCGAACTCCATATTTACGTTGAGAGAATTCTCGACTAGAACTCTTTGAATTTCAGACTTTTGAATTTTGAAAATTGTCCACACCTTTATTCTTCCTACCAAAGTGCATGACTTAACACTTTCCCACGCTGTGCCCCATCTGCCACTTCCTTGCCCACACTCCTAACATGTTCAAATCCTTCTGCAGCTTCCCACCTTCTCAGTTCTACCTGTCCCTTTACCTATATTTGTATCATCTCATACCTTAGACAGCGTATTGCATTTTGGGAGCTTTCCAAGTTTAACACTTAGTTTCTATTATATTTTACTTTCATTAGATTTAAATGTATTACTGTTACATGAGGCACAAATCACTCCATGAAAACAACTGTGAATATTCTTTCACCTAGGTTTGTAATGTATAAAGTGAAAAGATATATTGTCAACACTGAGCATTATAAAACAACACTTGTCAACGGCTGCCATCCTGAGAAGGACGTTTATATCTCAAATCTCTACTTTCTGCCAGACAATCAAGCTTCTATCCATGCTAGATCCTAGCCACGTACACCAAAAGCCTTTATCTTACTCAGTAGACTCTTTTGCAGCACCTTGTCAAAAGACTTCTTGAATTGGCTGACTTTGGTCTAACATGCTCGTTACTTACTCAAAGAGTTCCTGAAGATTTGCCAGTCATGACTTCTTCTTGATGAAACCATGCTGACTTTTCCCTGTTTTACCATACACTTTCAAGTTTTCAGAAATCTCATCCTTAACACTGGATTCTATTATCTTATCGACGACCCAGGTTAGGCTAATCAGTCTGTAGTTTTCCATCTTTTGCCTTACTGACATTTTTAACCTTGGGTGTCACCTCAGCTATTTTCCTGCCCTCTGGGGCCCTCGCTGCTTCTAGCAATTCCTGAAAGATCACCACTAATGCCTCCACTACCTCTTCAGCCATGTCCCTTAGAACTCTGGTGTGTTGTCCATCTGCTCCAGATGATTTGCCATCTTCAGGACTTTCAGTTTATCTAGCGCCTTGTCTTTGGTGGTGGCCACAATACTCAGCTCTGCCATCTCACCTCCGTGATTTTTTGAGGGGACCTTTCCCGAGGCAATCAATGATACAAACATTTCAACCAGGGATCCGAAAATTCTTTGCACACCTCTTCAAGTGCTCTTGGATATTTCTGGAAAGGACCAGGAGTTTTCTCCAATTTCATACCTTCAAATACATTCAAGACCACTTGTATATGACCACCAAATTCCCCAAGTTCACAAAGCTTCATGTCTTTCTCCATGGCCAACAGAGAGGAAAAATATTTATTGACATAATTGCCCATCTACTGTAGTTCTACGCATACATGCCCACTTTGGTCCTTGAGGGGTGGCATTCTGTCTGTAGTTATTCCTTTTCATTTAATATATTTAAGTAGTTCTTTGGATTCACCCTAATCTTCTCGGTCAACACTGTCTCGTTCCCGGTTTTCACTCCCCCACCCCCTAATTTCCTTCTTAATTGAACTCGAGCATTCCCTGTGTACATGCGGGAATTCCGTTAATCACAGCTGCCCGTACTTGAGCTAGGACTCCTTCTCAATTTTGATCAAAGCCTCAGTATCTCATTACATCCTGGGCTCCCTATTGCTGCCTACCTTGCCTGTGAAAGGGTGAACCTCACAAGAGTATATAGACCTTGAACTCTAGCTATCTCACTTTTAAATGTCGACCACTTACCCAACATTCTTTACTTGCAAGTTGAAACTTTATTGCTGGAACAGCACAGCAGGTCAGGCAGCATCCAGGGAACAGGAGATTCGACGTTTCGGGCACAGGCCCTTCTTCAGGTCAGCATCTGCAGACCTCACTTTCTCCATCCTTTACTTGCAAACAAACTACTCCAATCAAACCGTGCAAGCTCTTGTCTTCTGCGTCAAAATTCTCCTTTCCATGATCTATCACTTGAACCTGTAAACCAGTTTTGTCCCTCTCCATCACTATATTAAAACTGAGAAAACTATGGTCACTGGCCGCAATGTGCTCCCCCTTCTTCACCTCTGTCGCCTGTTCAGACCTGTTTCCCCGGGGTAGTCGAGTTTTGCCACTTCCCGTAAGGATCCTCGTTATACAGCTTGAGGAAACATTCCTGAACGCACTTGAAACGTTCCACCCCACCTAAGCCGCTAATGCTCTGGCAGTCCCTGTCTATGTTAGGAAACTTAAAATTCCCTACTATGACAATGTTATTGCTCCTGCCAATCTCCCCACTCTCAATGCATATTCGTTCTTCTAATTCCTGTTGGCTATTTGGGGTCCTGTAGTACAACCCCAATAAGGTCACCATACCTTTCTTATTTCGTTGCTCTACCGACAAATCCTCACTGGATGATGCTTTAGTTATCCATCTCTGATTACTGCTGTGATGCTCATCCAACTCCCCCGTGTTCCTTTCACTACATCTGACTCGCCAAAAGCATCTGCACATCAGCACGTCACGCTGCCAGTACCGCCTTTTGTTTGGAATGTTTCTGTCATAGCTATAATATCTCTGTCCCGCATACTTATCCACGCCCTTACCTCACCAGCCTGACCAGCAAGTCCACTTGCATTGAAAAAAATGCAATTTAATTCAACAGGCATTCCTTGTTCCTTGACATCTTCATATATGTAGATAATTGGAACGCAGGCTAGGTGTCAGCTCTCTCTGGGAGAGCCCTTCGGTGATGGTGATCACAACTCCCTGACCCTTACGGTAGTCATGGAAAGGGTTAGGTGCAGACGGTTTGGGAGAGTATTTAAATGAGGTGGGGGGAATCGCATTGCCTTTAGGCAGGAAGTAGAGCACCCAAATTAGGAACAGACTTCTCAGGGAAATGCACAACAGAGTTGTGGAGATTGTTTAGGTAGCACTTATTGATACTGCAGGATAGGTTTGTCCAACTGAAGCAAGAAAGGGATGGTAGAGTGAAGGAAACTTTCTTGACACCGAGTTAAGAGGAAGAAGGGAGCTTACTTGAGAATTGCCAGGTGATGTGCTGAGTGGAGGGCATGTCTTTTGAAGAACGGTTGAGGGCGCTCGATCATTGAAGAGACAAGGGATGAGCGGTGATGTGACAGAGGTATAGACAGTTATCATGAGGGGATATAATTTCAAGATGTCAAGTTTAGGGGAGATGCAGAGGTCGGTTCTTTACAAAGAGAATCATGGTTCGTGTAATGCACTGCCAGCAGTACTGGTAAAGTCAGAAACATTAGGCTCAATTCAGCGAGTCTTCGATAGGCACATGAATGGTTGTAAAATGTAGGCTGTGTCGGTTAGTTTGAATTAATGTGCCATACTATTCGATGTTCTATATGGGAGTATTGCCAGAGCAACGAGGGCTTGATTCGCATCAAATATTTCTGATTCTATAAATTCTGTGCAAAATGAGGATAACAAAAGGCAAGTTGGCACTCTCAGCTGAAATGTCACCACTCAATCATCAACTCCAACTTTTGCCTGACGGTCAGAGTCTTTTGAATATGAAAACCACCACTCGTTTAGAATTGCAAGAACAAGATCCATTTCATTCTCTTCAACGCATCTCAGCGTCTTGTTCTAACCCTCCAATCATGCAGATCTCTCTCAGCTGTAACCCTCCGACGGTACAGAGCTTACTCAATATTGACCCTCTAACAGTGCCCACTCCCTCAGCACTGACCCTCCGACAGTGCGGTGCTTCCTCAGCGCTGACTCTCCGATCGTGTGTTGTTCCCTCAGCGCTGACCTCTGACCGTGTAGAACTCCCTCGGTGCTGACCATGAAAAAGGACAACTTCCCTTCAGTCTTTTCAGAAAGCCCCACTCAATATCCTGCTGTGGGTAAAGTGGATGCAGACAGCAGGTGAATGTCAGTGCCGTGATATTATTTCTGAAGACTCTCCACAGTTGAACTGTTGAAGCTATGTGACTCCATAAGCCTGGCGATAGTGCCCTCTGACACGACTTGATTCGATATCATCTCCAAGAAACCCCATAACTGGGCATGGCTTCCCCCATAATTTCAGCTAGTGCTCAGGTGGATCCAACAGCCATAAATCCGGAGGCCGAGGTTGCTTCTCAGGATCTCCCCTGGCTCTTAGCCATCCATCAATCAGACAATACTGTCAGTATTGTGCACAGCTCCTCTCTTCATATCCTTCAGATATCCTCACATTGGGAGATCTGCACACATTATGATTATGATTATGATTTCAATGGAGACTTTGGGAGGATCCCGATTTATAGGAATTGTCTGAAGGAGCACTCAATTTCCAGGGAGTGTCGTAAAACCTGTGATTTTGCAGCACACCAATGTTCGTCTTCTGACCAGACTGAGATACAGCAATCAAACCGTTGGAAAATCCGGATTATTCGTCTGAAGATAAAGATTGGAACTGGTGACCGTTTGGCGGTCAGTCTCTAACAAGTCCACTCAGAGGATTTCGACTTTCTGAAATCATAGATACACACAAAGAGGATTAGATTTCTCCAAATCTCTGACCTTCTAGCCCCGAGGCCAGTCTCCGACGTCATGCAGATTACACCAAGATCAGTCAGGATGGCTCTCAATGGATAGAAAGTCTTGTTGGAACTGGGCTATTAAGTTCTGGGGTGGAACAAGGTACGCAGACAGAGGTAACATCTGATCCAGCATCCACTGCCGTTAGCGGAAGATAATTCTACATCTCTCCCACCCTCCTTCCTATTATCTCTTTTAAATGTTCTTGTCCTAATTCTCAAACTATGGCCTGACGTGTATAATTTCTCTTAACCCCCGATCTCCTGGTACCGTTCCTGTAAACCTACTTTGTAATCCCGCCTCCCATTCCCAGCCCAAAGCCCAATATATACTTGTTAAGATGTGGTGAACAGATCGACTCACATTACTCCAAGTGGAGCCTGTCCAGACTTTTGTATGTCTGCAGCATAACAGCAGCATCTTTGTATTCCAGTCCTCAAAATATGAAGGTTATCATTCTATTGGCGCTTCTGATTTCTTCCTGCGTCGGTCCCTGTCGTTGTAACTGTCTATGCAAGTGACCTTCCAAGTGTCTTTCTGAATTCACTGTATTTAACGTCACAACACTTTTAAAAACCAAGTCTATTCATTATCCAACGAAATTTGCTTAGATTGAAATCCATTTGTCACAGTGCTGTCGATTGACTTAATCTCTCAATATCTCTATGCAATTTTCTGCAATCATCCACGATTACCACAATACCGCCCAACATGTTAATCTGGTCAATTTCTCAATGGCAGATCCTGTATCAGGGCTATCTTTTGGCACTGACGTTTTGGAAGAAGGACATCACTGTCTGTGTTTACTTCGCCAGTTCCTGCCAATATTTGACAATTTCCAAAATCATCACCTTTGTCTCCCCACACCCATTATCTCTGCCTTTCCTCTCTTCAGATATTTCTACATGTGCTGAGTTTCTCCAGCGACTTTTCTTTTGTTTTGTAAGTGTTTTCTTTTGGTTTTGAGAGTGTGATTTATATCATACCACTATACTATTACAGGAGAAAATGGGTACGCAATGAAGAGGTTCTAAACTGAAGTTGTCTCAGGCTCCGAATGATGCTAGCTGTTATTTCTACAGAACTGAATATTTTCTATTTTGTAGATCAATTACCCTGACCTACTGTTTTCTGAATCACCTCAATCAAGCGCGTTGCATTGACTCTTGTCCATGCCCCACATTATTTGTCTATTTGATCGGTGTGCAATCATATTGACCAGGCAAGAGGGAGATCCAAAGTAGGTAATTTTGCATCTGCATCTTCTGACCAACCTCACAGAAAAGTCGTTCCCTTCCAAAATCATTGGTTCAATGTGGGTGAGCCAGACTACCATTCTCAGGGAAGCCTTCTCATTGTGGTAGTTATAGTAAAGGAAACCTCCAGGTGATTCCCATCTACCCTCCCCCCGACAAATGATGGTTCTGTCCTTTTTCATGTTAAACACTGGTGCTAAATGCATTGAAAGAAACCAACACTCTTGATCATTCTAGTTTTTGTGCTTGAATCTCCATCACTAAGAAAGTCTCAGCAACTCCAGGATGGGTCACACTCATAGAGGCCTCATAGCCAAAGGTTAAAACGAGACAACGAACAGAAGGGACCTACTTCTTACAGATCTTCCTGCCTCAAATCCGTCTGCTCCATCATCGTTGGCAGGAGTGAACACTATTCCGTCCTGGTGAAGTTAAAATGTTGTCTTCACACTAAAGGCGTATTGTTGGGTGCAGTCATTGCACCAAATGGGTGAGAGTCAGAACAGATCTGGAAACTCCAATCTGGGCATCCAATTGGCACCATAGGAGTTTGATTTAATCACAATCTCTCAAATCACGATTCCTGCTACACATGCCTCTCAGACCATCCTACATTTATTTTCGAACCTCTGATAATTCACCTAGTCTTGGCTTTGGAAAGTGATCTCTGAGGAGGCTGGGTGAATTTCTGTAGCCCATCATTTACAATGTGCACAGTTTTGTCCTGAGTGTCCATGATGATGGGAGTCAATGTTTGAGAATGTGGACCGCAAAGCATTAAATCTTTCTTCTGTACAAAGTTACTGCCAGACTTGCTGAGGTACTCTACCAATATCTCATTTTGTCAATCTGTGAGGCCGAAGGCCAAGGTTTCAATGTAGTTTTACTCTAGACTTGTGTCGTAACAAATCCAACTGATGACAGGTCCTTATCAGTGGATGGAGCAATGACAGTTGGTTCTCCCACAATCCCGCGCGATTTTGAAAAGCCTCTATCACTGAGCTGGTGTGGAGATCCATGAGGGAAGTGAGAGGCCCACTGCTGCCAGTTGGTGGAATCCCTGCCAGGCAGAGGGGAAATAGTTTATAGTGGCCACAAAAGATAAATGCAATTTCCTTTTTTATCATCAACTATGGAGCTGTGTTCGATAGACACACAGCTCCAAATCTTTCACTTCATGATTTTTGTTCCCCCTTGATGATGATGTGGGCCCCCAAAAAGAGCCAACAGTCATCAATTGGCCAGCATCTGGACTCTGAAAGCAGCCAATGCAACAGGTATTGAAAGATTAGATTACTTTACAGTGTGGAAACAGGCCCTTCGGGCCAACAAGTCCACACCGACCCGCCGAAGTGCAAACCACCCATACCCCTACATTTACCCCTTACCTAACACTACGGACAATTTAGCATGGCCAATTCACCTGACCTGCACATCTTTGGACTGTGGGAGGAAACCGGAGCACCCGGAGGAAACCCACGCAAACACGGGGAGAATGTGCAAACTCCACACAGTCAGTCGCCTGAGGCGGGAATTGAACCCAGGTCTCTGGCGCTGTGAGGCAGCAGTGCTAACCAGTGTGCCACCGTGCCACCCAAAAGGCCATCCCGAATGAACCCCCAAGCTCTTACAGCAAGCAGTAAACTCTCCCCCCCACAAATTTAAACCTGCCACGCAGAAACAATTTAACCCGTGCTGCTATTGTTGTGGAGAAAATATAGAGTATCACCAGGAGACGCAGAGAGTTCTTCAAGAAGTAGGTCTGTTATTTGCAAACAAACAACCGTGACAGTGAGAAAGCTGATTCTCGAATGCCCACAAGCCGCAGGGCTCGTGGATTTTTATATTATTTTTATCATGTTTCTATTAGCTTATCAGCATGTCCAACTATTAATCAAAGTACCCCACTCTAGCTACACAATAAACCAGTGATATTAGTTCCCATTATCTCTTTAGTTGTACATTCTACTTAATGTTATTCTAATGTCATGGTTAGATATTTATTGCTAACTCTGCTACAGTGATCTTCAATTCCAGACTAACCTGTCATGAGAGATATTTAACTATTTCATCTATTACAATAGTCTCCTGTCTCAAGCTGCCTCTAGTAACTATTAATTAGATATTTATTGTCCCAATCCTGTCATAATATCACTTAACAGAGAAACTTGCTTTATTGCTTGCGCTCTGGGCGGCACGATGGCTCAGTGGCTCGCACTGTTGCCTCACAGCACCAGAGACCCAGGTTCAATTCCTTCCTCGGGGACTCTCTGCGCGGAGTTTGCGTGGGTTTCCTCCGGGTGTTCCGGTTTCCTCCCACAATCTAAAAATGTGCAGGTTAGGTGAATTGGCCATGCTAAATTGCCCGTAGTATTAGGTGAAGGGGTAAATGTAGGGAAATGGGTCTGTGTGGGTTGCGCTTCGGCGGGTCAGTGTGGACTTGTTGGGCCGAAGGGCCTGTTTCCAAACTGTAAGTAATCTCATCTCGTCAGAGTAACCTTTCAGCCATAACCTTACTCTGCTTATTGGTGTAAGAACATTTCACTATTCTTATCCCATCTTGCCTTCCACAGATTGCCAGTGGTCTTCATGCTTTAACCCTTCCCATGCTTTCATGTTCTTTATTTTCCATACTATCTGTTAAAGTTCGAGAGGCAAAGAGCTATCCCAAAAGTCACTATTTAATGCACAAAACATTTAAGAATTTTTTTCTTTAAGTCTAATATAAAATATTAACGGACAACTACTTACAACTCCTTTCTCCAAACTGTCGTTTACTTTCCCTTCAGTAATACAAGTCCAATAAAATCACCAATTAAGATTTATGAATAAATTCAAATTGCAATCCAGCCAGCTTTTGAATCTTCTCAAGTAATCTTCCTCTGTCATTTTTCCCTTCTTTTTATGGATTTCTGTTTCACAGGACATTGATAGATAAAGGTACCTTTAAGACAGTTGTTCTGCGGGCAGTCTGCACATGTTGGTGGCTTGGGACTTATCCAGCAACTGTTCAACTTTCCCTGGTCTTATACGCCAAAGCATTGGATCATTTCTTTCGTCTTAATATTGTCAAAATACTGAATTCAAACTTGGTTGGAGTTTGTTTTTTGGGGGTATAATTTAAACTGATTGGCCGAATTTGCATTTGAATTTGTCTTTTGTCTCATAGCAATCCTGCCAGTGCTAGCTGTTCTGGCCAAGCGTTACATTGTTACCTTGTTCTGGACTCTCTGTGCCAATCCAAGTCCTTACTAGCTTTTCCACTGTCTTAAATGTACAGTACCCCTTATCTTCATGACAGCATCCATTCTTTCTATGTGGGTTCGCACAACCTTTGTGTGTTTTGGCCAATCTCTCTGAATTCAACAATGGCACATTTGCTTCAAACCCTCACATTGATTTGTGCTGTTGGATTGAGGAAGGAATCATTGGGAGACAATATGACACCAGATGCCACTTGCAGAGAATGGCAGCCAGAGCTCAATCCATGTTCTCAGAGTGGACTGAAGGAGGCAGTGCTCATCGTGAACACTAAAGTTGTATCAACCATGTTAGATCTGGTGTCTTTGCTAATTGTCAACGCTTCACTTAACCATAGTTTAAGATTTGCACACAGAACGGCAACAGTGAAACAAAAAATATAATCATGACCATCATGACGTATTGATATGTGGGATTTTGCTGTACATCCATCTCTTCCATCCTACTAACAGTTTCATGCCTCACCGGTAATTCATTGTTGTCTCAAGGTTCAGAAAGAAAGTTTCCCTTTCACCCTTCATGTCCCTGCTCTTGGTTTTCTGCTTTCTCCTGATCTCCTTCATTCGTTCCTTCTTCATCTGTTTGTTTCTCTCTTTCTCTCCTGACCTACCTCTATGTACCTCCATAGCCATCTGTATCTATAATCAGATCCCTCTCCCTGAACTTCACTCCCTCTTTCCTTCTTTCACCGTCTGAACACTCTCTCTCTCTGTTTTTCGATACTATGTCTTTTCCTTTACCCTCCTGCCTTTTGCGGTTTCACGAGTTGTAAGCAGCAGTAGCCAGATTGCTGGCAATATTACTGGTACAGGGATACAACGAGAAAGGGTAAAGGCAAACAGAACATTAGTGATAGGAGACTCGATAGGTATGGGGGACAGGTAGGAAATTCTGTGGCCGCAAAAGGATGGTTTGTAGCTTCAAAGGCTCCAGGGTCCAAGGTGTCTCGGAGCGGCTGCAATAGGTTCTCAAGGAGGGGGAGCAAGAAAAAAATCATTGTGCAAGTTGGCATAAATGATACAAATAGAAATAGGGATGAGACACTCCAGAGTGATCATAGAGAGCCAGGACAAAATCGTAACAACCTTGGTGTTAATGTCTGGATTAATTCCAGTGCCAGATGTTCGTGAAGGTAAAAGAACAGTAGGATGTGCCAGGTGAATGATTGGCCAAAGTATTGGTGCAGGGGGCAGGGATTCAGATTTTTCGTCATTGGAATGTTTTCTGGGGCACAGGTGACCTGTTCAAGAGGGACGGGTTGCAGCTGAACTGGAGGGAGATCAATACGTAGGCGGCCAGGTTTGCTAGTGCTGCAAGGAATGGTTTAAACTCAATTGGCAGTGGGTGGGATCCACAACAGCAGTGAGGTAAGTGCGAGGCCCCAATGAGATACGGCATTCAGAAATAGTAAGTTGAAGAATCACGTCACGCTGGAACCCCACAGGGAGCAAGAAATTCCTGTTGAATTAAATTGCATTTATTTTAATGCAAAAGGGTTGACAGGTAAGTTTAATGACTCAAGGAGTGGATATGTTCGTGGAAATAGGATATTATACCCATTACAGAAACATGGCTAAGGGAAGAGTAGGACTGGCAGCTTAATGTTCGAGGATACAGGTATTTTAGGAGGGAAGGAGGAGTTGGAAGGAGGGGAGGGGGAATTCTGTATTCGCTATATACCCTCAGAGATCCCCTTGATCCCAATACCTGTACCTGAACCATGCATCCTCCTTTTTTCTGGTCAAAGCCTCAATATCTCTTGTCATCTAGAGTTCCCTGTTCCTGCCAAACTTGCCCTTCATCCTCACAGGAACATTTAGATCTTGAACTCTAGTTGTCTCACTTTTAAATGGCTCGAACTTGCCAGACGTCCCTTTTGCCTGCAAACGCACTGCTCCAATCAATCCCTGCAAGCTACTGTCTAATTCCATCAAACTTCGGAAAGAATTGAACCTTTTGATTAAGGCGAGTATCACAGCAGTGATTAGAGATGAAATAACCGAAGGATCATCCAGTGGAGTGTTGGTGGTGGAGCTAAGAAATACGTCTGGGATGGTGACATTATTGGGGTTGTGCTACAGGCCCCCAAAAATAGTCAACAGGAATTAGAGGAACAAATATGAAAGGAGAATGCAGAGACTTGCAGGAGCAATACACTTGTCATAGTAGAGGACTTTAATTTTCCTAACATAAAATGGAGCTGCCAGAGAGGTAAGGGCTAAGATGGGATAGAATCTGTTAAGTGTGTTCAGGAACATTTCATCAAGCAATATATAGGGTCTTGATCGAGAAAAGGCCAAACTCCACCTACACTTGAGAAATACAACAGGACACGTGACGGAGGTGAGAGTGGGGAAGCATTTTTTTTAACCAGTGATCACAGTTTTATTAATTTTAAAATAGTTATGCAGAGGGACAAAACTGAACCACAAGTTATAAGTTGGTTCAAGGCGAATTTTAGTGCAATTAGACAGGAGCTTGCAGGAATTGATTGCAACAGTTCGTTTGCAGGCAAAACGACGTCCAGGAAGTGTGGACCATTTAAAAGTGAAATCATTGGAATTCAATGTCTAAACGTTCTTGTGAGGACAATTTTGGCAGGAATTGGGAACTTGGGATGACAAGAGATATTGAGCTTTTGTCCAGGAAAAAAAAGTAGGATGTACAAGCTCAAGTACAAGTATCTGGGATCAAGGGGATATCTGAAGCTATACAACGAGTACAGAAGTTTACTGTAGAAGGAAATCCGGAAGACGAAAAAGGGGCACGAGATAGCATTGGCTGAGAAGATGAGGATGAATTCAAAGAGGTACTTTAAGTACATTAAAGGAAAAAATAATAACAAGCGAGAGAAGAGGACCTCTCAAGGAACAAAGTAGACATGTATGTGTAGAACTGTAGGGAATGAGCAAAGTTCTCAATGAACATTTCGCTTCGGCATTTCCCCTGGAGAAAGGCATGAAGACTTGGGAACTTGGAGACGTTAGTCGTCATATCTTGGGGTCTTGGGTGTATTCCAGCAAAGGAGGTGTTGGGTGTATTAGAATGTATGAAGGCGGACAAATCTCCTGATTCTGACCAAGTATATCGTTGAGCACTTTGATAGACCAGAGAAGAAATTGTCAGGGCTCTGGCTGATAGTTTTGCATCATCGTTAGCCACAGAACAGGACCCAGAAAACTGAAAGGTAGCAAATATTGTGGCATTATTTCAGAAAGGCAGCAGAGATAATCCTGGGAACTATAGACCAGTACGATTAACATCTGTGCTGGGTAAGCTACTTGAGTAGACTCTAAGGGATCAGGTACACATGCACTTCGAAAGATAGGGTTTGGTTAAGAGTAGTCAGCATGTCCTTATGAGTGGAAGATTATGCCTCAAACATCTGTTAGAGTTATTTTATTAAGTGACCAGGAAATTTGATGAGGGCAGGGCGTTAGACAAAGTGAGGACTTCAGATACTGGAGATCAGAGTCGAGAGTGTGGTGCTGGTAAAGCACAGCAGCTCAGGCAGCATCCGTTTATTTAAATTTCTGTAAGGACTTTACGACATGGTTGACGGCTCTTGAAGGTTAGCTCAATAGAATCCAGAGCTGAAAATGTGTTGCTGGAAAAGAGCAGCAGGTCAGGCAACATCCAAGGAGCAGGAGAATCGACGTTTCGGGCATGAGCCCTTCTTCAGGAATCCTGTTGGCAAATTCAATTAAAAGTTGCCTTCATGGTAGGAAGCACAGAGTAACAGTGAAAGGATATTTGAAGGACTGGAGGCCTGTGATTAATGAAGTGCCTCGTTGGACTGTTCTAGGCCCATTACAGTTTGTTATCTATATCAGTGATTTGGATGAGAATGTCCAAGGTATGATTTGTACAAATGACGCTAATACAGGAGGTATGTTGGACAGTGTGGAAGGTTGTCAAAAATTGAGCTAAGCAAAGGGGCTGAGAAATGGCAAATTATGTTTAATGTAGATATGTGAGAGGTCTTGCATTTTGGAAAGACAAATCAATAAAGGAGTGCCATGGAGAATAATATGACCTTCAGGAGTGTAGTGGAAGAGAGAGATCTTGGAATTCCGATTCAAAGTTTTCTGCAAGTGGAAAGGGTTAGGGTTAGGGTTATGGTTCGGGTTATGGTTAGGGATAGGGTGAGGGTTAGAGTTAGAGTTAGGTAGTCACGGCAGCGAAGACGTTCTTTGGCACACTGGCCTTTATCAGTCAGGACATTGAATGTGGAAGTTGGTATGTTGTAGTTTTTCTCTATGTTTGTGAGGCTGCACTTGAAGTTTGTCTTCAATTTTGTTCAGCTTGCAATCGGAAGGGGGTTGTGAAACTAGAAAGATTGCAGAAGAAATTTACAAGGATGTTCCCAGGACTCCAGGGAAGAGGGAAGAGGTTAGCCAAGCTCGCTCTTTATTTTTTGGTGCGTAAGAAACTGAGGAAGGATCTTGTAGGAAAAAGTGAGGTCTGCAGATGCTGGAGATCAGAGCTGAAAATGTGTTGCTGGAAAAGCGCAGCAGGTCAGGCAGCATCCAGGGAACAGGAGAATCGACGTTTCGGGCATAAGTCCTTCTTCAGGAGGATCTTGTAGATGTGTATAAGCATGAGAGTAATGGATAGGGTGCAAGACAGCATCATTTGACAGTTAGAGGGTAATAAATAAAAGGGGAACTGAGGGGCATAGAGGGCGGTACACATATGAACTGAGCTGCCCGCGAAGATGTTGAGGCGGGGACATACAGAATGGTTGAAAAAGCATTCGATAAAATGCATGGATTACAAGTGATTAGTAATGCACAGGCCATGTGCTAGGAAATGATATTAATGTGGATGGACATATTGCTGTAGGTTTCAAGATTAGAGTCGTGATGGCAACGCACAGCAGGTCAGTCAGATTCCAAGAAGCAGGAAAGTCGAGCTCCTGCCCGAAACGTCGATTTTCCTGCTCCTTGAATGCTGCCTCACCTGCTGTGCTTTTCCAGCACCACTCCAATCTTGACTCAAATCTCCAACATCTGCAGTTCTCAATTTCACCTACATTGCTGCAGCACTCGATAATTCTATGTTTCTGCCTCTCCTTCCCCAACTTCCTCATACACTACCCATCAAAATATGTCTCTCTGCGACGGATGTGTGCATGTTTATTTAGTTTTATTAACTGCTGGGCCCAGCAATTATTTTCGATTGATAAATGCCCCGTGAGAAGGACCTAAGGCACTGCAGTGGATAGACGTAGTGTTGTTAAAGAGTGAAATCCAATGTTTTGACCCAAAATATTCCCCTGGCAAGATGGTGAATGTCTTGGAAGGGAACATGAAGGTGCTGGTCCTCACGTGTATCAACTTTCGTTGTCTTTATAATTGTTTGTGGGTTTTGCAAAATTCAGTCAAAGTATATTTACTGAAGTGATACAGTGCATCTTCCTATGGGCGAAGGAGTGTATGCATGTAGATGTGGGTGCGAAACATTCCCTCTGTTTTATCTTCATATCTGGTGCCTGAGCTGTCGAGCTTCTTTCAGCAAATTCTCGTTTTATTTTTTTTTTGTTTCTGAACAGGAAATCCATTTTCAAGGATATTTGTGGTTGTGGTGTCAATTAGGTTGGCTACTTTTGGTGGATAGTGTCGAGCTTCTCGAGTGTTGTTGGAGCGGCATCCATCCAGGCAAGTAAGAAGTATTCCCTGAATTGAGTCCCGGCTTTGGCAGGAGTCAGACTTTGAGTTCTATATACTGCAGGATTCCCAGCCTCTGTCATGCCCTTGTGGCTACGGACTGATTTGGTGAATCTAGTTATGTTTCTCGTCAAGTTTAACTCTCATGTTCATAGTGAGGAAATTGAATGTTGGTAAAGCAGACGGTTAGATGTCCTCTCAATACTAATCCTTAAGATGTTAATAATGAAGGAATTCAATGATGGTAATGAAGTTACATGCAAAGGGGTATGTATTATATTCCTTCTTAATGGTAATTGCAGGAAGTTAGTAGTTGGGGATTCAATAGTAGTAATGCTATGGATTGTCACAAGGTAGTGCTTGTGTTATCCCTTATTGGAGATGGTCATTGCTTGGTATTTATGTGACACGGATGTTCCCTGCTAGGTTTCAGCACAAGCTTCTCATGTCAAGTCTTTGCTTGGTTTGGTTAAATATTCACCTCTAAAGCAAAACTGTTCTGTCGCCAGTCACCACCCTGTCTGTCACCCTTCAGTGACGTTGCAAAGAATGAGCTGGCGCTGAATATGAGGCAAGAGCTCACTGTCAGTTTACGGGGCCAATGCATAAGCTCGTGATTATTCAGTGTTCTGTATCATGTGTATAGTCCATTACATATTGTTAAACATTTTGTGTAGATTGAGGAAGAGTAAACCAAACATGCACGCACTCATTCTTTCAGAAAGACATTAATACTCATAAACACACACCGACGAACCATGATTGGAAGATGGAGCAGAAGAGGAAGGAAGGCAGAGACACTAGTTTTTCGAGGAGCACAGCAAATAGAGAAAGAGATACGAAATATTGGGTGAGAAGTGAAGAGGGAGAGTACTGAGAAAGACGGGAGGAAACAGAATACAAAGAAAGACAGAATCAGTATCGAGAGAGCTGTATGAGAGGGGCAGCCTCATCACTGTTTGTTATCTATATCAAGGATTTGGATGTTAACGTACAATGCATGATAAACACGAATGCTGATAACACTAAAATAGTGAGGAAGATTATTGGAAACTTCAGCAAGAACTTGATGAGCTGGGCAAAGGGGCTGAGAAATGGCAGATTATATTTAATATAGATAAGTGTGAGGTCTTGCATTTTGAAAAGTCAAATCAATAAAGGAGTTCCATGGAGAATTAAATGACCTTAAGCAGTGTAGTGGAAGAGAGAGATCTTTGAATTCGGGTTCACAGCTTTCTGAAAGATTGAAAGGTTAGGGTTAGCGTCATGGTTCGGATTATGGTTAGGTATAGGGTTAGGTTTAGAGTTAGAGTTAGGTAATCAAGGCAGAGAAGACGTCTTTTGGCACATTGACTTTTATCAGTCAGGGCACTGAATATGGAATTTGGTATGTTGCAGTTCTCCTCATTGTTTGTGATGCTGCACTTGAACTTCGTTTTCAAATTCGTTCAGCTTGCTTTCGGAAGGGGGTTGTGAAACTAGAAAGATTGCAGAAGAAATTTACAAGGATGTTCCCAGGTCTCCAGGATCTGAGTTAGGGGGAGAGGTTAGACAAGCTCACTCTTTGTTCTTTAGTGCGCAAATAATTGAGGGAGGATATGTTAGATGTGTATAATCATGAGTGTAGTGGATCGAGTGCAAGACAGCATCATTTGACAGTTAGAGGGGAAAGAATAAAAGGGGATCTGAGGTGCATACAGGGCGGTAAACATATGCCAGCGAAGATGTTGAGACGGGGACATTAAAAACGTTTAGAAAGCATTTGAACAAATACAAGGATCGATTAGAGATGTACTGGTCAATTGCTAGGAAATGATGTTAATATGGATGGACATATTGCTGTAGGATTCATGATTATAGTGGTGCTGGTAATGCACAGCAGGTCAGTCAGCTTCCAAGAAGCAGGAAAGCCGAGCTCCTGCCCGAAACGTCGATTTTCCTGCTCCTTGAATGCTGCCTGACTTGATGTGCTTTTCCAGCACCACTCCAATCTGACACTAATCTCCAACATCTGCATTCCTCACTTTCGCCTACATTGCTGCAGGACTCTATGATTCTGTGTTTCTGTCTCTCTTTGCCCAACTTCCTCATAGGCTATCCCTCAAAATTTCAATACATTTGGCCGATGTGTGCGTGTTTGTTTAGTTTTATTAACTCCTGGACCTAGCATTTATTTTCGATTCATAATTTCCCCGTGAAAAGTCACTGCAGTAGGTAGACCTCGTGTTGTTACGGAGTGAAATCCGAGATTTTGACGCAAAATATTCCCAAGTCAAGATGGTGAATGTCTTGGAGGGTAACTTGCAGGTGCTGGTTCTCCCTTGTATCTACTTTCGTTGTCTTTATAATTGTTTGTGTGTTTTGCAAAATGCACTTGAAGTGTATTTGGTGGAGTTCTGCAGTGCATCTTCAGATGAGGGAAGGAGTGAATGCCTGTAGATGTGGATGCGAAACATTCCCTCTAATTTATCTGGTGCCTGAGCTGTCGAGCGTCTTTCAGCAATTTCTTTTTTTTTGTTTGTCTCTGAACAGGAAACCCGTTTTCAACGATACTTGTGGTTGTGGTGTCAACCAGGTTTGCTGCTTTCGGTGTATGGTGTTGAGTTTCTCGAGTGTTGTTGGAGCTGCATCCAACCAGGCAAGTGAGACATATTCCCTGAATTGAGTTTTGCCCATGATGGATAGGCTTTGGCGGGAGACAGAATTTGAGTTCTATACTGCAGGATACCCATCCTCTGACATGTCCTTATGGCTACGATACTGATTTGCTGAATCTAGTTACGTTTCTGGTCAAGCTTAATTCTCACGTTCATAGTGAGGAAATTGAATGTTGGTAAAACTATTGAGCATCAAGGGAAGAAGGATAGAGACCCTCCATAATATGTTAATAATGTAAGAATTCAATGATGGTAATGCAATTACACACAAAAGTGTGAGGATTATTTTCCTTCTTAATGGTAATTTCACGATGTTGACAGTAGGGAGGGTTCACTAGCAGTAATAGCATGGAATGTCACAAGGTAATGCTTGTATTGTCTCTTTTTGGATGTGGTCATTGTCGGGTATTTGTGTGACACGAATGTTCCCGACCAGTTTTTCAGCTCAAGCTTCTCATGTCAAGTCTTTGCTCGCTTTGGTTCACGTAAAACTGTTCTGTCGCCAGTCACCATCCTGTCTGTCAACCTTCAGTGAAGTTGCAAAGAATGAGCTGGCACTGAATATGAGGCAAGAGCTCACTGTCAGTTTACAGGGCCAATGCAAAGCTCTTGATTATTCAGTGTTTTGTATCATGTGTACAGTCCATTACATATTGCGAAACATTTTGTGTAGATGGTGGATTAGAAACCAAACATGCACGCACTCACTCTCCCAGAGAGAAATGCATACTCATAAACACACACCAATGAACCATGATTGGAAAATGGAGCAGAAGAGGGAGGGAGGCAGAGACACAACTAGTTAAATCGAGGAGCACAGCAAATAGAGAAAGAGATACTAAATATTGGGTGAGAAGTTGAGAGGGAGAGTACTGAGAAAAACAGGAGGAAACAGAATACACAGAGAGACAGACTCGGTATCGAAAGTGCATGAGAGGCGCAATCTCACTACTCTTTGTTGTCTGCATCAACGATTTGGATTTTAACGTTCAATGCATGATAAACAAGAGTATTGATAACTCAAAAATAGTAGGTGTCATGGCCCGTGAGAATGGTTTTTGGAAATTTCAGCAAGAATCTAATGAGCTGGGCAAAAGGGTGGAGAAATGCAAATTATGTTTAATGTACATAAGTATGAGGTCTTGCATTTTGGAAAGCCAAATCAATGAAGCAGTTCCATGGAGAATGAGGACTTAAGGACTGTAGTGGAAGAGAGAGATCTTGGAATTCGGGTTCAAAGTTTTCAGCAAGTGGAAAGGGTTAGGTTTAGAGTTAGAGTTTGTGTTCGGATTATGGTTAGGGATAAGGTTAGGTTTCGAGTTTGAGTTAAGTAGTCAAAACAATGAAGACGTCCTTTGGCACACTGGCCGTTATCAGTCAGGGCATTGAACATAGAAGTTGATATGTTGTCGTTTTCCTCTATGTTTGTGAGGCTGCACTTGAACTTTGTTTTCAATTTTGTTCAGCTTGCTTTCGGAAGGGGGTTGTGAAACTAGAAAGATTGCAGAAGAAATTTATAAGGATGTTCCCAGGTCTACAGGATCTGAATTAGGGGGAGAGGTTAGACAAGCTCACTCTTTGTTCTTTAGTGCGTAAGAAACTGAGGGAGGATCTGTTCGATGTGTATAAGCATGAGAGTAATGGATAGGGTGCAAGGCAGCAGCATTTGACAGTTAGAAGGTAATAAATAAAAGGGGAACTGAGGGGCATAGAGGGCGGTAAACATATGAACTGAGCTGCCCGCGAAGATGTTGAGGCGGGGACATAAAGAATGGTTGAAAAAGCATTTGAACAAATGCATGGATAAGAAGCGATTAGAGATGTACTGGCCAAGTGCTAGGAAATGATATTAATATGGATGGACATATTGCTGTAGGATTCAAGATTAGAGTCGTGCTGGTAACGCACAGCAGGTCAGTCAGCTTCCAAGAAGCAGGAAAGTCGAGCTCCTGCCCGAAACGTCGATTTTCCTGCTCCTTGAATGCTGCCTGACCTGCTGTGCTTTTCCATAACCACTCCAATCTTGACTGAAATCTCCAACAACTGCAGTTCTCACTTTCGCCTACATTGCTGCAGGACTCTATAATTCTATGTTTCTGCCTCTCCTTCCTCATGTTTCTGCCTCTCCTTCGCCTACATTGCTTCCTCATACGCTACCCATCAGAGTGTGTCTTTCTGTGACCGATGTGTGCATGTTTATTTAGTTTTATTAACTGCTGGGCCCAGCATTTATTATCGTTTGATAATTGCCCCGTGAGAAGAGCCTAATGCACTGCAGTAGGTAGACCTAGTGTTGTTAAAGAGTGAAATCCAAGGTTTTGATCCAAAATATTCCCCAGTCAAGATGGTGAATGTCTTGGAAGGGAACTTGCAGGTGCTGGTCCTCACGTAGAACATAGAACATAGAAGAATACGGCGCAGTACAGGCCCTTTGGCCCTCGATGTTGCGCCGATCCAAGCCCACCTAACCTGCACTAGCCCACTATCCTCCATATGCCTATCCAATGCCCGCTTAAATGCCCATAAAGAGGGCATCACTGCTACTGGCAGGGCATTCCATGAACTCACGACTCGCTGAGTAAAGAATCTACCCCTAACATCTGTCCTATACCTACCACCCCTTAATTTAAAGCTATGCCCCCTCATAATAGCTGACTCCATATATAGAAAAAGGTTCTCATGGTCAACCCTATCTAAACACCTAATCATCTTGTACATCTCTATCAAGTCACCCCTAAACCTTCTTTTTTCCAATGAAAACAACCCCAAGTGCCTCAGCCTTTCCTCATACGATCTTCCTACCTTACCAGGCAACATCCTGGTAAACCTCCTCTGCACCCGCTCCAGTGCCTCCACATCCTTTCTATAGTATGGCGACCAAAACTGCAGACAATAGTCCAGATGTGGCCGCACCAGAGTCTTATACAACTGCAACATGACCTCAGGGCTCCGGAACTGAATTCCTCTACCAATAAAAGCCAGTATGCCATATGCCTTCTTCACCGCACTATTTACCTGGGTGGCAACTTTCAGAGATCTGTGTACATGGACACCAAGATCCCTCTGTTCATCCACACTACCAAGTATCCGACCATTAACCCAGTACCCCGTCTTTTTGTTACTCTTAGCAAAGTGAATCACCTCACTCTTACCTACATTGAACTCCATTTGCCACTTTTCTGCCCAGCTCTGCAACTTGTCTATATCCGGCTGTAACCTGACACATCCTTCCTCACTGTCAACAACTCCACCGACTTTCGTATCATCTGCAAACTTGCTCACCCAACATTCTACCCCCTCCTCCAGGTCATTTATAAAAATGACAAACAACAATGGTCCCAAAACAGATCCTTGCGGAACACCGCTAGTAACTGCACTCCAAGATGAACCTTTACCATCAACTACTACCCTCTGTCTTCTTCCAGCCAGCCAATTCCTAATCCAAACCTCCAACTCACCCTCAATGCCATACCTTCGTATTTTTTGCAGTAGCCTACCATGGGGAACCTTGTCAAACGCCTTACTAAAATCCATATACACGATGTGTATCAACTTTCGTTGTCGTTATAATTGTTTGTGGGTTTTGCAAAATTCAATCGAATTGTATTTACTGACGTTATGCAGTGTATCTTCGTATGGGGGAAGGAATGTATGCATTTAGATGTGGATGCGAAACATTTCCTCTGTTTTATCTTCATATCTGCTGCCTGAGCTATCGAGCTTCTTTCAGCAACTTCTGCTTTTATTTGTTTGTTTCTGAACAGGAAATCCATTTTCAAGGATATTTGTGGTTGTGGTGTCATCTAGGTTGGCTGCTTTTGGTGGATAGTGTCGAGCTTCTCGAGTGTTGTTGGAGCGGAATCCATCCAGTCAAGTGAGAAGAATTCCCTGAATTGAGTCTCGGCTTTGGCATGAGTCAGACTTTGAGTTCTATATACTGCAGGATTCCCAGCCTCTGTCATGTCCTTATGGCTACGGACTGATTTGGTGAATCTCGTTACGTTTCTCGTCAAGTTTAACTCTCATGTTCATAGTGAGGAAATTGAATGTTGGTGAAGCAGACGGTTAGATGTCCTCTTAATACTAATCCTTAAGATGTTAATAATGAAGGAATTCAATGATGGTAATGTAATTACACGCAATGGCGTAACGAAAGTATTCCTTCTTAATGGTAATTGCAGGAAGTTGGCAGTGGGGGATTCATTAGTAGTTATGCTATGGAATGTCACAAGTAATGCTTGTGTTGTCCCTAATTGGAGATGGTATTAGTGTGACACGAATGGCCCCTGCCAGGTTTCAGCTCAAGCTTCTCATGACAAGTCTTTGCTTGGTTTGTTTAAATATTCACTTCTAAAGCAAAACTGTTCGGTCGCCAGTCACCACCCTGTCTGTCACCTTTCAGTGACGTTGCAAAGAATGAGCTGGCTCTGAATATGAGGAAAGAGCTCACTGTCAGTTTACGGGGCCAATGCATAAGCTCGTGATTGTTCAGTGTTCTGTATGATGTGTATAGTCCATTACATATTGTGAAACATTTTGTGTAGATGGAGGAAGAGAAACCAAACATGCACGCACTCATTCGTTCAGAGAGTCATGCATACTCATAAACACACACCCAGGAACCATGATTGGAAAATGGAGCAGAAGAGGGAGGAAGGCAGAGACACAACTAGTTAAATCGAGGAACACAGCAAATAGAGAAAGAGATAATAAATGTTGGGTGAGAGGTGGAGAGGGAGCGTACTGAGAAAGACGGGAGGAAACAGAATACACAGAAAGACAGAATCAGTATCGAGAGAGCTGTATGAGAGGAGCAGTCTCATCATTGTTTGTTATCTACATTAACGATTTGGATGTTAATATACAATGCATGATAAACAAGAATGCTGATAACACTAAAATAGTAGGTGTTATAGCCAGTGAGGATGGTTATTGGAAATTTCAGCACGAACTTGATGAGCTGGGCAAAGGGGCTGAGAAATGGCAAATTATGTTTAATGTAGATTAGTGTGAGGTCTTGCATTTTGGAAAGTCAAATCATAAAGGAGTTCCGTAGAGAATTAAATGACCTTCAGGAGTGTAGTGGAAGAGAGAGATCTTGGAATTTCGATTCAAAATGTTCTGCAAGTGGAAAGGGTTAGGGTTAGAGTTAGGGTTAGGGTTATGGTTCGGGTTATGGTTCGCGATAGGTTTCGGTTTAGAGTTAGAGTTAGGTAGTCAAAGCAATGAAGACGTCCTTTGGTACACTGGCCTTTATCAGTCAGGGCATTGAATGTGAAAGTTCGTATGTTGTAGTTTTTCTCTATGTTTGTGAGGCTGCACTTGAAGTTTGTCTTCAATTTTGTTCAGCTTGCTATCGGAAGGGGGTTGTGAAACTAGAAAGATTGCAGAAGAAATTTACAAGGATGTTCCCAGGACTCCAGGATCTGAGTTAGGGGAAGAGGCTAGACAAGCTCGCTCTTTGTTCTTTGGTGCGTAAGGAACTGAGGGAGGATATTTTAGATGTGGATAAGCATGAGAGAAATGGATAGGGTGCAAGACAGCATCATTTGACAGTTAGAGGTGAATAAATAAAAGGGGAACTGAGGGGCATAGAGGGCGGTACACATATGAACTGAGCTGCCCGCGAAGATGTTGAGGCGGGGACATAACGAATTTTTGAAAAAACATTTGAACAAATGCATGGATAAGAAGCGATTAGAGATGTACGGGCCAAGTGCTAGGAAATGATATTAATGTGGACGGACATATTGCTGTAGGATTCAAAATTAGAGTCGTGCTGTTAACGCACAGCAGGTCAGCCAGCTTCCAAGAAGTAGTAATGTCGAGCTCCTGCCCGAAACTTCGATTTTCCTGCTCCTTGAATGCAGCCTGACCTGCTGTGCTTTTCCAGCACCACTCCAATTTTATCTCAAATCTCCAACATCTGCAGTTCTCACATTCGCCGACATTGCTGCAGGACTCTATAATTATATGTTTCTGCCTCTCCTTCCCCAACTTTCTCATACGCTACCCATCAAAATGTGGCTCTCTGTGACCGATGTGTGCATGTCTATTTAGTTTTATTAACTGCTGGGCCCAGCATTTATTATCAATTGATAATTGCCCCGGGAGAAGAGCCTAATGCACTGCAGTACGTAGACGTCGTGTTGTTAAAGAATGAAATCCAATATTTCGACCCAAAATGTTCCCCAGTCAAGATGGTGATTGCCTTGGAAGGGAACTTGCAGGTGCTGGTCCTCTTCGTTGTCATTATAATTGTTTGTGGGTTTTGCAAAATTCAGTCAAATTGTATTTGCTGAAATTATGCAGTGCATCTTCGTACGGGGGAAGGAGTATAGATATGGATGCGAAACATTCCCTCTGTTTTATCTTCATATCTGGTGCCTGAGCTGTCGAGCTTCTTTCAGCAACTTCTGCTTTTATTTGTTTGTTTCTGAACAGGAAATCCATTTTCAAGGACATTTGTGGTTGTGGTGTCATCTAGGTTGGCTGCTTTTGGTGGATAGTGTTGAGCTTCTCGAGTGTTGTTGGAGCGGCATCCATCCAGGCAAATAGAACATAGAACATAGAACATAGAACAATACAGCACAGAACAGGCCCTTCGGCCCACGATGTTGTGCCGAACTTCTAACCTAGATTAAGTACCCATCCATGTACCTATCCAAATGCCGCTTAAAGGTCGCCAATGATTCCGACTCCACCACTCCCACGGGCAGCGCATTCCATGCCCCCACCACTCTCTGGGTAAAGAACTCACCCCTGACATCTCCCCTATACCTTCCACCCTTCACCTTAAATTTATGTCCCCTTGTAACACTCTGTTGTACCTGGGGAAAAAGTTTCTGACTGTCTACTCTATCTATTCCTCTGATCATCTTATAAACCTCTATCAAGTCACCCCTCATCCTTCGCCGTTCCAACGAGAAAAGGCAGAGAACTCTCAACCTATCCTCGTACGACTTCCTCTCCATTCCAGGCAACATCCTGGTAAATTATGCAGTGCATCTTCGTACGGGGATGAGAAGTATTCCCTGAATTGAGTCCCGGCTTTGGCAGGAGTCAGAATTTGAGTTCTATATACTGCAGGATTCCCAGCCTCTGTCATGTCCTTATGGCGACGGACTGATTTGGTGAATCTCGTTACGTTTCTCGTCAAGTTTAACTCTCATGTTCATAGTGAGGAAATAGAATGTTGGTAAAGCAAACGGTTAGATACCCTCTCAATACAAATCATTAATATGTTAATAATTAAGGAATTCAATGATGGTAATGCATTTACACGCAATGGGGTAAGGATTATATTCCTTCTTAATGGTAATTGCTGGAAGTTAGCAGATGGGCATTCAGTAGTAGTAATGCTATGGAATGTCACAAGTTATGCTTGTGTTGTCCCTTATTGGAGATGGTGATTGCTTGGTATTAGTGTGACACGAATGGCCCCTGCCAGGTTTCAGCTCAAGCTTCTCATGTCAAGTCTTTGCTTGGTTTGTTTAAATATTCACTTCTAAAGCAAAACTGTTCGGTCGCCAGTCACCATCCTGTCTGTCACCCTTCAGTGACGTTGCAAAGAATGAGCTGGCGCTGAATATGAGGAAAGAGCTCACTGTCAGTTTACGGGGCCAATGCATAAGCTCGTGATTGTTCAGTGTTCTGTATGATGTGTATAGTCCATTACATATTGTGAAACTTTTTGTGTAGATGGAGGAAGAGAAACCAAACATGCACGCACTCACTCTTTCAGAGAGACATGCATACTCATAAAAACACACCCAGCAACCATTATTGGAAAATGGAGCAGAAGAGGGAGGAAGGCAGAGACACAACTAGTTAACTCGAGGAATACAGCAAATAGAGAAAGAGATAATAAATGTTGGGTGAGAATTGGAGAGGGAGCGGACTGAGAAAGACGGGAGGAAACAGAATACACAGAAAGACAGAATCAGTATTGAGAGAGCTGTATGAGAGGGGCAGTCTCATCACTGTTTGTTATCTATATCAACGATTTGGATGTTATTATACAATGCATGATAAACAAGAATGCTGATAACACTAAAATAGTAGGTGTTATAGCCAGTGAGGATGGTTATTGGAAATTTCAGCACGAACTTGATGAGCTGGGCAAAGGGGCTGAGAAATGGCAAATTATGTTTAATGTAGATTAGTATGAGGTCTTGCATTTTGGAAAGTCAAATCATAAAGGAGTTCCATGGAGAATTAAATGACCTTAAGAAGTGTAGTGGAAGAGAGAGATCTTGGAATTCCGATTCAACGTTTTCTGCAAGTGGAAAGGGTTAGGGTTAGGGTTATGGTTCGGGTTATGGTTCGGGATAGGGTTCGGTTTAGAGTTAGAGTTAGATAGTCAAAGCAATGAAGACGTCCTTTGGTACACTGGCCTTTCTCAGTCAGGGCATTGAATGTGGAAGTTGGTATGTTGTAGTTTTTCTCTATGTTTGTGAGGCTGCACTTGAAGTTTGTCTTCAATTTTGTTCAGCTTGCAATCGGAAGAGGGTTGTGAAACTAGAAAGATTGCAGAAGAAATTTACAAGGATGTTCCCAGGACTCCAGGATCTGAGTTAGGGGAAGAGGTTAGCCAAGCTCGCTCTTTGTTCTTTGGTGCGTAAGAATCTGAGGGAGGATCTGTTAGATGTGTATAAGCATGAGAGAAATGGATAGGGTGCAACACAGCATCATTTGACAGTTAGTGGTGAATAAATAAAAGGGTAACTGAGGGGCATAGAGGGCGGTACACATATGAACTGAGCTGCCAGCGAAGATGTTGAGGCGGGGACATAACGAATGTTTGAAAAAAAATTTGAACAAATGAATGGATAAGAAGCGATGAGAGATTTACGGGCCAAGTGCTAGGAAATGATATTAATGTGGATGGACATATTGCTGTAGGATTCAAGATTAGAGTCGTGATGTTAACGCACAGCAGGTCAGGCAGCTTCCAAGAAGCTGGAAAGTCAAGCTCCTGCCCGAAACGTCGATTTTCCTGCTCCTTGATTGCTGCCTGACCTGCTGTGCTTTTCCAGCACCACTCCAATCTTGACTCAAATCTCCAACATCTGCAGTTCTCACATTCGCCGACATTGCTGCAGGACTCTATAATTCTATGTTTCTGCCTCTCCTTCCCCAACTTTCTCATACGCTACCCATCAAAATGTGGCTCTCTGTGTGCATGTTTATTTAGTTTTATTAACTGCTGGGCCCAGCATTTATTATCAATTGATAATTGCCCCGGGAGAAGAGCCTAATGCACTGCAGTACATAGACGTAGTGTTGTTAAAGAGTGAAATCCAATGTTTCGACCCAAAATATTCCCCAGTCAAGATGGTGATTGCCTTGGAAGGGAACTTGCAGGTGCTGGTCCTCTTCGTTGTCATTATAATTGTTTGTGGGTTTTGCAAAATTCAGTCAAATTGCATTTGCTGAAATTATGCAGTGCATCTTCGTACGGGGGAAGGAGTATAGATATGGATGCGAAACATTCCCTCTGTTTTATCTTCATATCTGGTGCCTGAGCTGTCGAGCTTCTTTCAGCAACTTCTGCTTTTATTTGTTTGTTTCTGAACAGGAAATCCATTTTCAAGGACATTTGTGGTTGTGGTGTCATCTAGGTTGGCTGCTTTTGGTGGATAGTGTTGAGCTTCTCGAGTGTTGTTGGAGCGGCATCCATCCAGGCAAATGAGAAGTATTCCCTGAATTGAGTCCCGGCTTTGGCAGGAGTCAGAATTTGAGTTCTATATACTGCAGGATTCCCAGCCTCTGTCATGTCCTTATGGCGACGGACTGATTTGGTGAATCTCGTTACGTTTCTCGTCAAGTTTAACTCTCATGTTCATAGTGAGGAAATAGAATGTTGGTAAAGCAAACGGTTAGATACCCTCTCAATACAAATCATTAATATGTTAATAATTAAGGAATTCAATGATGGTAATGCATTTACACGCAATGGGGTAAGGATTATATTCCTTCTTAATGGTAATTGCAGGAAGTTAGCAGATGGGCATTCATTAGTAGTAATGCTATGGAATGTCACAAGTAATGCTTGTGTTGTCCCTTATTGGAGATGGTCATTGCTTGGTATTAGTGTGACACGAATGGCCCCTGCCAGGTTTCAGCTCAAGCTTCTCATGTCAAGTCTTTGCTTGGTTTGTTTAAATATTCACTTCTAAACCAAAACTGTTCGGTCGCCAGTCACCACCCTGTCTGTCACCCTTCAGTGACGTTGCAAAGAATGAGCTGGCGCTGAATATGAGGAAAGAGCTCACTGTCAGTTTACGGGGCCAATGCATAAGCTCGTGATTGTTCAGTGTTCTGTATGATGTGTATAGTCCATTACATATTGTGAAACATTTTGTGTAGATGGAGGAAGAGAAACCAAACATGCACGCACTCACTCTTTCAGAGAGACATGCATACTCATAAACACACACCCAGCAACCATTATTGGAAAATGGAGCAGAAGAGGGAGGAAGGCAGAGACACAACTAGTTAACTCGAGGAACACAGCAAATAGAGAAAGAGATAATAAATGTTGGGTGAGAATTGGAGAGGGAGCGTACTGAGAAAGACGGGAGGAAACAGAATACACAGAAAGACAGAATCAGTATTGAGAGAGCTGTATGAGAGGGGCAGTCTCATCACTGTTTGTTATCTATATCAACGATTTGGATGTTATTATACAATGCATGATAAACAAGAATGCTGATAACACTAAAATAGTAGGTGTTATAGCCAGTGAGGATGGTTATTGGAAATTTCAGCACGAACTTGATGAGCTGGGCAAAGGGGCTGAGAAATGGCAAATTATGTTTAATGTAGATTAGTATGAGGTCTTGCATTTTGGAAAGTCAAATCATAAAGGAGTTCCA
This sequence comes from Chiloscyllium plagiosum, assembly GCF_037043375.1. Lineage (NCBI taxonomy): Eukaryota > Metazoa > Chordata > Chondrichthyes > Orectolobiformes > Hemiscylliidae > Chiloscyllium > Chiloscyllium plagiosum. The sequence goes on from NW_028270179.1 coordinate 36,807,528, forward strand.
TGGTAGAATTAAATGACCTTAAGAAGTGTAGTGGAAGAGAGAGATCTTGGAATTCCGATTCAACGTTTTCTGCAAGTGGAAAGGGTTAGCGTTAGGGTTATGGTTCGGGTTATGGTTCGGGATAGGGTTCGGTTTAGAGTTAGAGTTAGATAGTCAAAGCAATGAAGACGTCCTTTGGTACACTGGCCTTTATCAGTCAGGGCATTGAATGTGGAAGTTGGTATGTTGTAGTTTTTCTCTATGTTTGTGAGGCTGCACTTGAAGTTTGTCTTCAATTTTGTTCAGCTTGCAATCGGAAGAGGGTTGTGAAACTAGAAAGATTGCACAAGAAATTTACAAGGATGTTCCCAGGACTCCAGGATCTGAGTTAGGGGAAGAGGTTAGCCAAGCTCGCTCTTTGTTCTTTGGTGCGTAAGAATCTGAGGGAGGATCTGTTAGATGTGTATAAGCATGAGAGAAATGGATAGGGTGCAACACAGCATCATTTGACAGTTAGTGGTGAATAAATAAAAGGGTAACTGAGGGGCATAGAGGGCGGTACACATATGAACTGAGCTGCCAGCGAAGATGTTGAGGCGGGGACATAACGAATGTTTGAAAAAAAATTTGAACAAATGAATGGATAAGAAGCGATGAGAGATTTACGGGCCAAGTGCTAGGAAATGATATTAATGTGGATGGACATATTGCTGTAGGATTCAAGATTAGAGTCGTGATGTTAACGCACAGCAGGTCAGGCAGCTTCCAAGAAGCTGGAAAGTCAAGCTCCTGCCCGAAACGTCGATTTTCCTGCTCCTTGAATGCTGCCTGACCTGCTGTGCTTTTCCAGCACCACTCCAATCTTGACTCAAATCTCCAACATCTGCAGTTCTCACATTCGCCGACATTGCTGCAGGACTCTATAATTCTATGTTTCTGCCTCTCCTTCCCCAACTTTCTCATACGCTACCCATCAAAATGTGGCTCTCTGTGTGCATGTTTATTTAGTTTATTAACTGCTGGGCCCAGCATTTATTATCAATTGATAATTGCCCCGGGAGAAGAGCCTAATGCACTGCAGTACATAGACGTAGTGTTGTTAAAGAGTGAAATCCAATGTTTCGACCCAAAATATTCCCCAGTCAAGATGGTGATTGCCTTGGAAGGGAACTTGCAGGTGCTGGTCCTCTTCGTTGTCATTATAATTGTTTGTGGGTTTTGCAAAATTCAGTCAAATTGTATTTGCTGAAATTATGCAGTGCATCTTCGTACGGGGGAAGGAGTATAGATATGGATGCGAAACATTCCCTCTGTTTTATCTTCGTATCTGGTGCCTGAGCTGTCGAGCTTCTTTCAGCAACTTCTGCTTTTATTTGTTTGTTTCTGAACAGGAAATCAATTTTCAAGGACATTTGTGGTTGTGGTGTCATCTAGGTTGGCTGCTTTTGGTGGATAGTGTTGAGCTTCTCGAGTGTTGTTGGAGCGGCATCCATCCAGGCAAATGAGAAGTATTCCCTGAATTGAGTCTCGGCTTTGGCAGGAGTCAGAATTTGAGTTCTATATACTGCAGGATTCCCAGCCTCTGTCATGTCCTTATGGCGACGGACTGATTTGATGAATCTAGTTACGTTTCTCGTCAAGTTTAACTCTCATGTTCATAGTGAGGAAATAGAATGTTGGTAAAGCAAACGGTTAGATGTTCTCTCAATACTAATCATTAAGATGTTAATAATTAAGGAATTCAATGATGGTAATGCATGGGGTAAGGATTATATTCCTTCTTAATGGTAATTGCAGGAAGTTAGCAGATGGGCATTCAGTAGTAGTAATGCTATGGAATGTCACAAGTAATGCTTGTGTTGTCCCTTATTGGAGATGGTGATTGCTTGGTATTAGTGTGACACTAATGGCCCCTGCCTGGTTTCAGCTCAAGCTTCTCATGTCAAGTCTTTGCTTGGTTTGTTTAAATATTCACTTCTAAAGCAAAACTGTTCGGTCGCCAGTCACCATCCTGTCTGTCACCCTTCAGTGACGTTGCAAAGAATGAGCTGGCGCTGAATATGAGGAAAGAGCTCACTGTCAGTTTACGGGGCCAATGCATAAGCTCGTGATTGTTCAGTGTTCTGTATGATGTGTATAGTCCATTACATATTGTGAAACTTTTTGTGTAGATGGAGGAAGAGAAACCAAACATGCACGCACTCACTCTTTCAGAGAGACATGCATACTCATAAACACACACCCAGCAACCATTATTGGAAAATGGAGCAGAAGAGGGAGGAAGGCAGAGACAAAACTAGTTAAATCGAGGAGCACAGCAAATAGAGAAAGAGATAATAAATGTTGGGTGAGAATTGGAGAGGGAGCGTACTTAGAAAGACGGGAGGAAACAGAATACACAGAAAGACAGAATCAGTATTGAGAGAGCTGTATGAGAGGGGCAGTCTCATCACTGTTTGTTATCTATATCAACGATTTGGATGTTAATATACAATGCATGATAAACAAGAATGCTGATAACACTAAAATAGTAGGTGTTATAGACAGTGAGGATGGTTATTGGAAATTTCAGCACGAACTTGATGAGCTGGGCAAAGGGGCTGAGAAATGGCAAATTATGTTTAATGTAGATTAGTGTGAGGTCTTGCATTTTGGAAAGTCAAATCATAAAGGAGTTCCATGGTAGAATTAAATGACCTTAAGAAGTGTAGTGGAAGAGAGAGATCTTGGAATTCCGATTCAATGTTTTCTGCAAGTGGAAAGGGTTAGGGTTAGGGTTATGGTTCGGGTTATGGTTCGGGATAGGGTTCGGTTTAGAGTTAGAGTTAGATAGTCAAAGCAATGAAGACGTCCTTTGGTACACTGGCCTTTCTCAGTCAGGGCATTGAATGTGGAAGTTGGTATGTTGTAGTTTTTCTCTATGTTTGTGAGGCTGCACTTGAAGTTTGTCTTCAATTTTGTTCAGCTTGCAATCGGAAGAGGGTTGTGAAACTAGAAAGATTGCAGAAGAAATTTACAAAGATGTTCCCAGGACTCCAGGATCTGAGTTAGGGGAAGAGGTTAGCCAAGCTCGCTCTTTGTTCTTTGGTGCGTAAGAATCTGAGGGAGGATCTGTTAGATGTGTATAAGCATGAGAGAAATGGATAGGGTGCAACACAGCATCATTTGACAGTTAGTGGTGAATAAATAAAAGGGTAACTGAGGGGCATAGAGGGCGGTACACATATGAACTGAGCTGCCAGCGAAGATGTTGAGGCGGGGACATAACGAATGTTTGAAAAAAAATTGAACAAATGAATGGATAAGAAGCGATTAGAGATTTACGGGCCAAGTGCTAGGAAATGATATTAATGTGGATGGACATATTGCTGTAGGATTCAAGATTAGAGTCGTCCTGTTAACGCACAGCAGGTCAGGCAGCTTCCAAGAAGCTGGAAAGTCAAGCTCCTGCCCGAAACGTCGATTTTCCTGCTCCTTGAATGCTGCCTGACCTGCTGTGCTTTTCCAGCACCACTCCAATCTTGACTCAAATCTCCAACATCTGCAGTTCTCACATTCGCCGACATTGCTGCAGGACTCTATAATTCTATGTTTCTGCCTCTCCTTCCCCAACTTTCTCATACGCTACCCATCAAAATGTGGCTCTCTGTGTGCATGTTTATTTAGTTTTATTAACTGCTGGGCCCAGCATTTATTATCAATTGATAATTGCCCCGGGAGAAGAGCCTAATGCACTGCAGTACATAGACGTAGTGTTGTTAAAGAATGAAATCCAATGTTTCGACCCAAAATATTCCCCAGTCAAGATGGTGATTGCCTTGGAAGGGAACTTGCAGGTGCTGGTCCTCTTCGTTGTCATTATAATTGTTTGTGGGTTTTGCAAAATTCAGTCAACTTGTATTTGCTGAAATTATGCAGTGCATCTTCGTACGGGGGAAGGAGTATAGATATGGATGCGAAACATTCCCTCTGTTTTATCTTCATATCTGGTGCCTGAGCTGTCGAGCTTCTTTCAGCAACTTCTCATTTTATTTGTTTGTTTCTGAACAGGAAATCAATTTTCAAGGACATTTGTGGTTGTGGTGTCATCTAGGTTGGCTGCTTTTGGTGGATAGTGTTGAGCTTCTCGAGTGTTGTTGGAGCGGCATCCATCCAGGCAAATGAGAAGTATTCCCTGAATTGAGTCTCGGCTTTGGCAGGAGTCAGAATTTGAGTTCTATATACTGCAGGATTCCCAGCCTCTGTCATGTCCTTATGGCGACGGACTGATTTGATGAATCTAGTTACGTTTCTCGTCAAGTTTAACTCTCATGTTCATAGTGAGGAAATAGAATGTTGGTAAAGCAAACGGTTAGATGTTCTCTCAATACTAATCATTAAGATGTTACTAATTAAGGAATTCAATGATGGTAATGCATTTACACGCAAAGGGGTAAAGATTATATTTCTTCTTAATGGTAATTGCAGGAAGTTAGCAGATGGGCATTCATTAGTAGTAATGCTATGGAATGTCACAAGTAATGCTTGTGTTGTCCCTTATTGGAGATGATGATTGCTTGGTATTAGTGTGACACGAATGGCCCCTGCCAGGTTTCAGCTCAAGCTTCTCATGTCAAGTCTTTGCTTGGTTTGTTTAAATATTCACTTCTAAAGCAAAACTGTTCGGTCGCCAGTCACCATCCTGTCTGTCACCCTTCAGTGACGTTGCAAAGAATGAGCTGGCGCTGAATATGAGGAAAGAGCTCACTGTCAGTTTACGGGGCCAATGCATAAGCTCGTGATTGTTCAGTGTTCTGTATGATGTGTATAGTCCATTACATATTGTGAAACATTTTGTGTAGATGGAGGAAGAGAAACCAAACATGCACGCACTCACTCTTTCAGAGAGACATGCATACTCATAAACACACACCCAGCAACCATTATTGGAAAATGGAGCAGAAGAGGGAGGAAGGCAGAGACACAACTAGTTAAATCGAGGAGCACAGCAAATAGAGAAAGAGATAATAAATGTTGGGTGAGAATTGGAGAGGGAGCGTACTTAGAAAGACGGGAGGAAACAGAATACACAGAAAGACAGAATCAGTATTGAGAGAGCTGTATGAGAGGGGCAGTCTCATCACTGTTTGTTATCTATATCAACGATTTGGATGTTAATATACAATGCATGATAAACAAGAATGCTGATAACACTAAAATAGTAGGTGTTATAGACAGTGAGGATGGTTATTGGAAATTTCAGCACGAACTTGATGAGCTGGGCAAAGGGGCTGAGAAATGGCAAATTATGTTTAATGTAGATTAGTGTGAGGTCTTGCATTTTGGAAAGTCAAATCATAAAGGAGTTCCATGGTAGAATTAAATGACCTTAAGAAGTGTAGTGGAAGAGAGAGATCTTGGAATTCCGATTCAATGTTTTCTGCAAGTGGAAAGGGTTAGGGTTAGGGTTATGGTTCGGGTTATGGTTCGGGATAGGGTTCGGTTTAGAGTTAGAGTTAGATAGTCAAAGCAATGAAGACGTCCTTTGGTACACTGGCCTTTCTCAGTCAGGGCATTGAATGTGGAAGTTGGTATGTTGTAGTTTTTCTCTATGTTTGTGAGGCTGCACTTGAAGTTTGTCTTCAATTTTGTTCAGCTTGCAATCGGAAGAGGGTTGTGAAACTAGAAAGATTGCAGAAGAAATTTACAAGGATGTTCCCAGGACTCCAGGATCTGAGTTAGGGGAAGAGGTTAGCCAAGCTCGCTCTTTGTTCTTTGGTGCGTAAGAATCTGAGGGAGGATCTGTTAGATTTGTATAAGCATGAGAGAAATGGATAGGGTGCAACACAGCATCATTTGACAGTTAGTGGTGAATAAATAAAAGGGTAACTGAGGGGCATAGAGGGCGGTACACATATGAACTGAGCTGCCAGCGAAGATGTTGAGGCGGGGACATAACGAATGTTTGAAAAAAAATTTGAACAAATGAATGGATAAGAAGCGATTAGAGATGTACGGGCCAAGTGCTAGGAAATGATATTAATGTGGATGGACATATTGCTGTAGGATTCAAGATTAGAGTCGTGCTGTTAACTCACAGCAGGTCAGTCAGCTTCCAAGAAGCTGGAAAGTCAAGCTCCTGCCCGAAACGTCGATTTTCCTGCTCCTTGAATGCTGCCTGACCTGCTGTGCTTTTCCAGCACCACTCCAATCTTGACTCAAATCTCCAACATCTGCAGTTCTCACATTCGCCGACATTGCTGCAGGACTCTATAATTCTATGTTTCTGCCTCTCCTTCCCCAACTTTCTCATACGCTACCCATCAAAATGTGGCTCTCTGTGTGCATGTTTGTTTAGTTTTATTAACTGCTGGGCCCAGCATTTATTATCACTTGATAATTGCCCCGGGAGAAGAGCCTAATGCACTGCAGTACGTAGACGTAGTGTTGTTAAAGAGTGAAATCCAATGTTTCGACCCAAAATATTCCCCAGTCAAGATGGTGATTGCCTTGGAAGGGTACTTGCAGGTGCTGGTCCTCTTCATTGTCATTATAATTGTTTGTGGGTTTTGCAAAATTCAGTCGATTTGTATTTGCTGAAATTATGCAGTGCATCTTCGTATGTGGGAAGGAGTATAGATATGGATGCGAAACATTCCCTCTGTTTTATCTTCATATCTGGTGCCTGAGCTGTCGAGCTTCTTTCAGCAACTTCTCCTTTTATTTGTTTGTTTCTGAACAGGAAATCCATTTTCAAGGACATTTGTGATTGTGGTGTCATCTAGGTTGGCTGCTTTTGGTGGCTCATGTCGAGCTTCTCGAGTGTTGTTGGAGCGGCATCCATCCAGGTAAATGAGAATTATTCCATGAATTGACTCTGGGCTTTGGTGGGAGTCAGATTTTGAGTTCTATATACTGCAGGATTTCCAGCCTCTGTCATGTCCTTATGCCTACGGACTGATTTGGTGAATCTAGTTACGTTTCTCGTCAAGTTTAACTCTCATGTTCATAGTGAGGAAATTGAATGTTGGTAAAGCAGACGGTTAGAGACCCTATCAATACTAATCCTTAAGATGTTAATAATGAAGGAATTCAATGATGGTAATGCATTTACACGCAAACGGGTAAGGATTATATTCCTTCTTAATGGTAATTGCAGGAAGTTGGCAGTGGGGGATTCATTAGTAGTAATGCTATGGAATGTCACAAGTAATGCTTGTGTTGTCCCTTATTGGAGATGGTCATTGCTTGGTATTTGCGTGACACAAATGTGCCCTGCCAGGTTTCAACTGAAGCTTCTCATGTCAAGTCTTTGCTTGGTTTGGTTAAATATTCATCTCTAAAGCAAAATCGTTCTGTCGCCAGTCACCATCCTGTCTGTCACCCTTCAGTGACGTTGCAAAGCATGAGCTGGCGCTGAATATGAGGAAAGAGCTCACTGTCAGTTTACGGGGCCAATGAATAAGCTCGTGATTGATCAGTGTTCTGTATGATGTGTATAGTCCATATTGTGAAACATTTTGTGTAGATGGAGGAAGAGAAACCAAACATGCAAGCACTCACTCTTTCAGAGAGACATGCATACTCATAAACACACACCGAGGAATCATGATTGAAAAATGGAGCAGAAGAGGGAGGAAGGCAGAGACACAACTAGTTAAATCGAGGAACACAGCAAACAGAGAAAGAGTTAGTAAATATTGGGTGAGAAGTGGAGAGGGAGAGTACTGGGAAAGATTTGGAGGAAAGAGAATACACAGAAAAACAGAATCAGCATCGAGAGAGCTGTATGAGAGGGGCAGCCTCATCGCTGTTTGTTATCTATATCAACGATTTGGATGTTAATGTACAATGCATGATAAACACGAATGCTGATAACACTAAAATATTAGGTATCATGGCCAGTGAGGATGGTTATTGGAAATTTCAGCAAGAACTTGATGAGCTGGGCAAAGGGGCTGAGAAATGGCAAATTATGTTTAATGTAGCTAAGTGTGAGGTCTTGCATTTTGGTAAGTCAAATCAATGAAGGAGTTCCATGGAGAATTAAATGGCTTTAAGGAGTGTAGTGGAAGAGAGAGATCTTGGGATTCGGGTTCACATTTTTCTGAAAGATTGAAGGTTAGGGTTAGCGTCATGGTTCGGGTTATGGTTAGGTATAGGGTTGGTTTAGAGTTAAAGTTAGGTAGTCAAGGCAGTGAAGACTTCCTTTCGCACACTGGCCTTTATGAGACTGGACATTGAATGTGGAAGTTGGTTTGTTGCAGTTCTCCTCATTGTTTGAGATGCTGCACTTGAACTTCGTTTTCAATTTTGTTCAGCTTGCTTTCGGAAGGGGGTTGTGAAACTAGAAAGATTGCAGAAGAAATTTACAAGGATGTTCCCAGGTCTCCAGGATCTGAGTTGGGGGAGAGGTTAGTCAAGCTCACCCTTTGTTCTTTAGTGCGCAAGAAATTGAGGGAGGATATTTTAGATCTGTATAATCATGAGTGTAGTGGATCGAGTGCAAGACAGCATCATTTGACAGTTAGAGGGGAAAGAATAAAAGGGGATCTGAGGTGCATAGTGGGCGGTAAACATATGTTGAGACGGGTACATTAAGAATGGGCGGCACGGTGGTACAGTGGTTAGCACTGCTGCCTCGCAGCGTCAGAGACCCGGGTTCAATTCCCGCCTCAGGCGACTGACTGTGTGGAGTTTGCACGTTCTCCCCGTGTCTGCGTGGGTTTTCTCCGGGTGCTCCGGTTTCCTCCCACAGTCCAAAGATGTGCAGGTCAGGTGAATTGGCCATGCTAAATTGCCCGTAGTGTTAGGTAAGGGGTAAATGTAGGGGTATGGGTGGGTTGCGCTTCGGCGGGTCGGCGTGGACTTGTTGGGCCGAAGGGCCTGTTTCCACACTGTAAGTAATCTAATCTAATCTAATCTAATCTAATCTAATGTTTAAAAAGCATTTGAGCAAATACAAGGATAAGAAGCGATTAGAGATGTACGGGCAAAGTGCTAGGAAATGGTGCTAATGTGGATGGACATATTGCTGTAGGATTCAAGATTATAGTGGTGCTGGTAACGCACAGCAGGTCAGTCAGCTTCCAAGAGTCAGGAAAGTCGAGCTCCTGCGAAACGTCGATTTTCCTGCTCCTTGAATGTTGCCTGACTTGATGTGCCTTTCCAGCACCACTCCAAACTGACACTAATCTCCATCATCTGCAGTCCTCACTTTCGCCTACATTGCTGCAGGACTCTATGATTTTGTGTTTCTGCCGCTCTTTGCCCAACTTCCTTATATGCTACCTTCAAAATTTCTATCCCTTTGGTAGATGTGTGCATGTTTATTTAGTTTTATTTACTCCTGGACCCAGCATTTATTTTCGATTCATAATTGCCCCGTGAAAAGGCACTGCAGTGACCTAGTGTTGTTTCGGAGTGAAATCCGAGATTTTGACGCAAAATATTCCCAAGTCAAGATGGTGAATGTCTTGGAGGGTAACTTGCAGGTGATGGTTCTCCCATGTATCAACTTTCTTTGTCTTTATAATTGTTTGTGTGTTTTGCAAAATGCACTTGAAGTATATTTGGTGGAGTTCTGCAGTGCATCTTCATATGAGGGAAGGAGTGTATGCTTGTAGATGTGGATGCGAAACATTCCCTCTGTTTTATCTTCATATCTGGTGCCTGAGCTGTCGAGCGTCTTTCAGCAATTTTTTTTTGTTTGTCTCTGAACAGGAAACCCGTTTTCAACGATACTTGTGGTTGTGGTGTCGAACAGGGTTGCTGCTTTTGGTGGATGGTGTGGAGCTTCTCGAGTGTTGTTGGAGCTGCATCCAACCAGGCAAGTGAGAAATATTCCCTGAATTGAGTTTTGCCCATGATGGATAGGCTTTGGCAGGAGTCAGAATTTGAGTTCTATACTGCAGGATTCCCAGCCTCTGACATGTCCTTATGGCTACGGTACTGGTTTGGTGAATCGAGTTACGTTTCTGGTCAAGCTTAACTCTCACGTTCATAGTGAGGAAATTGAATGTTTGTAAAGACATTGAGCATCAAGGGGCAAAGGTTAGGGACCCTCTCAATACTAATCCTTGATATGTTAACAATGAAGGAATTCATTGATGGTAATGCAATGACACACAAAAGTGTGAAATTATATTCCTTCTTAATGTAATTACACGATGTTGGCAGTGGGGGTTTCACTAATAGTAATAGCATTGAATGTCATAAGGTAATGCTTGTATTGTCTCTTTTTGGAGATGGTCATTGCCTGGTATTTGTGTGACACGAATGTTCCCGGCCAGTTTTCAGTTCAAGCTTCTCATGTCAAGTCTTTGATCGTTTTGGTTAAAGTAAAACTGTTCTGTCGCCAGTCATTATCCTGACTGTCACCCTTCAGTGAAGTTGCAAAGAATGAGCTGGCACTGAATATGAGGCAAGAACTCACTGTCAATTTACATGGTCAATGCAAAGTTCTTGATTATTCAGTGTTCTGTATAATGTGTACAATCCATTACATATTGCGAAACATTTTGTGTAGATGATGGATTAGAAACCAAACATGCAGGCACTCACTCTCTCAGAGAGATATGCATAGTCATATAAACACACCAATGAACCATGATTGGAAAATGGAGCAGAAGAGGGAGGAAGGCAGAGACACAACTAGTTAAATCGAGGAGCACAGCAAATAGAGAAAGAGATACTAAATATTGGGTGAGAAGTGGAGAGGGAGAGTACTGAAAAATACGGGAGGAAACAGAATACACAGAGAGACAGACTCGGTATCGATAGTGCATGATAGGGGCAGTCTCATTACTTTTTCTTGTCTACATCAACGATTTGGATGTTAATATACAATGCATGATAAACAATAATGCTGATAACACTAAAAGAGTAGGTGGAATGGCCAGTGAGGATGGTTATTGGAAATTTCAGCAAGAGCTTGCTGAGCTGGGCAAAGGGGCTGAGAAATGGCAAATTATGTTTATTGTAGATAAGTGTGAGGTCTTGCATTTTAGAAAGCCAAATCAATGAAGGAGTTCCATAGAGAATGATATGACCTTCAGGAGTGTAGTGGAAGAGAGAGATCTTGGAATTCGGGTTCAAAGTTTTCTGCAAGTGGAAAGGGTTAGGGTTAGGGTTAGGGTTAGGGTTAGGGTTAGGGTTAGGGTTAGGGTTAGGGTTAGGGTTAGGGTTAGGGTTAGGGTTAGGGTTAGGGTTAGGGTTAGGGTTCTGATTCGGGTTATGGTTAGGGATAGGGTTCGGTTTAGAGTTAGAGTTAGGTAGTCAAGGCAGTGAAGACGTCCTTTGGCACACCGGCCTTTATAAGTCAGGGCATTGAATGTGGAAGTTGGTATGTTGTAGTTTTTCTCTATGTTTGTGAGGCTGCGCTTGAAGTTTGTCTTCAATTTTGTTCAGCTTGCTATCGGAAGGGGGTTGTGAAACTAGAAAGATTGCAGAAGAAATTTACAAGGATGTTCCCAGGACTCCAGGATCTGAGTTAGGAGAAGAGGCTAGACAAGCTCGCTCTTTGTTCTTTGGTGCGTAAGAAACTGAGGGAGGATCTTTTAGATGTGTATAAGCATGAGAGTAATGGATACGGTGCAAGACAGCATCATTTGACAGTTGGAGGGTAATAAATAAAAGGGGAGCTGAGAGGCAGAGAGGGCGGTACACATATGAACTGAGCTGCGAGCGAAGATGTTTAGACGGGGACATAAAGAATGGTTGAAAAAGCATTTGAACAAATACATGGATACGATATGATTAGAGATGTACCGGCCAAGTGCCAGGAAATGACATTAATGTGGACGGACATATTGCTGTAGGATTCAAGATTAGAGTCGTGCTGTTAACGCACAGCAGGTCAATCAGCTTCCAAGAAGCTGGAAAGTCGAGCTCCTGCCCGAAACGTCGATTTTCCTGCTCCTTGAATGCTGCCTGACCTGCTGTGCTTTTCCAGCACCACTCCAATCTTGACTCAAATCTCCAACATCTGCAGTTCTCACATTCACCGACATTGCTGCAGGACTCTATAATTCTATGTTTCTGCCTCTCCTTCCCCAACTTTCTCATACGCTACCCATCAAAATGTGGCTCTCTGTGACCGATGTGTGCATGTTTATTTAGTTTTATTAACTGCTGGGCCCAGCATTTATTATCGATTGATAATTGCGCCGTGAGAAGGGCCTAATGCACTGCAGTAGGTGGACCTCGTATTGTTAAAAAGTGAAATCCAATGTTTTGACCCTAAATATTCCCCTGGCAAGATGGTGAATGTCTTGGAAGCGAACTTGCAGGTGCTTGTCCTCACGTGTATCAACTTTCGTTTTCTTTATAATTGTTTGTGGGTTTTGCAAAATTCAGTCGAAGTATATTTGCTGAGGTTATGTAGTGCATCTTCATATGGGGGAAGGAGTGTATGCATGTAGATGTGGATGCGAAACATTCCCTCTGTTTTATCTTCATATCTGGTGCCTGAGCTGTCGAGCTTCTTTCAGCAACTTCTCATTTTATTTGTTTGTTTCTGAACAGAAAATCCATTTTCAAGGATACTTGTGGTTGTGGTGTCAACTAGGTTGGCTGCTTTTGGTGGATAGTGTTGAGCTTCTCGAGTGTTGTTGGAGCGGCATCCATCCAGTCAAGTGAGAAGAATTCCCTGAATTGAGTCTCGGCTTTGGCATGAGTCAGAATTTGAGTTCTATATACTGCAGGATTCCCAGCCTCTGTCATGTCCTTATGGCGACGGACTGATTTGATGAATCTAGTTACGTTTCTCGTCAAGTTTAACTCTCATGTTCATAGAGAGGAAATTGAATGCTGGTAAAGCAGACGGTTAGATACCCTCTCAATACTAATCCTTAAGATGTTAATAATGAAGGAATTCAATGATGGTAATGCAATTACACGCAAAGGGGTATGTATTACATTCCTTCTTAATGGTAATTGCAGAATATTAGCAGTGGGGGATTCAGTAATAGTAATACTATGGAATGTCACAAGGTAATGCTTGTGTTGTCCCTTATTGGAGATGGTCATTGCTTGGTATTTGTGTGACACGGATGTGCCCTGCCAGGTTTCAGCTGAAGCTTCTCATGTCAAGTCTTCACTTGGTTTAGTTAAATATTGACCTCTAAAGCAAAATTGTTCTGTCACCAGTCACCATCCTGTCTGTCACCCTTCAGTGACGTTGCAAAGAATGAGCTGGCGCTGAATATGAGGCAAGAGCTGACTGTCAGTTTATGGGGCCAATGCATAAGCTCGTGATTATTCAGTGTTCTGTATCATCTGTAGAGTCCATTACATATTGTGAAACATTTTGTGTAGATGGAGGAACAGAAAACAAACATGCACGCACTCACTCTTTCAGAGAGACATACTTACTCATAAACACACACCGAGGAACCATGATTGGGAAATGGAGCAGAAGACGGAGGAAGGCAGAGACACAACTAGTTAAATCGAGGAGCACAGCAAACAGAGAAAGAGATACTAAATATTGGGTCAGAAGTGGAGAGGGAGAGTACTGAGAAAGACGAGAGAAAACAGACTACACAGAAAGACAGAATCAGTATCTAGAGAGCTGTATGAGAGGGGCAGTCTCATCACTGTTTGTTATCTATATCAACGATTGGGATGTTAATGCATGATAAACAAGAACGCTGATAACACTACAATAGTATACCTACTGTAGTGACGAATGTTTTTGGAAATTTCAGCAAGAACTTGATGAGCTGGGCAAAGAGGCTGAGAAATGGCAAATTATGTTTAATATAGATAAGTGTGAGATCTTGCATTTTGGAAAGTCAAATCAATGAAGGAGTTCCATGGAGAATGATATGACTTTAAGGAGTGTAGTGGAAGCGAGAGATCTTGGAATTCCGGTTCACAGCTTTCTGAAAGATTTAAGGGTGAGGGTTAGCGTCATGGTTCGGGTTATGGTTAGGTATAGGGTTAGGTTTCGAGTTAGAGTTAGGTAATCAAGGCAGTGAAGACGTCTTTTGGCACACTGGCCTTTCTCAGTCAGGGCACTGAATATGGAAGTTGGTATGTTGCAGTTATCCTCATTGTTTGTGATGCTGCACTTGAACTATGTTTTCAATTTTATTTCAGCTTGCTATCGGAAGGGGGTTGTGAAACTACAAATATTGCAGAAGAAATTTACAAGGATGTTCCCAGGTCTCCAGGATCTGAGTTAGGGGGAGAGGTTAGACAAGCTCACATTTTGTTCTTTAGTGCGCAAGAAATTGAGGGAGGAAATTTTAGATCTGTATAATCATGAGTGTAGTGGGTCGAGATCAAGACAGCATCATTTGACAGTTACAGAGGAACGAATAAAAGGGGATCTGAGGGGCACAGAGGGCGGTACACATATGAACTGAGCTGCCAGAGAAGATGTTGAGACGGGGACATTAAGAATGTTTAGAAAAACATTTGAACAAATAAATGGATGAGAAGCGGTTAGAGATGTACTGGCCAAGTGCCAGAAAATGATATTAATGTGGATGAACACATTGCTGTAAGATTCAAGATTAGTGGGGTGCTGGAAAAGCACAGCAGGTCAGGCAGTTTCAAAGGGGCAGGAAAGTCGAGTTCCTGCCCGAAACGTAGATTTTCTTGCTCCTTGAATACTGACCTGCTGTGCTATTTCAGCACCACTACAATCTTGACACTAATCTCCAACATCTGCAGTTCTCACTTTCACCTACATTGCTGCAGGACTTTTTGAGTCTGTGTTTCTGCCTATCCTTCCCCAACTTCCTCATACGCTACCACTCAAACTTTCTCTCTCTGTGACTGATGTGTGCATAGTCTTATTAACCCCTGGACCCAGCATTTATTATCGATTCATAATTGCCCCGTGAGAAGGGCGTAGTACACTGCAGTAGGTAGATCTAGTAAATCGAAGGTTTTGACCCAAAGTATTCCCAAGTCAAGATGGTGAATGTCTTGGAAGGGAGCCTGCAGTTGCTGATAGTCTCGTGTTTCAATTTTCGTTGTCTTTATAATTGGTTGTGGGTTTTGCAAAATGCACTTGGAGTATATTTGGTGAAGTTCTGCAGTACATCTTCAAATAAGGGAAGGAGTGTATGCTTGTAGATATGGACGCGAACCATTCCCTCTGTTTTATCTTCATATCTGGTGCCTGAGCTGTCGAGCTTCTTTCAGCAATTTCCTTTTGAGTGTGTCTCTGAACAGGAAACCCGTTTTCAACGATATTTGTGGTTGTGGTGTCAACCAGGTTGGCTTCTTTTGGTGGATGGTGTCTCGCTTCCGTGTTGTTGGAGCTGCATCCATTCAGGAAAGTGGCAAGTATTCCCTGAATTCAGTCTCGGCAATGATGGATAGGCTTTGGTGGGAGTCAGAATTTGAGTTCTATACTGCAGGTTTCCCAGTCTCTGTCATTTCCTTATGGTCACGGTACTGATTTGGTGAATCTAGTTACGTTTCTGGTCAATTTTAACTCTCACGTTCATAGTGAAGAAATTGAATGTTGGTAAAGCCATTGGGCATCAAGGAGCAGCGGTTAGAGACCCTCTCAGTACTAATCCTTAAGATGTTAATTATGAAGGAATTCAATGATGGTAATGCAATTACACACAAAAGTGTGAGGATTATATTCCTTCTTAACGGTAACTTCCAGGATGTTGGCAGTGGGCCATTCAGTAGTAGTAATGCCATGGAATGTCACAAGGTAATGCTTCTGTTGTCTTTAATTGGAGATGGTCATTGCCTGACATTTGTGTGACACGAGTGTACCCTGCCAGTTTTCAGCTCAAGATTCTCATGTCAGTCTTTGCTGGTTTTGGTTAAATATTCGCCTCTAAAGTAAAACTGTTCGTCGCCAGTCACCATCCTGTCTGTCACCCTTCAGTGACGTTGCAAAGAATGAGCTGGCGCTGAATATGAGGCAAGAGTTCACTGTCAGTTTACAGGGCCAATGCATAAGCTTGTGATTATTCAGTGTTAATTGTGTACGTGCATAATCCATTACATATTGTGAAACATTTTGTGAAGAGAAAGCAAACATGCACGCACTCACTCTTTCAGAGAGACATGCATACTCATAAACACACACCGAGGAACCATGATTGGAAAATGGAGCAGAAGAGGGAGGAAGGCAGAGACACAACTAGTTAAATCAAGGAACACGGCAAATAGACAAAGAAATACTAAATATTGGGTGAGAGGTGGAGAGGGAGAGTACTGAGAAAGACGGGAGGAAACAGATTAATTAGAAAGACAGAATCAGTATCGAGAGTGCAAGAGCAAGGTCGTCTCAGTACGTTTGTTTACATAGCGAGTGAGCTGCCAGCGGAAGTGGTTGACGCAGCTACATTAACAACATTGAAAAGCTATTTGGACAATACATGGATTGGGAAGGATTAGAAGTAGATGTGCCAAATGCAGGGAAATGTGGTTAACGTGGATGGACTTTGTGGTCAGCGTGGACCAGATTGAGTCTTTTGATTTATTAATCTGTGGGACTTGGCCATCACTGGCTAGCCAGCACTTAGAGTATAGTGTTCAGTTTTGATCACTTGTCCATTCCTATTTGCTCAAGAAGACCAGCTGCCTTCTTGAATCACTTGCTGTGGATTGACCCACAATGCAGGTAAGGAGGGAATTCCAGTATATTTCCAAATCAGAGTGTTGAGTCACTTGGAGGAGAACTTGCAGGTGTGGTATTCCCAAGTACCTGCTGCCCGTTGTCCTTCTAGGTTGAAGAGGTCGTGGGTTTGGAAGGTGCTGTCTAATGATTAGATTAGATTAGATTAGATTAGATTAGATTAGATTAGATTACAGTCTGGAAACAGGCCCTTCGGCCCAACAAGTCCACACCGACCCGCCGAAGCGAAACCCACCCATACCCCTACATTTACCCCTTACCTAACACTACGGGCAATTTAGTATGGCCAATTCACCTGACCCTGCACATCTTTGGACTGTGGGAGGAAACCGGAGCACCCGGAGGAAACCCACGCAGACACGGGGAGAACGTGCAAACTCCACACAGTCAGTCGCCTGAGGCGGGAATTGAACCCGGGTCTCAGGCGCTGTGAGGCAGCAGTGCTAACCACTGTGCCACCGTGCCACCCACGGTGAATTTCTGCACTGCATCTTGTAGTTAGGACACACTGCTTCTTCTGAGTGCTGGTTGAGCTTGGATTGAATGCTTGTAGATGTAGTGCCAATCAAGGGGGTTGCTTTGTCCTGGATGGTGTCAAGCTGTTGGAGTGTTGTTGGAGCTACACTCATCCAGGCAAATACGGAGTATTCCATCACACTACTGACTTGTACGTTGTAGATAGTATATAGACTTTGGCGTCTCAGGAGGTAAGTATCCCTAGTCTCTGACCTGCTCTTGGAACAACTGCATTTACGTGATGAGCCCAGTTGAGTTTCTGATAACCCCATGGATGTTGACAGTGGGGTATTTAGTGATGGTACTAACGTTGAATGTCAAGGGGCAGTGGTTAAATTGTCTCTTATTGGTGATGGTCATTCTCTGGCATTTGTGTTGTGTGACTTTTACTTGCACTTGGCAGACCAAGCCTAGATATTACCTAAATTTTGTTGCATCTGAGCACAGAGCTGATGAGTTGTGAATAGTGCTGACCACTGTGCAATCATGGGTGCACATCCCTACCTCTAATTTTTATGACAGAAAGAAGATCATTGATAAAGCAGCTGAAAATTCTTGCGCCTAGGACACTACTCTGAGAGACTCCTGGAGAGATGCGCTGGAGTTGAGATGATTGATCCTCTACCACCACAACCTTTATTTCAGGTCTGCCTCTAACCAGTGGATTGTTTGCACCCTAATAACCATTCATTCCAGTTTTTCTCGTGCTCCTTGATGCTTAGTCTCTGTGTTATAGGACTCTATATGCCCAAAATCTAGAGTCCAATACTTTGTGATCATTCGTGAGACAATCATTTGATATCCCATAAAAGGTTGTCCATGTTCAAGTCATCTCGCTGCATCTCTGATGAGCTCAGTTGAAAATGGGGAACGATCTGCTTTTATCCATGCAACCTTGCTTCTGGTGGAATATTTTGTTATGACAAATTATATCATGTTTCTTCCTGGAGGCCAGTCCATCTCTCAGCACTGGATCTGCTGAAATGTTAATTGCCCTAGAAAGTGTCCATTCAGCTCGTTAAACCTGTGCTGACATTAAGGAGGATCGTGGCTGATCTGTGCTTTCATGTCATCCGCAAGTCGTGGTTGCAGGATCAGAAAAAAATCTCTTCTCGAATGGAAAGCTCCCAGTTTGAGGCTTGACTATTCTTATAAATGAGATTTCATCATAAGTTTCAATGGAGTAGCCAAAGCGATTATCCTCCAACTACTTATCATTAGACCTCTTGTACTACCGTGTTGCTGGTAGGGATATATTTCATTAATTCGAAACCACAGTCACAAACCCTACACTCACCCCTCTTTCATAATCAACCTCCAGTAGTCCAGCCCGTGAGACATCGTCATCCTGATCCTGATGAAGGGCTTTTGTCAGAAGTCAACTCTCCTGCTTTTTGAATGCCGTCTGCCCTGCTGCGTTTTTCCAGCACCACACTGTCAACTCATCCCTCTAATTCTCTCCATTGGGACAGTCACAGACATTCATGCTCCTGTCATTGACAGCTGTGCGTCATATCCTCAAATCCTAATCTTCCTCACAGCATCCATCTCTTTGTCCATCCCCCTTTTTTGTAAAGATTAGAGTGGCAGAGTGCCTGCAGGGCTCTGCCTCTATTCCTGATGAAGGATTTTTGCCCGAAACGTCGATTTTCCTGCTCCTCAGATGCTACCTGAACTGCTGTGCTTTTCCAGAACCACTCTAATCTAGAATCTGGTTTCCAGCATCTGCAGTCCTTGATTTTACCCTTTTTTTAAAGTGCCACCTTCAAACCACACAGTTTGACGAAAGTAGGTAGTCCTGTTACTTTTTCGCTGTTCATGTGATCCAGTCTAATTGTGATTCAGTCATCTCATGTGAAGCTTGTCAGAAAGCTAAATTCTAACAAATGGTTGGATCTCAGGTGTTTTTCTGTGAATCCATATAGTTTTCTACATGTCCCTCAGTTAGACTATGCAAAAAGCACAGTGCACAGTTCTGGTTTTCATATCTTGCCATCAGACCACACTGGGGCCACTGTTCACAGTTCAAGTCATCATATCTCTGAGGTACAGAATATTAAGGGCATTGTGCTCACTTCTGGTCACCATATCCCTCAGTTAGACCATACCCACAGCACGATGCACAGGGTCTCTATACCCCTTGGATCGTCCACATTTGGAGCACTGTTGCAGTCTCCATATCCCTAGTTTTGACTACACTTCGAGCAGTGTATGCAATTCCACGTTCCACTCAGTTACTGAAGTGCTGTGCACAGTTCTACTCTCTGTTTCCCTCAGTCAGATCACACCTGGAGCACTTTGTCGAAAATGTGGTGCTGGAAAATCATCGCAGGTCAGGCAGCATCCGATGAGCAGACAAATTGACATTTCAGGCATAAGCCCTTCACCAGCCCCGAAACATCAATTTTCCTACTTCTCAGATGTTCGCTGACCTGCTGTACTTTTCCAGAACCACAATCTTGACTCTGACTCCAGCAGCTGCAGTTCTCACTTTCTCCTACCTGGAGTACTGTGCACAGCTCTACTCTCTGTATCCCTCAATTAGACCACACTTGGAGTACGTGCACAGTTCTGGCCTCTGTACTCTTTGGCTAGAGCGCATTATACCACCCACCATACTCAATGGACCCATTTTTGTCCATGTTATTTGCCTGGAACACAGGCTAAACCTTGCTTCCCTCCTGTCTGACAGCTTTGGACAAGTGGATTGGACAGGAGTGAATCATCCCAGGTGAAAATTCAGCACCTTGCTCAACATCACTGTCTGCCCTCACGATCTGTGTCAACTTGAATTATGAGAGTCCGAAGGGCATACCTGTATGCTAGTTTTCTGTGTCTCATGATCCCTCTATACCATAGTACCCTAAAGGCCCCCTCTCCCATTTAGATAATAGGTTGCCTATCCATATTTCCGACCAAAATGCAAACGCTAAAAGCCATCTGCCACATTTTGGCCCACTCTCCTCACCTATGCGTATACATTTGTACGGTTCTTATTTTATCATTACAAGTTACCATCCCGCCTACTTTAGAGTCATCTGGAAACTAGGTAATAGAGCTATCTATCCCTGTAATCACGTCGTTAATGTAGACAGAAAACAGCTTGAACTCAAGGACTGAATCCTCTGGCATCCCTCTAGTTACTTCTTGCCATGTAGGAAAAACAAGTATTTATCCTGACTCTCGGTCTTCTGTCCATCAGTCAGTCGCCTATTCAAGCTAATAAATTCCCCCTAATCTCATACGATGCAAAACTTGTGATTTAACCTTTTGTACAGCACGTTATCAAAGGCCTTCCAGAAGTCCCGATATATTACATCTACAGAATCCCCATCACCCATTTTGCTTGTTACATCTTTAGAGAATCCAGCATACTACTGTGAAAAACAATCACTGACACATTCAGTGAACTCTCCCTCCAGGCTACCCTCGTCAATTTGATTATTCCAATCTGTTGCATGTTAAAATCACCCATCATTATTGAAGTCCTTTTTATCGAAGGACTATAATACTTCTTGGTTTACTCTGTGCCCCACTGCAGAACTACTGTTTGGGACGCATAGATTGATTTTACCAAGTAATTCTTCCCTTTGCTATTTCTTCTTTGTATCCAGAGAGATTTCACATCTTAATCTCTTGTGCGATGTCATTTCTCATTACGGCATTGACCCCTTCCTTCACCAGCTGGGCCACACTATTTCCTTTTCCTTTCAGTCTATATTTCCGAAATGCTAAGCACCTTTGAATATACAATTCTCCGATCTGTAACCATATTTATTGCCTGCCCCAATACAGTGTGGTCCATATACTGTGATTATCAGTGACGTATTCTGCTTAGGATAAGTAGGAGGCAATTAACTCAGTGTGGCATGAATAGGCTGATATGATGGGCCTATCGGGGCAGGTTCATTTGGTAGATTTTGAGAAAGAGGTAGAAGCAGGCTGTCTGGGTTTTGGAGACTGCTAGGATAGAGGCAGTGGTGGGAGTGGGGTGGGGTGGAGATCTCTATAAGTAATTAGCTCAGTGACTCTGCTGGCAACAAAGGCTTGATGTTCAGATGTTTGTCAGCTGTTTTGTTAACAATGTTAGGTTTGGACTTAAGACAGTGAAGTGCAGCGTCAGAACAGGAGAGGTTAGAGGACGTGACAGGAGCTGAGAAATTGAGATGGGCAATGACACGTTAGCAGTTTTCAATGAGGAGTTTGAGGACAGTTAGATATGCAGGGGAAGGAGTCCAAGTGGAGGGTGAATATTGGAGGCAGATGAAGTGATCAATGGAATGGGGAGGCAGAGTCAGAGCCTGCGGAACAGTTCAACATCATTATGAGCCCAAAATTCATAATGGTGAGGTGAGTGTGTGAGGGTATGAAGCTACTGGTAGCACTCTCAGCCTCAGAGGGAGGAAGGTCAGGAAGTATGGTGAACACACGGCAAGGGTTGCGGTTGGACAGAGTGGCCTCAAGGGGACAGAAAGTGATGGGAATCAAAGGGCAGGGTTCATAGGACAGATATTACTGTCCACAACTCAATGGAGCTTGCCTGTCTTGATGTTGTCAGAGAAAGTATTTTGTTGAGTCTATAGATGAAATGAAACTGGGAACCAGTGCAACTTTGGGAGAGGGTGAATCGATATTGCCTCAGAGTGGAGTTCTTACATTCTCTCATTATTGCCCATTGCCCAGATCAAGGAGCAGCACATTCGGCTATTAGATGCTCCGCCTGTCCCTCGCCACTCTTTCATGGAGTTTTAGGGAGAAGCGGGATAGGGGGTCACGCTTACCTCCCAAGGGAATCAAAATCCAGTTTCTCCAAAAGTTACATGACTTCATGTAACTAACATGTGAACATCGCAATTCCATTTCCAACATTCGAATTGTGAAAATAAAACATACCTCACAACTTCTTTGCAACGCTGCGTCATCCAAACATCCAATGCTTCTGTTTTATGCAACAAGAGTGATATTTGCATCATTCTCTTCAAACTTTTCTTACTTAATCTGTATTTCGCCATTTGTCATATATACTTTTTCACCACTATTCACCACCATCTATTTGTAAAGAATATTTCTCAAACATGAACAAATGAATCTCAATAAAATTCGGTGCATGATTGAATTCCCCCAAAAGTAATTGATTCAATTTTAGCATTGGCGTGGGTCCAGTTCCTTTACTAAGATGTGCAATCATCGGGGAAATTGAATAAATTTACCTTATTTTTAAATGGCATGGATTGCTTGAAAACCTTATGTTCTCCCATCTTCAGTCACAGAGATGAAGAACTAACAAAGAAAACAGCTTTACATTAACATTTCAATCATACCTCATCAGAGAATGAATTAATTTCAGAATCATCAATTTGAATCCGCACAGGTTTTTGTGTAAATGAAGTTACACTTTTATACCAATTACTCAAACAGCCACAAGAAACATTTATTTGACTTTAAAAACTAAAAGACATGACAGAAACATTGCTGATGTACCATGATACAATTATTAACTAACAATATTACCTGGCAGGCCCCTATATTAATAGCTCATATTTAATTAGCAGTTGCATAGCACAATTAATATGATTGATTGTACAATCAATTCAGTCCATCAGCACTATTCACAAATAGCTAGAATAATAATTATTAAATTACAGTTTAAATGAGAATCTGAGAACTTCAGATTGTGGAGATTGAGGAAAAATTGTTGAAATATTTGTTTAAACTGTTTAGTCATCTGATTGTCAAATATTATTCATGATCATGTGAATTTGTTCTGGCAATTTGTTAACCATCAATTGCACATTATATTGCTTTCTGATGTGAAACTAGTCTTGTGCACACTGTGTTCTCAGATCCAGCAGCAGGAAAAACATAGGATGTGTAAACAGCCAGTGTACCATGTCTTCTCCCTTGACCCTGTTATGCCATTGCTCACTATCCCTATTTCACGTAAATTGCTTTAAAACTATTAAAATCGATCCCTGTCTTGAATGTATGCAATGACTCTGTTATATTAATGAACAAGTAAAGAGAAAATATATTTCTAAAAGTACACTTTAGTTCTTAATGTGTGACGAAAACAATTCATTATTAACTCAAGCTTAAACTGTTCCCCAATTAATCCAAATAAACAATGTGAAATAAGTGTAAATACACTAGATGACGTCATCGGTGCACTCAATGGGCTGAAAGGCCTATTCTGTTCTGGGTGACGCTCTGACTCTCAGATATTGAATGGGTGGATGGACAAGCATCTTGTTTGTAGAAAACCTGTGGGTAGTTAATATAGGCAAAAAAGAATGTCTGCGGGTCAAAGTCCAAGCAGAAACAGGTAGAATTGCTCTCAGTTTCTTTTGCCTTGGGTTTTGGTGATCGCATGACCTTGTACATGAATGGAAAGTGTGGTGCTGATATGGTAAAGCACAGCAGTGTAAGCAGCATCTGAGGAGCAGGAGAATCAAGGTTTCAGGCAAAAGCCTGATGAAGGGCTTATGCCCAAAATGTCATTATGCCCACAATCTCGACTCTGCATCCTCATTCCTCACTTTCTCCTAATCGCATGTGAGTGCATTGATTCTCAATTTGGTAGCTGGATCATTAAGACCTCAATTTTGATTGGGACTAGAAAACGTCTTTCTTTATCATTGCATTGGTTATGATAATTTACCACATTAGTGTCCAGGGACATGCAGGCTATATGGGTTAGCTATGGGAAATGCTAAGCTATTGCGGTAGGGCACTGGGATCAGTCTGTGTGATATGCTTTTCAGAGGGTCAGTGCAGACCTGATGGGTTGAATAGCTTCCTTCTGCACTGTTCGCATTCTATAACTCATCCTCCCTTACGCCAGTAACTGCAAAACTGAAGATTCATCTCCACAGCAAAATTAATCCTCTTCTCAGCCTAAAAATGTTGACTTCTAATTCTGATACACTCTTCCCTTCGCTTTAAAGGCACATGCCAACAAGGGCATCTTAACTGCATTTGCCCTTTTGAGGTTTCTCAGAATTTTGTTTAACTCAAAGAGAAATCACCTCATTTTCAAGCATTCCAGTCACCTCAATCTCTCCTTAGCAGAGAATCCCACTATCACATGAACAGTCTAATGAACCTTTATTGGATTCCTTATGGTATGCATATCTTTCCCTCCATAGAGAGTATTACAGGTAGCATCTCATCAAGGCTCTGTACAACTGTAGCCAGATTTAGTTTCTCCTGTTCTCCATGTTGCAATTCATCTAAGGGAGTGAGTGCGTGCTTTGTTATCAGCTAATAATAATTGATCTATACCTAGTTGCCCTTGAACGATATCACAGGATATGGTGGTGAGTTGCCTTCTTGAATCGCTGGAGTGCATTTAGTGTAGGAACACGCACAATGCTTCTTGTTTCTGATTATCTGCTCCCACCAACTCTATTATTAGTTTTTTTCTTATTCCTGTAAGATGACTAACTTGTCATTTTTGAGTTATAATTATTTCAAGCCTTTCTTTAATTCACATGTTATCACTGGGAACTAAGACAAAGACTCTTGTTTTATAAATGATGTAGAGATGCTGGTGTTGGACTGGGGTAGACAAGGTCAGAAGTCACACAACACCAGGTTATTGGAAATCACAAGCTTTCGGAGGGTTGCTCCTTCAAGCAAGAGGGACAGACCTTCTCTGCATGCAATGGGACGTGCCCTTCCTGGAGGGAAGTTTGAATGAATTAATTATATTGTGACTTCATGCTTTATTTCTGCATTAAAATTACTCCAGCCTTTGGGGTGTCGTTTAATTCAGTCTCATCGCTTATTATCTGAATTCAGAATTGAATCTTTAAGAAGAAAAGTACCCTGCAACCAGGCTGAAGGTGATGCCTCGACCTCGCCTGTATTCCTGTAATTATTGGTGGCAATGTCCCAGAAGGGCCGGGTCACCAGATGGCAGACACTATGTCTGGTACAGCACATTCTACAGAACTCTGAGCGGCGGAGGAAAGTAAGAGGTTGGATGTGGTGATTCCTTCTCCTCCCTTCAGCACCTCCAAAAATGAGTGCTGTTTGCATGTGTTGCTGTCACACTTGCTTCAAGGCCAGACAGGTAGGGCAAACTGAGTGGATTGGTTGGAAATAATCACGCAGTGAGCAGCGAAGGTTATAAATTGAACTGTTCTGATCGTCACACACAGTCGGGATCCCTTCAGTGTCTCCAGTTGTCCTCTTCCGTTTGGACTGAACATATTGCTCTTCAGCCTGGAACAGATTAAACAGGAAATAAACCAATAAACAAGAGGGAGACTGCAGTTAAACACTGAACAATAAACACAGAGCAATGTTCAGTAGAAACCTAACAGAAAGCCATTTATATGTTCTTTATTCTGTAGTAAAATAACGCTGGACAACACTAAAACTCACTGGGTATGCTTCAGATTCCTGCAGGTGTGGACTAGGCCCTGAAGAGTGGGAACAGACGGTCGGTGAAGGAGTTTGAATTCAAGATCAGTAGTGTTAGTGATTGGTTCGTACTGAGAGCTGAGGAGAGATCCTCTGTACAAGAATCTGTGATGCCATTCATTTCAAGGCTAGGGATTAGAGAGGAAAACAATCATGAGAGTATTACAATGTTTATTAGCCCAATTCCTGACAGTCATGATAACAGCCAGTTATTATAAACACAGCTACACAACTTCAGGTTCTTTATTTTACAATTCGGGTTGCTCAGAGCAACAGACAGCAGCTTCACCCCAGAACCCTGTGGGTTATTATATCCCATTAGTGATTGGTTTGTAATGAGAGTAAAGGCGAGATCCTCTGTGCACGAGTATGTGAGAACATTACTGTCCAACCTGAGGATCAGAGATTGAAAGATAATGGGAATCCGGGGAAATCCAATGCTTTAATGACAATAACAATACAGTCTAAGATATTCAGGAAGCACAATTTCCACCCATCCAGAAGGAGAAATATTTTCAGTGCTGAAAATCTGAAATACAAATAGAATATGTTGGCAATAATCAGCGGGTCTGATAGCATCGAAAAAAGAGCAAAGAGGAGACTTCACTTCTCTTTCCAATGAACTTTCCTAAGCACTGGGAGAAAGCAGACAATGGCCATATTGTAAGTAAGAAGATAGGGGATACAACAATGAAGACCAGAATAGAGTTCTGATAGAATCCATTTTCTGCGTTCTGTTCTGCTGTGAGACGCTGCAGCTGTGGAGATTGTACAACTGAGAATACAGGATGTTCCAACAAGCTGTGCCAGTGTTGCAATTGTTTTCCACACTAATCCATTCTGATCACTGACTTTATTTTCAGAATAACTTCAGATTGCATTTAAAAGGATTCACTGCCAAATCATGCGATTTATTGCAGTTCAGAGCAGCCAGTAATTGGTTTGCACTAAGAGTGTATAACGCGGTGACCATCTGGCCTTGAAGATCAGAGAGAGAAATAATAGGAATTGGAGTAAATCCTTGGCAGTTGTTTTAACATTAAATTGACTGTGATGAGAACAGAACATAGAACATAAAACATAGAACAGTACAGCACAGGACAGGCCCTTCAGCCCTCGATGTTGCGCCAACCTGTGAACTGTTCTTACCTCGTCCCCCTACAACTATTCCAAAATCATCCATGTGCTTATCCAAGGATTGTTTAAATCTCTCTTATGTGGCTGAGTTAACTACATTGGCAGGTAAGGCATTCCACGCCCTTACCACTCTCTGAGTAAAGAACCTGACATCTGTCTTAAATCTATCACCCCTCACTTTGTAGTTAAGCCCCCTCGTACAAGCTGACGTCATCATCCTAGGAAACAGACTTTCACTGTCTACCCTATCTAATTCTCCGATCATTTTGTATGACTGTATCAAATCCCTTCTTAGCCTTCTTCTTTCCAATGAGAACAGATCCAAGTCTCTCAGCCTTTCCTCATAAGACCTTCCCACCAGACCAGGCAACATCTTGGTAAATCTCCTCTGCACCTTTTCCAATGCTTCCACATCCTTCCCGAAATATGGCGACCAGAACAGTACATAATATTCCAAGTGTGGCCACATTAGCATTTTGTATAGTTGCAGCATGATATTGCGGCTCTGGAACTCAATCTCTCTACCAATGAAACCCAACACACCATATGCCTTCTTAATAGCACTATCAACCTGGGTGGCAACTTTCAGGGATCTATATACATGGACTCCAAGATCCCTCTGCATATCCACACCATACAGTATTCTGCCTTCCAGTTATTCTTCCCAAAGTGCATCACCTCAAATTTAGCTGCATAGAACTCCATTTGCCATCTCTCAGACCAATTCTGCAGTTTATGCTAGTCCCCCTGCAACCTGTAACATTCTTCAAAACCGTCCACTACTCCACCGACTTTAGTGTCATCTGCAAATTTACTAATCCATCAAACTATGCCAGCATCTAAGTCATTGATAAAAATGACAAACAGCAGTGGTCCCAAAACAGACCCTTGTGGCACACCACTAGTAACCGGAGACCAGGCTGAATATTTCCCATCAACTACCCACTCACTGCCTGCATTTTCTCCAACAGCCTACGATGTGGAACCTTATCAAAGGCTTTACTGAAGTCCCTGTACACCACGTCAATTGCCCTACTGTCATCCACATGCTTGGTCACCTTCTCAAAAAACTCAATGAGGTTTGTGAGACATGATCTGATGAAACCAGCTTGGCTACCTGAAATCAAATTGTTGCTTGATAGATGCTTATAAATCTTCTCTCTTTTAATCCTTTCCAAAACCTTTCTTACAACAGAAGTAAGGCTCACTGGTATATAATTACCTGGGTCATCTCTACTGCCCTTCTTGAACACTTGCAATCCTCCAGTCCTCTGGTACTAAACCTGTAGACAATGACGACTCAAATATCAAAGCCAAAGGCTCTGCTATCTCCTCCCTAGCTTCCCAGAGAACCCTCGGATAAATCCCATCCGGCCCAGGGATGTCTACTTTCACTCCTTCTAGAATTGATAACACCTGCTCGTAACTAACCTTGATCCTTTCTAGTCTAATATCTTGTACCTCATTCTTCTCCTCTACAATATTCTCCTTTTCCTGAGTGAAAACCGATGAGAAATGTTCATTTAGCACCTCTCTGATCTCCACAGGGTCCACACTCAACTTCCCACTTCTGTCTTTGACTGACCCTATTCCTCATCTTTTTATTCCTCGCATACCTATAGAAAGCTTTAGGGTTCTCCTTTATTCTATTTGCTAAAGATTGCTCGTGTCCTCTCTGTGCACTTCTTAACTCTCTCTTCAAATCCTTTCTAGGTGATCTGTAACTCTCAGTCACCTCATCTGAACCATTTTGCCTCATCAGCACAAATGCTCCTGCTTAACAAAAAATGCAATTTCTGTCGGAAACCACGGTTCCCTTACCTTATCATTTCCTCCCTGCCTGATAGGGACATACCTATCAAGGAAATGCAATAACTGTTCCTTAAACCAGCTCCACATTGTCTGTATCCCCCGCATTTTGCTACCACATTCTCTGCATTCTAATTCTTGCCTAATCGTATAATAACTGCCCTTGGCCCATTGATAACTCTTGATCTGTGGCATGTATCTATCCCTTTCCATCGCTAAATTAAACGTAACTGAATTATGGTCACTCTCTTCAAAGTGCTCACCTACAACTAAATCATTACCAAGCACCAGATCCAGTGTGGCCTCCCCTCTTGTCGGCCCTTCAACATACTGTGTCAGGAAACTCTCCTGTACACATTGGACAAAAACTGATCTATCCGACGTACCAGAGTTATACCATTTCCAGTCAATGTTGGGCAAGTTAAAGTCCCCCATAATGACCACTTTGTTCCTTTCACTCCTACCCAGAATAATTTTGCTAATCCTCTCTTCCACCTCCCTGGAACTCTGTGAAGGCCTGTAAAAAAAAAACTCCAAGCAGTGTGACCTCACCTCTCCTGTTTCTAACCTCAGTCCACACTACCTCAGTAGATGAGTCCTCATCAAAAATTCTTTCAGCCACCATACTATCCTTGACTAACAAGGCCACACCTCCCCCTCTTTTACCACCTTGCCTATTCTTAATTAAAGATCTAAAGCCTGGAACCTGCAACATCCATTCCTCACCCTGATCTATCCATGTCTCTGAAATGGCCACAACATCGAAGTCCCAGTTACGTATCCATGCTGCAAGCTCTACTTATTTCCGATACAAAGTAGACACACTTCAAACTAGCTTGCTCTCTGCCAGCACATTCCTGTGACCGGAAATCCTGTCCCTGTCCTCCCTACTCTCTTCCTCCTGTGCACTGCAACCACATTGCAAGTTCCCGTCCTCCTGCTGAGCTAGTTTAAATCTGAATAGCACCAGCAAATTTCACACCCACGATATTAGTACCCCTCTGGTTCAATTGAAGACCATCCTGTTTGGACAGGGCACACCTTACCCAGAATGAACCCCAATTATCCATGTGCCTGAAATCCTTCCTTCTGCACCATCCTTGCAGCCACGTGTTCAGCTGATATCTCTGCCTATTCCTTGCCTCGCTAACACATGGCATGGGTAACAAACCAGACATAACAACTGTGCAGTAATCAATGTGCAGTATTGATTTGATAACACTGCTCTAAATAAGGATATATAATTTCAGACATCCAAATATTGCAACACCAGCTAACAGAGCCTGGTACTCACCTCAGTGTCTGTATTTTGCAGTCCGGATTCTTCAGAGCTACAGACAATAGTTTCACTCCAGCATCTCCCAGCTCATTATGGCCCAGATTCAGAAGTGTTAGTGACTGGTTCACCGTTAGAGCAGCAGCAAGATCTTCAGCACAAGAAGTGGTGAGATCATTATAGTCCAGTCTGGAGAACAGAAAGAAAGTGAAGGAGAAGAATGATGGAAATGTAGACAAAATATAGCAGGACTGACCTTAGACATGGACCCAGGTTGCAGAATAGGAAGTGGCACGTCAATCAGCTGTGACCTGGATCAACTTTAATAAATGTTAACATCGGATGTTCCAATAACCAGGAACAAATGTATTCTTGTCTGTTTTGTGTCACATCTAATTGCGCTCTCTATCCAACTTGTCTGTCTATATTTTAATGTAAATGCCAAAATTGAAATGCAAAACAAGGAATTCTGTTTTTAATAATCTGAAACTAATAATAACCAGATACATTGTCAGACATGCAGTTGATATAAGTAGAAATACTGATACTAACTTCAGTTCCTGTATTTTACAGTCTGGATTCCTCAAGGCTGCACACAATATTTTCACTCTTGAATCTTGGAGCTTATTGAAAGTCAATCTAAATGGAGAACAAAAACACTTTAGAACACCTGGGGTTTTCTGGAAAATAAAAACTGAGAAACCCACCAGTGATGGAATATGGATTGAAGTCTTGATTTTGTTTTGTCGGGTAATGCTATTATTTGGCTTTGAGACCTTGGGTTCACTACCAGCGGCGGTGAGACTGCAGACGCATCTAGTGAAATGTGCATTTCTTGACACTCCCGTGGTAGCTATCCACTATCTCTTCACCAGAGCATTGCCCTACTTTACACAATGTTCATTCTGTTCTGTTACAAAATTGGATTGTCCCCGTTCGCCTGGTTTAAATAAAGGAGAGGTGTCACCTACGTTATGCTCCATTAAACAAGCTCAGCATTTACTGCAGGCACAACTACTGCCACATATCAGTCAGTACTGACTCTTACACTTGCAAGACGTTTATCCAGGTGCAGCTCTTGTTAGACCGCATGACAGCTCTGGAGCTGCAGATGGACTCACTGTGGAGCATCTGCGACATTGAGGAGGTCATAACTAGCACGTTTAGTAAATTGGTCACACAACAGATTTAGGATTGCTGACAGAGATGGTGAATGGGTGATCAACCGGCAGAGAAAACGTAGGAAGTCAGTACAGGTGTCCCCTGCTGTCATCTCCCTCCAAAACAGGTATACCATTTTGGATATTGTTGGGGGAGATGGCTCAACAGGGGAGGGAAGCAGTTGCCAGGATCATGGCAACGTGGCGGGCACTGCTGTTCAGAAAGGCGGGAAAAAGACTCACAGGACCATAGTCTTTAGGGATTCTATTGTAAGGGGAGTAAATAGGTGGTTCTGTGGGTATGTTACCTCCCAGGTGCTCGAGTCAGGGATGTCACTGATCGGCTGCAGAACATTCTGAAAGGGAAGGGTGAACAGCCAGTTGTCATGGTACACATTGACACCAATGACACAAGTAAACAAAATGAGATGAGCTTCTGAAAGCAGAATTCAGGGAGCTAGGAGAGAAGTTAAAGAGGAAGACCTCAAAGGTAGTGATCTCCGGATTGCTACCAGTGCTACGTACTAGCCAGGGTAGAAATGAAAGAATAGGCAGGATGAATATGTGGCTTGAGGGATGGTGTAGGAGGGAGGGGTTCAGATTTGTGGGACATTGGGACCAGTTCTGGGAAAGGTGGGACTATTACAAATCGGACGGTCTACACCTGAACCAGATGGGAGCTAATGTCTTTTGGGGAGCTAATATCTTTGGGAGAGCTTTTGCTACTTCTGTTGGGGTGGTTTTAAACTAAAGTCACAGGGGGCTGGGAACCAGAAAAGAAGACTACTAGACAGTGAGGTGGAAGCTGGAGACTGGAAGGATCACAAAGTTAGCATTACCAAAGAGAAGAGGAGGCAGAGAGCAGATGAACGCAAAAGAACTGGCAGCCTTAAATGCATATACTTTAATGCAAGGAATATAGTGGATAAGGCAGATGAACTTAGGGCTTTGATTGGTACCTGGGAGTATAACATTATTGTGATCATAGAGACATGGTTGAAGGAAGAGCACGATTGGCAACTAAATGTTCCAGGATGCAGATGTTTCAGAAAGGACAGGGTGGGAAGTAAAATGGGGGGAGGAGTTGCATTGCTGGTCAGGGATGATATCATGGCTTTGATAAGGAGGACACTATGGAGGGCTTGAGCAGTGAGGCGCTAGAGGTGGAGCTGAGAAATAAGAAGAGTGCAGTTACATTGGTGGGGCTGTATTAAAGGCCTCCTAATTGTGAGCGTGAGGTCAAAGACCAAATAGGTAAACAGATTATGGAAAGATGTAGAGCCAACAGAGTGGTGGTGATGGGAGATTTTAATT
This sequence comes from Chiloscyllium plagiosum, assembly GCF_037043375.1. Taxonomy (NCBI): domain Eukaryota; kingdom Metazoa; phylum Chordata; class Chondrichthyes; order Orectolobiformes; family Hemiscylliidae; genus Chiloscyllium; species Chiloscyllium plagiosum. Next base: position 36,839,746 of record NW_028270179.1, read on the forward strand.
TTCCCAACATTGACAGGGATATACTTAGTGTCAGAGGTCTGGATGGAGCAGAATTTGTAAGGAGAGGCCAGGAACGTTTTCTAGAGCAGTATGTCAATAGCCCGACAAGGGAAGTGGCCATATTGGACCTGGTGTTGGGGAATGAGCCAGGCCAATGGTAGAAGTTGCAATGGAAGATTTCTTTGTGAATATTGACCACAATTCTGCAAGTTTTTGAATACTCATAGACAAAGATGAGAGTGGTCCTAAGGGATGAGTACTAAACTGGGCCAAGGCCAATTATATCAAAATTAGGCAGGAGCTGGGAAATGTGGATTGGACACAGCTATTTGAAGGAAAGTCCGTATTTGATATTTGGGAGGCTTTCAAAGATAGGTTAAAGACTGTGCAGGATGGGCAAGTCCCTTTGAAAACAAGGGGTAGGAAAGACAAGATTTGTGAATTGTGGATGACAGGAGAAATTGTGCAACTAGCCAAGAGGAAAAGGGAAGCATATATAAGATCCAGTCAGCTAAGAATACAACGGGCCTTGGAGGAATATTGGGAGAGTAGGACCAATCTTAAACCAGGAATCAAGGGGACTAAAAGGGATCATGAAAAAACTTTAGCGAGCAGAATTAAAGAGAATCCTAAGGTCTTTTATTCTTACATTAGAAGCAAGAGAGTAACCAAAGAAAGGGTTGGTCCACTAAAGGATAAGGAAGGAAGGTTGTGTGTGGAACCTGAGAAAATGGGTGAAATTCTCAGTGATTACTTTGCATCAGTGTTCACTGAGCAAAGGGAGGTAAGGAATGCTGAGATTAGAGATAGGAGTTTATTTACTCTGGATCACATTGACATAAGGAGGGAAGATGTGTTGGGATGTGCAGCGAGCCAGGCAGCATCAGGAGGGTGAGACAGGCAGGAGGCTGGGAGAATACAGCGAGCCAGGCAGCATCAGGAAGGTGAGACAGGCAGGAGGCTGGGAGAATAAAGCAAGCCAGGCAGCATCAGGAGGGTGAGACAAGCAGGAGGCTGGGAGAATAAAGCAAGCCAGGCAGCTTCAGGAGGGAGAGACAGGCAGGAGGCTGGGAGAATACAGCGAACTAGGCAGCATCAGGAGGGTGAGACAGGCAGGAGGCTGGGGGAATACAGCGAGCCAGGCAAAATCAGGAGGGAGAGACAAGCAGGAGGCTGGGAGAACACAGCGAGCTAGGCAGCATCAGGAGGGTGAGACAGACAGGAGGCAGGGAGAACACAGCGAGCCAGGCAGCATCAGGAGGGTGAGAGAGACAGGAGGCTGGGGGAACACAGCAAGCCAGGCAGCATCAGGAGGGTGAGCAGACAGGAAGCTGGTGGAACACAGTGAGTCAGGTAGCATCAGGAGGGTGGGACAGACAGGAGGCTGGGAAAATACAGCGAGCCAGGCAGCATCAGGAGGGTGAGACAAGCAGGAGGCTGGGAAAATACAGCGAGCCAGGCAGCATCAGGAGGGTGAGACAGGCAGGAGGCTGGGAGAACACAAAAGGCCAGGCAGCATCAGGAGGGTGAGACAGATAGGAGGCTGGGGGAACACAGCAAGCCAGGCAGCATCAGGAGGGTGAGACAGACAGGAAGATGGAGGAACACAGTGAGTCAGGTAGCATCAGGAGGGTGGGACAGACAGGAGGCTGGAAAAATACAGCGAGCCAGGCAGCATCAGGAGGGTGAGACAAGCAGGAGGCTGGGAAAATACAGCGAGCCAGGCAGCATCAGGAGGGTGAGACAGGTAGGAGGCTGGGAGAACACAAAAGGCCAGGCAGCATCAGGAGGGTGAGACAGAAAGGAAGCTAGAGGAACACAGTGAGTCAGGTAGCATCAGGAGGGTGGGACAGACAGGAGGCTGGGAAAATACAGCGAGCCAGGCAGCATCAGTAGAGTGGGTCAGGCAGAAGGCTGGAGGAACACAGTAATCCAGGCAGCATCAGGACAGTGAGACAGACAGGATGCTGGAGGAACACAGCAAGCCAGGCAACAACAGGAGGGTGAGACAGTCAAAAGGCAGGGAGAACACAGCAAGCCAGGCAGCATCAGGACGGTGAGACAGACAGGAAGCTGGGGGAACACGGTGAGCTAAGCAGCATCAAAAGGGTGAGACAGGCAGGAGGCTGGAGGAACACAACGAGCCAGGCAGCATCAGGAGGGTGAGACAAGTAGGGGGCAGGGAGAATACAGCGAGCAGGGCAGCATCAGGAGGGTGAGACAAGTAGGGGGTTGGGAGAATACAGCGAGCCAGGCAGCATCAGGAGGGTGAGACAGACAAGAGGCTGGAGGAAAACAGCGAGCCTGGCAGCATCAGGAGAGTGAGACAGTCAGAAGGCAGGGAGAACAGAGCAAGCCAGGCAGTATCAGGACGGTGAGACAGATAGGAGGCAAGGAGAACAGCGAGCCAAACAGCACCAGGAAGGTTAGACAGGCTACAGGATGAGATAGGCAGGAGCCTGGAGAGCAGAGCGAGACAGGCAGGAGCAGGGAGAGCACAGCGAGCCATGCAGCCTCAGGCGGGTGAGACAGGCAGGAGGCTGGAGGAGGACAGCAAGCCAGACAGCATCAGGAGAGTGAGACATAAAAATTTCAGGGAGTACCCTTCTTCAGGACTGTGGGCGGGTATAAGTGAAGCTGCAGATAAAGGGGTTGTAAATAGGCGACCACAGGTAAAATGTTCAACCTGGTTGGTCGAAGGGAGGAATGAATCTGGTACAGCACTTCAACCTTCGATGTTGTGCTAGTCTTTTATCCTACTCTAAGACAAACTAACCTATATAACCTCCATTTTACTATAATCCATGTGCCTAGTGAAAAGTCCCTAATGTATCTGATTCTACTACCATCACTGGCAATGCATTCCATGCACCTACCACTCTCTGTAAAGAACCTACCTCTGACACCTCCGCTAAACCTTACTCCAATCACCTTAAAATTATGCCCCCTTGTGATAGACATTTCTGCCCTGGAAAAAATTCTCTGGCTATCCACTCCATCTATGCCTCTCATCATCTTTAAAAATCACACCACACCAAGTAATGGTCCAAAAGGTTTATTTGGACACACTAGCTTTTGAAGCGCTGCTTCTTCCTCAGGCAGTTGTGGAGAAGGACCATAAACACAGAATTTATCGCAAAAGGTTACTGTGTAGATCTTTAGTTTGTTTAATATATTTCAGCCGCATGACACTTTAAGCTTTTGTTATAAATTCTGTGTCTTATGCTCCTGCTTCACAACTGCCTGATGAAGAAGTAGCGCTTTGAAAGCTAGTGTCTCCAGATAAACTTGTTGGACTATAACCTGGTGTTGTGTGATTTTTAAATTTGTCCACCCCAATTGAACACTGGCTCCTCCAAATCATGACTCTTATTATCTTGTACACCTCTATCAAGTCAATTGATTAAGCCAAGCACTAAGAAAAGCTCACCTTGCCTCGTAATCTGGTAAAATGAGTGACAGAGAACTCCCAAATTCCATTATTTAGAGAAAATAATGTCAATTTATTTTTAACTCTTAAAAGTGAACAATAAATGACAATTATTCACAACTCTAAACCCCCTTTCTCTTAACTGCTTATTACTTGCCTCCAGTTCTATAACCATATGCTGTTCCAATAAGACACTTGTTAAAATTACATCAATTTCAAACGCACACAGCCGTTGATGTCTTCTGTGTCTTTCTTCTTCCAGTTGAGATCTCCGTGGGTTATCTTCTTCCTTTTTACTGCTGTTATGTTTCATATGGAAAGGTATCTTTGATAGAGAGTGATTCTAATTTCTTGGGTCAGTCTTGATGCCAGTTGCACTCTCTCCAATTTTCAAAACGTTTGCATTTTTATATCCCCAATATAGGATCGTCTCATTGGTTTGATGTTAGCAAAATAATAAATTCAAGCTCAATTGGGTTTTGGTATCCTGGGGCATAATGTAAATGTTGTTTGTTAAGTTCAAATTATTGTCAAAATAGTAACCAAACCTCAGGTATCCTTTTCATAGCCAAATGTTACATATTTTCAATTTTCCAGTACACTGTGAGACTGCCATCAAGTCATATACACAGGTTCTTATAATCTCTCAGTTCAGAACAGTATTCACACTCTGTCCTAAAGGCACAGTACACAACTTCAACTTCATAATATTTCTTCGCTCCAGTGCTAGAAGCCCTAGCTCTCTCAACCTTTCTTCCGAAGACATGCCCTCCAATTTTGCTTGTATTATTTAGACACAGTTTTTGTTTAAACAGTTAGCTTTAGAGGGATGGCAGTGAAGGCAGTGCAATGTTCCTCCTGCAACATGTATGAGGTGAGGGATGCCATCGACGTCCCTGCCGATTACACTTGCAGGAAGTGCACCCATCTCCAGCTCCTCCAAGACCGTGTTAGGGAACTGGAACTGGAGTTGGATGAACTTCGGATCATTCGGGAGGCAGAGGGGGTCATACATCAGAGTTATAGGGAAGTAGTAACTCCAAAGATGGCAGATAGATGGGTTACAGTGAGGGGGACTGGGAGGAAGCAGCCAGTGCAGGGACCTCCTGCGGCCATTCCCCTCAAGAACAAGTATACTGTTTTGGATACTTGTGGGGGGGATGACTTACCAGGGGTAAGTAACGGGGCTCAGGTCTCTGGCACGGAGCCTGTCCCCGTTACTCAGAAGGGAAGGGTGAAGAAGAGCAGAGCAGTCGTAATTGGGGACTCGATAGTTCGTGGCACAGATAGGCGGTTTTGTGGGAACGAGAGAGACTCACGTTTGGTATGTTGCCTCCCAGGTGCAAGGGTACGTGATGTCTCTGATCGTGTTTTCCGGGCCCTGGAGGGGGAGGGGGAGCAACCCGAAGTCGTGGTCCACATTGGCACCAACGACATAGGTAGGAGGAGTGCTGAGGATGTTAGACAGGCTTTCAGGGAGCTAGGTTGGAAGCTTGGAGTTAGAACAAACAGAGTTGTTGTCTCTGGTTTGTTACCCGTGCCACGTGATAGAGATTCGAGGAATAGGGAGAGAGAACAATTAAATGCGTGGCTTCAGGGATGGTGCAGGAGGGAGGGGTTCCAGTTTTTGGATAACTGGGGTTCTTTCTGGGGATGGTGGGACCTCTATAAACAGGATGGTCTACACCTGAACCTGAGGGGAACCAGTATCCTTGGGGGGAGGTTTGCTAGTGCTCTTGGGGGGGGGGTTTAAACTAACTCGGCAGGGGCATGGGAACCCAGATTGTAGCTTCAGGGTGCAGGGCCTGGAGTGTAGGGAGGTGAGGAACATGGCATCAATTTCCAAGGAGGGTGCCTGTAAACAGGGAAGTGGCTTGAAGTGTGTATACTTCAATGCAAGAAGTATACGAAATAAGGTAGGTGAACTTGCAGCGTTGGTTGGTACCTGGGACTTCGATGTTGTGGCTATTACGGAGACATGGCTAGAACAGGGACAGGATTGGCTGTTGCAGGTTCCGGGATTTAAATGTTTTAGTAGGTTTAGAGGTGGGGGTAAAAGAGGGGGAGGTGTGGCATTGCTTGTCAAAGATAGTATTACAGCGGTGGAAAGGACGATGGATGAGGACTTGCCATCTGAGGTAGTTTGGGCTGAGGTTAGGAATAGGAAAGGTGAGGTCACCCTGTTAGGAGTCTTTTACAGGCCTCCGAATAGTCCTAGAATCATTGAAGAAAGGATTGGGAAGGTGATTCAGGAGATGAGTGACAGTAATAGGGTGGTTGTTATGGGGGACTTTAACTTTCCTGATATTGATTGGGAAAGCTATAGCTCAAGTTCGTTAGATGGGTCAGTGTTTGTTCAATGTGTGCAGGAGAGTTTCCTGACACAATATGTAGACAGGCCAACAAGAGGTGAGGCCATACTGGATTTGGTTCTGGGTAACGAACCAGGCCAGGTGTTAGAATTAGAGGTAGGTGAGCACTTTGGGGATAGTGACCATAATTCGGTGATTTTTACACTCGTGATGGAGAGGGATAAGTGTGTACTACAGGGCAAGAATTATAGCTGGGGTAAGGGAAATTATGATGCGGTGAGGCATGACTTAGGATGTGTGGCTTGGAAAAGTAGACTCCAAGGCAAGAGTGTAAATGATATGTGGAACTTGTTCAAGGGGCAACTATTGAGTGTCCTTGATAATTATGTACCTGTCAGGCAGGTAGGAAAGGGTCGTGCGAGGGAGCCGTGGTTTAATAAGGAATTGGAATCCCTTGTTAAATGGAAGAGGGCGGCCTATCTCAAGATGAGACGTGAAGGTTCAATTGGGGCGATTGAGAGTTATAGGGTAGCCAGGAAGGACCTGAAGAGAGAGCTAAAAGCAGCAAGGAGGGGACATGAAAGGTCCTTAGTAGATAGGATTAGGGAAAACCCTAAGCCTTTCTATAGGTATGTTAGGAATAAAAGAATGACTAGGGTAGGAATAGGTCCAGTCAAGGATAGTAGGGGGAAGTTGCGTGTGGAGGCGGAAGAGATTGGGGAGACACTGAATGAATACTTTTCTTCAGTATTCACTCAGGAACAGGGCATTGTTGTCGATGAGAATACTGAGGCACAAATAAGTAGAATGGATGGCTTTGAGGTATGTAGAGAAGAGGTGTTGGAAATCCTGGAAAAGGTGAAAATAGATAAGTCCCCTGGGCCTGATGGCATTTATCCTAGGATTCTCTGGGAAGCAAGGGAGGAGATTGCAGAGCCATTGGCCTTGATTTTTATGTCCTCTTTGTCTACAGGAGTAGTCCCAGAAGACTGGAGGATAGCAAATGTGGTTCCCTTGTTCAAAAAGGGGAGTAGGGATAGCCCTAGTAACTATAGGCCGGTGAGTCTCACTTCTGTTGTGGGCAAAGTCTTAGAGAGAATTGTAAGGGATAGGATTTATGCACATCTGGATAGGAATAATGTGATCAAGGATAGTCAGCATGGTTTTGTGAAGGGCAAGTCGTGCCTCACAAACCTTATTGAATTCTTTGAAAAGGTGACGAAGGAGGTTGATGAGGGGAAAGCGGTAGATGTGGTATATATGGATTTTAGTAAGGCGTTTGATAAGGTTCCCCATGGTAGGCTACTGCAGAAAATACGGAGATATGGCATTGAGGGTGAGTTGGAGGTTTGGATTAGGAATTGGCTGGATGGAAGAAGACAGAGGGTAGTAGTTGATGGCAAAGTTTCTTCATGGAGTGCCGTCACTAGCGGTGTTCCGCAAGGATCTGTTTTGGGACCATTGCTGTTTGTCATTTTTATAAATGACCTGGAAGAGGGGTTAGAAGGTTGGGTGAGCAAGTTTGCGGATGACACGAAAGTCGGAGGAGTTGTTGACAGTGAGGAAGCATGTGGCAGGTTACAGCAGGATATAGAGAAGCTGCAGAGCTGGGCAGAAAGGTGGCAGATGGAATTCAATGTAGCTAAGTGCGAGGTGATTCACTTTGGGAAGAATAACAAAAAGATGGGGTACTGGGCTAATGGTCGGATACTTGGTAGTGTGGATGAGCAGAGGGATCTTGGTGTCCATGTACACAGATCTCTGAAAGTTGCCACCCAGGTAAATAGTGCGGTGAGGAAGGCATATGGCGTACTGGCTTTTATTGGTAGAGGAATTGAGTTCCGGAGTCCTGAGGTCATGATGCAGTTGTATAAGACTCTGGTACGGCCGCATCTGGAATATTGTGTGCAGTTTTGGTCGCCATACTATAGGAAGGATGTGGAGGCATTGGAACGGGTGCAGAGGAGGTTTACCAGGATGTTGCCTGGTATGGAAGGAAAATCGTATGAGGAAAGACTGAGGCACTTGGGGCTGTTTTCACTAGAGAAAAGAAGGTTTAGGGGTGACTTGATTGAGGTGTACAAGATGATTAGGGGGTTAGATAGGGTCGACAGTATGAACCTTTTCCCGCGTATTGAGTCGGGTATTACAAGGGGGCATAGCTTTAAATTAAGGGGGGGTAGATATAGGACTGATGTTAGGGGTAGGTTCTTCACTCAGCGAGTCGTTAGTTCATGGAATGCCCTGCCAGTAACAGTGGTGGACTCTCCCTCTTTATGGGCATTTAAGAGGGCATTGGATAGGTATATGGAGGATAGTGGGTTAGTGTAGTTTAGGTGGGCTTGGATCGGCGCAACATCGAGGGCCCAAGGGCCTGTACTGCGCTGTATTCTTCTATGTTCTAATCCAGGCAGCATCCTGGTATATCTCTGCAACCTCTCTAACGCTTCTACATCTTTCTTATAATTAGGTGACAAGAATTGAACACAATGTTCCAAGTGTGATCTAACCAGGGCTCTATAGAACTGTAGCACAACCTCACGGCTCATAAACTCAATGCAAACCAATGAAAGGCAACACACTGCACGTCTTCTTAACAACTCTATCAACTTGGGTGGGGACATTGAGGGATCTATGGACATGGACCTGAAGATCCCTCTGTTCCTCCACACTGCCAAGAATCCTGTCTTTAACCCTATATTCTGCATTCAAATTCGACCGTCCAAAGTGAATCATTTCACACTTTTACAGGTTGAATTCTACCTGCCACTTACCAGCCTAGCTTTACCTCCTGTCAATGTCCTGTTGCAACCTACAACAGCCCTCCACACTATCCATAACTCAACCAACGTTCGTGTCATCAGTAAACCTACTAACCCACCCTTCCAGTTCCTCATCCAAGTCATTTATAACTAGCACAAAGAGCAGAGTTCCCACTAGTCACCAAGCGCCAGGCTGAATAGTTTCCATCTACTACCACCGTCTCTCTTCTATGGGCCAGCCAATTCTGTATCCAGACAGCCAGATTTCCCTGTATTCCATGCATCCTTACTTTCTGAATGAGCCTACCATGGGGAAACTTATCAAACACCTTGGTTAAATCCATATCACCACATCTACTGCGCTACCTACACCCTCAATGAATTCAATGAGGTTTCTGAGACATGACCTGCCCCTCACAAAGCCATGCTGACTATCTCGAATCAAACTATGGTCTTCCAAGTAATCATAAATCCTGTCTGTCAGAGTCCTCTCCAATAATGTGCCCACCACAGATGTAAGACTGACTGATCTGTAACTCCCATCATTATCCCTATTCCATTTCTTGAACAAGGAAAGAGCATTTGCGACCCTCCAATCACCTAGCACTACTGCAGTGTACAGTGTGGGACACAAAGATCGTAGCCAAAAGCGCAAATGCTCTTCCTCTCGCTTCCTGTAGTAACCTAGAATATGTCCCGTCTGGCCCATCCGTATGTTTTTCAAAATTTCCAGCACATCCTCCTTCTTAACAGCAACCTGTTCGAGCATATCACACTGTCCTCTCAAACAACAAGGTCTCCCTCAGTAGTGAATACGAATTATACTTATATTTATAATTAACTAACAATTAATTATGAATTATAATTTATAAGTTATAAATTTATAATTGAATTATAATGTATCAATTAAATTCATTTATTATTTTTAATTTAATTTAATATTATTATTAATTTAATTATAAATAATTAATAATGAGTACTTAATACTCTTTAAGGAGGTTCCCTACCTCCTTTGACTCCAGGCACAAGTTCCCTCCACTATCCCTGATCAGTCCTACCCTTTCTCTGGCCATGTTCTTGTTCCTCGCGTAAGTGTAGAACACCTTAGGGTTTTCCTTAATCCTACCCACTAAAGCTTTCTTTTACCCCCTTCTAGCTCTCCTCAGTCCATTCTTCAGTTCCTTCCTGGCTACCTAGTAACTCTCAGGTCCTGTATGATCCTTGCCCTCCTGAACTTTAAGGAAGATTCCTTCTTCCTCTTGACTAGATGTTCCCCATCCCTTGTCACACAAAGTTCTTTCAACCTTTTCATCCTTTCCTTGCCTCTGTGGAACAAACCTGTCCAGCACTATCAGCAATTGCCCTCTAAACCTCCACACTTCTGTCGTCCATTTCCCTGAGAAAATCTGTTCCCAATTTAGGTGTCCGAGTTCCTGCCAAATAGCATTGTAATTCCCCCTCCCCCAATCAAATACTTTCCCATACCGTCCGTTCCTATCCCTGTTGGTGAGTATCATAAAGGTCAGGGAGTTGTGATCGCTAGCACCGAAATGCTCTCCCACTGAGAGATCTGACACCTGACCTGGTTCGTTGCCAAGTACCAATTCCAATATGGCTTCCTCTCTAGTCGGCTTGTCTCCATATTGAGTTAGGAACCCTTCCAGGACACATCTGCCAAAAAACTGCTCCATCCAAACTATTCGAACTAAGGAGGTTCCGATCAATATTAGGGAAGTTAAAGTCACCCATGATATCAACCGTTACTTCTGCACCTTTCCAAAATCTGCCTCACAATCTGCTCATCCCTGTCTCTGTTGCTATTGGGCGGGGGGTGCTGTAAAAAACTCCCAATAATGTGACTGCTCCATTTAGTTTCTGGCTTCCACCCACACTGACTTTGTACACAAACCCTCCCCAACGTCCTCTGGGCTAACACAAGTAGAGGGTACGACCTGGTTGGTCGATGGGAGGAATGAATCCAGTTGGTGATTACATGGAAGGGTGGATGAGAGAAGTGGAAGGGAGGGCGTGGAAGTCTGGGAAGGGAGGGTATTTGGAATTGGAGAGCATGCAGTGCCAGCTGCGTCAGGGTGCAGCGATGAAAGTGCACAAGTACAGTTCACCACTGCGCAATCTATAGAAATGTAAATGGATTCATGAAGATGAGATCAGAGGTCTGTTGGGGAGAATGTCACGTCGGAGGGCTCATGGCAGCCTGGACTTTAGCACAAGATTGTTTAAAAGATTCTCAAGTGGAAATGAAGCAGTGGGCTTCATTTCACATTTTAACTCAATAGACTGTTCTATGAAACAATGACATTTTTGTTTTTTTTATTCATTTGTGGGATGTGGGTGTCACTGGCTGGCCAGCATTTTATTGCCTGTCCCAAGCTGCCATTGAGAAGGTGGTGGTGAGCTGCCTTCTTGAACCACTGCAGTCCACCAATGACCCACAATGCCTTTAAGGAGGGAATTCCAACATTTTGACCCGGGTTATTTCTGAAACCGAAATTCATTGGCCAATACCAGATTGCTGAGCAAAGTGAATTACCTGGTAGGTAAGAAAAAAATGCCAAATATCTCAGTCCCCTCTCTCTGGGGGAGATATCTGTACACTGAATGGTGTCTCTCACCCCTGTTTCTCAAGGAGTAATCTGTATACTGAGTGGTGCCTCTCAGTCCCCCCTCTCTCTCTCATGAAGATATCTGTACACTGATTGGTGTCTCTCAACTCTCAGGGAGATATCTGTATACTGGTTGTTATCTCTCCGTCCTCTCTCTCTATCTCTTTCAGGGAGTTATTTGTAAACTGACTGGTGTTTCTTAGTAGCCCCCCCCCGGCCCCCCCCGAGATATCCGTCCACTGACTGGTGTTTCATCTCTCTCAGACAGAGGGGACACTGTACACTGACTGGTATCTCTCAACACCCCCCCCCCCCCCCCCCCCCCCAAGTACACTGACTGATGTCTCTAAACCCCAGTCTATCAGGGAGATATATGCACACTTGTCCGATGTCCTTACCACGTTTCTGTGCTGCTTTGGAACAGGAGGACAGCATGTAGCCCCTTCACTCCCCACACAGTTTAAATCTACACAGAGAGTGTGGGCAATTTGCCTGAATAAGGCACTTCTTCATTTCTCAATGGTGGTGCAACACCGAGAATGTTTCTGAACATCTTGACCGTAAACAGAGTTGTGAAAGAGATTTCCTGTCATTCAGATTCAAGTCATACACAACAGGGTCAGCTTACCTCTTGTGTAAGCCCAGCACAGCACAAGAAAACAAGTAGAGCTCCTACTACTCTTTTAAGCACAAGGTAAATGTCTCTCCACATTGTGTCCATCAAATACTCCCTGGATGCACATACACACACACTCTCTGTCTCTGCACTCATCTCTGAACTCTTAACTGTGATACCACTGGTTGACTGATATCACTGGTTCAACATTCTCAACAAGAGCAGGACTAACTCAAATTCAAACCTCTTTGTGCAACTGTCTGTTCTCTTTTGACTCTCTGCTAGATTCCTGATACTTAACATCCACATGAAGAATCATCCGAATCCCCTGTGCCATGTCCTGCTCCCAAACACAGTATCTGCTTCCAATACCATGTTTGAAATAGGAGCCTCTCAATGTCAGGGGAAGGTGAGTCCTGAGACTGACCAAGATGTGTGAATGTCCTGTGTTAATTAGACATCAGGGAGCTTTAGTGTTTTAAAATCTCAACATGATTAGATTCCCAAGTGTGGAAACAGGCCCTTCGGCCCAACAAGTCCACACAAACCCTCGGAAGAGTAACCCATCCAGTCCAATTTCCCTTTGACTAATACATCTAACACTATGGGTAATTTAGCATGGCAAGTTCACCTAACCTGCACATCCTTGGACTGTGGGAGGAAACCGGAGGAAACCCACGCAGACACAGGGAGAATGTGCAAACTCCACAGTCACCCAAGGCTGGAATCGACCCTGGTGCTGTGAGGCAGCAGTGCTAACCACTGAACCACCGTGCCATTTGTGTCACTTGGTAATTGTACACACATATGTGAGAAACTATGAGACCAGGGCCCTGTATCATTGGTGAAAAATGTGCATCTACGTATGATAGTGTGTGTGTGTAAGCGTGAGTGCAAGTCTGAGATTGGGTGGCTGTCAGCTTTAATGGGGAAATGCACTGATGGGGTTGTGAATGCCTGTACACTTTGTTATATAAAATTAATAAAAACAAATTTAGAAGCAAATCAATCAAATTTATTAAATCAAATGCTTTTGGGACAGGCAGCGTGATTCTGACCCCAACAGCAGGACTCAACCACGCTGTATCTCCCCAAACAATGGGTACAGCAGATTTGATAACCTGGATGACATCTACAAGAAAAGCCCGCAAAAAGACAGTTTCTTGTGTGCTACACGTGCACACAGAGATCACTGTTTCTGGGAATGGCATTCCACACTGTTGCATCCTGCGAGTATTTCTTCTTTAGTTAGTTTCTGTTTTTAATGTTGAAATGCATGTTTGTGTCAGTGCCTGGTTTTTGTGCACATATCAGTGTGTGTAAGTGAATATGTGTAAGCGTGTGTGCAAGACTAAGAATATGTCATAGGAGCAGGAGTAGGCCATCTGGCACAATCAACCCAGCTCCATCATTCAATAAGATCACAGCTGATCTTTACATGGACTCAGATCCACTTTCCTGCCCACTCATCATAACCCTTAATTCCTTTAATGTTCAAGAAAATCTATTTTTGCCCTGAAACCATGCAAAGAGGTAGTCTCAACTGCTTCATTGGACAGGAAATTCCACAGACTCTCAATCATCTGAGTGAAGTTCTTCTTCCTCAACTCGGTCCTAGGCTATGTCCCCTCGTTCTAGTTTCACCCACCAGTGGAAACAATCACCCTCCTGTGACCTCATCTAACTCCTTCAAATTTTTTTTATAAGTTTCTATGATAGCAACTCATTCTTCAAAATTCCAAAGAGTAAAGATCCAGTCTTCTCAACCTTTCCTCAGAAGTCAACCCCCTCAATTTCAGAATTGATCCAGTGATCCTCCTCAGTACCCCCTCCAGTGCCAGGATGTTCCTTCTCAAGTAAGACGACTAATACTCCAGCTCTGACCACAGCAGCAACCCCAGACAACTGCAACATATAATCGCCCCATTTTTAAACACCAGCTCTCTGACAATGAAAGACAATATTTCATTCGCTTCCCAGCTGCATTGACAGAGAGGTTGAGAGAGAGAGAGAGAGAATGCATGTGCGAGTGAATGCATTGATACATTCAATGTGGGGTCTATGTGCGTGCATACAGCATGGGCCTGTGTGATAATGGAGCCTTACCTTCAATTTAACAGGAGAGCGAGCTTCAGTTTAAAAAAAGGACAGGAGTATTTTGTGGTAGGAGCAAACCAAGACATTTGTTTTTACGAAAGGACAATATGCTGCACATAATTGGGTTCATCAAAGCTCTGTACAATTAGTTACAAACAGAAGAGTTCAGTCTGAACACAACACAGGGAGCCAGTACATGGCTGCTATTTGACTGTAGGAACTGTCACAATACGGGCAGGAGTCAACATGTATGATGTATGCCCTCAGCCCCACACCGATCGCTCTTCCCTGTCAGCATTCCCAGCGTGACATTCAGGAGGAGCATATCCAAACATCGATCACATCATCGTTCTCCATCTCGTTGTCCTGGGGAGTGCTGGTCTCCGATAGCTCGGCACCGTCAAAGTGGAAAGTCAGTCGGCATCGCTGTAGAGCCATCCGCTCTTTGTAATCCTCCATCAGTCTCTTCAATGACTCAGTCTGTGTCAAAACAGAGAACAAACTTACAGACAGCTCTCCAATCGAGAGGTTAAAATAGAAAACAACAGACTGGAGAGCGAGTTACCCACTGCACTCTGATCAAAAGGTTAATGCATTAAAAAAAAGACTAGGGAGTGAATTACACTCTGATTGAAGAGGAATATATATAAAACCACACTGCACTCTGTCCAAGGGCAATACATATAAAACAATATTGACTGGGAATGAGTTACACACTGCACTCTAATGAAGGGTTTATATGTCAAACAACAGAGACTGGGAAGTGAGTTACACACTGCACTCTGATCAAAGGGTTTATATATGAAACAATATAAATTGGAGTGAGTTAGAGACTGCACTCCGACAAAGATGTTTATGTATAAAATAACTTTAAACTAGGCAGTGTGATACAGGTATACTCTAATCACGTGTTTTATGAAACAACCAATAATTGGGAGCCTTTTACAGACTGGACTGATTTATGTTGATCATATACTGGGGAGTGCAGTACAGACTTAGCACTGATCAAGGGGATTAAACAGATAAAACCATTTTCTGGGGACTGAGGTATTGTGGCACTGTTTGGGCTTATACCTAAAACAACACAGAGGGAGCAATACTTCGACCAAGGGTTTGATGTATTAAACAATATTTATTGAACGAAGGAGTTACAGTCTGCACTATAATCACAGGATTTACATAGAAAACAACATACAGTGGGAAATGTGCTACAGTCTATACTGTGATAGAGGGAGTTCAGCACAAAGTAATGCATACGAGCAAGTTACAGACTGCACTGATCAAGGGGATTATATATAATAACATGGACTGGAGTGAGTGACAGACAGCACTCTGATTGAGAGGTTGACATACAACACATATAGTGGGGAGTGAGTTAGAGCTAACGCTCTGATTGAGAGGACTGTTTACAAAATGATGGGCAGAGTGTTACACTCATGAAGTGGTTGCTGACATATAAAACAAATACTGGAGAGAGAGTCACAGGCTGTACGCTGATTAAGGGGTTGACATAGAAATCAAAATACCCTTGCGAATGACTTTATTCGGAGTCTTCCACAGACAGGACTCTCCCCTCCTTAGATTATGAAGGAACAGATTGGGAAGCAGATTTTGGAAATGTGCAGAAGTAACAGGGTTGTTGTCATGGGTGACTTCAACATCTCTAATATTGGCTGGAACCTCCTTCGTGCAAATAGTCTGGATGCAGCAGTTTTTTGTCGGATGCATCCAGGAAGGGTTCCTGACACAAAACGTAGACTGGCCGACTAAAGGGGAGGCCATATTGGATTTGGTGCTTGGCAATGAACCAGGTGTCAGATTTCTCGGTGGGACAGCATTTAGGTGATAGTGATCACAACTCCTATACTTATTGAGAAGATAGGAGCAGACGACGTAGGAAAGTATTTGACTGGGGGAGGGGAAATTACAATGCTATTCGGCAGGAACTGGGACACCTAAATTGGGAACAGATGTCCTCAGAGAAATGCACAACAGAAATGTGGAGTTTGTTTAGGGAGCACTTGCTGATAGTGTGGAATAGGTTTGTCCCACTGAGGCAAGGAAGGAATGGTAGGTTGATAGAACCTGGGTGACAAGGGATGTGGAATATCTAGTCAAGAGGAAGGAGGAAGGAAGCTTACTTAAGGTTCAGGAAGCAAGGATCAGATAGGGCTTGAGGGTTATAAGGTAGCCAGGAAAGAACTGAAGAATGGCTTGACAGGTAGGATTAAAGAAAACCCCAAAGCATTCTATGCTACGTGAGAAACAAGATGATGGTCACATTGAGGGTACGGCCGATCAGGAAAAGTGGAGGAAATATGTGCCTGGAGTCAGAAGTAGGGGAAGTGCTTAATGAATACTTTGCTTCAGTATTGTAAGAGGACCTTGTTGTTTGTGATGACACCGTGAAACAAGATGACATGGTCAAACAGATTGATGTTAAGAAGGAGGATTGGAACCTAGTCCCATTTGCCACTGGTGTTGGCAAATGGGACTAGGTCAGATTGGAATGTTTGGCTGGAGTGGACAAGTTGGACCGAATGGTCCATAAACCGAAGGGTCACAAATATCCATGTAAGAGGGTTTGCCAATGCCAATTGGGAGGGTTTATGCTAGTGTGATAGAGGGGCGTGCAACACAGCATCAGGGGTGTCGGAGAAGGTCGATCTTGTGTCAGGAAGGTCTGACAGCAAGAACAGGCAGGGCCAGGTTGATGAACACAGCAGGACTGGAGGGCTGAAGGGTGTTCATTTTAATGCAAGGACTACAACAGGTAAAGCAGATGAGCTTCGAGCCTGGACTATTATGGGGGAGTAGAATGAGACCGTCATTACCGAAACTTGGGGCTAGATTAGAGTGGTGCTGGAAAAGCACAGTAGTTCAGGCAGCATCTGAGGAGCAGAGATTTATCTCTCCACCCTTCAGGCACTCTGCCTGTATTCCTGATGAAGGGCTTTTGCCCGAAACGTCGATTTTACTGCTCCTCGGATGCTGCCTGAACTGCTGTGCTTTTCCAGCACCACTCTAATCTAGCCCCAAGACTCTGATTTCCAGCATCTGCAGTCATTGTTTTTACCCCGTTACTGAAACGTGGCCGAGAGTAGGACAGGACGGGCAGCATCATCATTCCAGAGTTTCGGTGATTCAGGTGAGGTAGAGAGAGAGAGGGAGGTGGACGGTAAAAGCCATGGGGTAGCAGCATTTCCGATAGAGAAGAATGCCACATCTGTAATAAGAGATCACACCTCAGAGGACTCATCCAGCGAGGTCGTACAGACAGACCTTACGAATTAGAAAGGTGCAAACACTATGATGGGGTTATACTATAGACCTCCCAATAGGCAGCACGAAATAGAGGAACAGATACATAGGCTGGTCATAGACAAGAGTTGTATTCGAGGGGAGTTTGAATTTCCCAGATATTAACGGGGACGCCCTTACTGCCAGCGGTTGAGATGGGGCAGAATTTCTTATGTGCATCCAGGAGGGTTTCTTGAAACAGTACATAGATAGTACAACCAGTGAATGGGCTGTACGAGACAGTGTACTGGGGAATGAGCCTGGCCAGGTGATCGACATTTCAGTGTTGTGGGAACAGCGATCATAATTACCGAAGTTTTAAGATAGTTATGGATAAGGTTAAAATATGTTGCCATTAGTACTTCAACTCAAGAACATTATGAGGGACGAACGGGAGAAATTAGAGAGGGGGAGGGAAACGGAGGGTAAATCCACATCAGATACATCTGTCTATTATCGATATCAATGATTTGGATGAGAATGGCATGATTAGTGAGTTTGATGACACTAAAGTAGGTGGTATCGTAGGCAGCCAGGAAAGTTACCAGAAATTACAGCAGGGCCTTGATCAGCTGTGCAAGTGGGCCAAGAAATGCCAAATGGAGTTTAACATAGATAACATCTTGCACTTTGGAATGTCACATCAAGGTCGGAGTTTCATGGTGAATGGTACGGCCTTAAGGAGTGTAGTGCAACCTTGGCGTTCAGGTACACTGTTCTCTGAAAGTGGAGTCACAGGTAGACAGGGCAGTTAAGATTGCTTTGGCACACTGGCCTTCAGTCAGGGCATTGAGTATAGAAATTGGGAAGTTATGTTGCAGTTGTACAGCGTGACAGTGAGATTGCACTTGGAGTATTGGGTTCAGTATTGGTCACCTTGCTACAGGAAGAATGTTATTAAACTGGAAAGACTGCAGAAGAAATTTACAAGGAGGTTGCCAGGACTCAACAATCTGAGTTACAAGGAGATGTTGCACAAGCTCATCTTAAGAACGTAGGAGACGGAGGGGGAATCTTATAGAAGTGGATAAGATTGTAAGGGGCAGGGATAGGGTGAATACACTTCATCTTTGTCCCAGGGTTGGGGAGTTGAGGACTGGAAGGCTTCATTTTCAGGTTAGAGGGGAAAGAATAAAAAGGAACTGGAAGGGCAACTTTTTTTTTAAACACAGAAGGTGCTACACATATGGAATGAGCTGCCAGTAGAAATGGTTGACACTGGTACATTAACTAGGAGAAAGGGCATTGTTGACCACATGGGAGGGGAAATTGCGGTCTTCGAAGGAGGAGGACATCTAGGATGTTCTGTGGTTGAATTGGTCCTCTGGGGAGCAGATGCGGCGGAGGCAAAGACATTGGGAAGAAGTGCTTATGCCCGAAACTAGACTCTCCTGCTCATCGGATGCTGCCTGACCGGCTGTGCTTTTCCAGCACCACACTCTTCGATGCGGGTACATGAACATCATTTAAAAGGCATTTGGACAAATACCTGAAAGGATTAGATGGATATGGGCTAAGTGCAGGGAAACGGGGTTAGTTTGGATGGGCATTTTGGTCAGCATAGACCAGTCTGGGCTGAAGGGCCTGTCTCCATGCTGTAAGACTCTATACTCATTGACATCTGGATCTTTTAAAGACAGGTTGATCAGAGTTCAGGACAGGCGTGTGTCCTGTGAAGATGAAAAGTAAGGATGGCAAGAATCGGGAACTTTAGATGACAAGAGAAATTGAAAGGTTAGTTAAAAAGAAAAAGGAAGAGTATGCAAGATTTCAGACACTGAAATCAAACAAGGGCCCCGAAGAGTATAAAGGAAGTAGAAAAGAACTGAAAATGAAGAGGGCTAGAAGAGGCCATAAAATGCCCTGAACAATTCAGATTATGGAGAATGCAAAGGCGTTTTCGGCACATATTAGGAGTGAGGGGGTAGTCGGGCGAGAGGGTGGAAGAGTAGGTCCACGCAAGGACAAAGGAGCCAAAGGAAGTGGATGACCTCCTTAATGATTACTTGGCATTGGTATTCAAGAAGAAAGAGAAGGACACAGCCGATGCTAATGTTAGGGAAGGGCATGTCAATGAAAAACGTGGAAGTCTCGAAAAGCATGCAGACCTGATGGGATCTATCCCAGGATGCTGAGGGAGACAAGGAAGGAAATGGCTGGGACCTGGACAGAGATATTTAGTCACTAGTGAGGTCCCCGAAGACTGGAGGGCTGTGACCAATGGCGTTCCACAAGGGTCCCCTGTTGTTGGATAAGTTTGCAGAACACACAAGAATTGTTCGAGCTGCTGGAGATGGTCATTGCCTGGCCTTTGGGTGGCACAAATATTACTTGCCATTAGTCCAAACCTGGATATTGTCCAGATCTTGTTACACATTGTTCAGACCATTCACAACTCCTCAGCTTTTAAAGCAGGCCCATTTTCAAGTGCAACAAGATCTGGACAATATCCAGGTTTGGCCTAAGTGGAAAGTAACATTTGTGCCACACAAAGGTCAGGCGATGACCATCTCCAGCAGCTATTTTCTGGATCTGTACATTGTTAAAATGGAAAGATGGCCTTTAAAAGAGTGATGTGCTCTTCCTGTCCAATGTGAGTCAGGCAGAGGGTGGAGAATGAAAAATGTGTTGCTGGAAAAGCGCAGCAGGTCAGGCAGCATCAAAGGAGCAGGAGATTCGACGTTTCGGGCATAAGCCCTTCTTCCTGAAGAAGGGCTTATGCCCGAAACGTCGATTTCCTGCCCCTTTGATGCGGCCTGACCTGCTGCACTTTTCCAGCAACACACTTTTCAGCTGATCTCCAGCATTTGCAGTCTTCACTTTCTCCTAGAGGGTGGAGAATGCATGGAATGAGCAGCCAAAGGAAGTGGTGTAAGCTGGTACAGTTCCAACATTGAAAAGGCATCTGCATGGGTACATAAATATGAAGGGCTTAGAGTGATATAGGCCAAGTGCTGGCAAATGGTACTAGATTACTTTAGGATATCTGGTCAGCATGGATGAGTGGAACCAAAAGGTCTGTTTCAATGCCATACATCTCAAGGGTCAGTTAGACTCAAAATGTCACTTCTTTTCTCTCCTTACAGATGCTGCCAGACCTGCTGAGATTTTCTAGCATTTTCTCTTTTGGTTTCAGATTCCAGCATCCGCAGTAATTTGCTTTTATCAGGTTCTCTCTGTTTGGTTCGATCTGGCTATTCACTGAAAAGCAGTCAGGCAGGTGTTGCAAAAGCTGCCTGATCCAAAGAAGCAGGTCCATGCTGATTCCTCCTCTCTCTTTCTCAGAGTTCTCTCCTGTAAGACCCTGTGCTTGAT